>NW_027461748.1:0-333941 GCF_050947455.1 Rhinoderma darwinii
AGCTGATCATACAGTCATGTAGTGGAGACAGGAGGTGAGGAGAGAAGCTGATCATACAGTCATGTAGTGGAGACAGGAGGTGAGAGGAGAAGCAGATCATACAGTCATGTATAGGAGACAGGAGTGAGGAGAGAAGCTGATCATACAGTCATGTAGGGGAGACAGGAGGTGAGGAGAAGCTGATCATACAGTCATGTAGTGGAGACAGGAGGTGAGGAGAGAAGCTGATCATACAGTCATGTAGAGGAGAACAGGAGGTGAGAGGAGAGGCTGATCATACAGTCATGTAGTAGAGACAGGAGGTGAGGAGAGAAGCTGATCATACAGTCATGTAGTGGAGACAGGCGGTGAGGGAGAAGCTGATCATACAGTCATGTAGTGGAGACAGGAGGTGAGGAGAGAAGCTGATCATACAGTCATGTAGTGTAGACAGGAGGTGAGGAGAAGCTGATCATACAGTCATGTAGAGGAGACAGGAGGTGAGGAGAGAAGCTGATCATACAGTCATGTAGTGGAGACAGGAGGTGAGGAGAGAAGCTGATCATACAGTCATGTAGTGGAGACAGGAGGTGAGGAGAGAAGCTGATCATACAGTCATGTAGTGGAGACAGGAGGTGAGGAGAGAAGCTGATCATACAGTCATGTAGTGGAGACAGGAGGTGAGAGGAGAAGCAGATCATACAGTCATGTAGTGGAGACAGGAGGTGAGGAGAGAAGCTGATCATACAGTCATGTAGTGGAGACAGGAGGTGAGAGGAGAAGCTGATCATACAGTCATGTAGTGGAGACAGGAGGTGAGGAGAGAAGCTGATCATACAGTCATGTAGTGGAGACAGGAGGTGAGAGGAGAAGCTGATCATACAGTCATGTAGTGGAGACAGGAGGTGAGGAGAGAAGCTGATCATACAGTCATGTAGTGGAGACAGGAGGTGAGGAGAGAAGCTGATCATAGAGTCATGTAGTGGAGACAGGAGGTGAGGAGAGAAGCTGATCATACAGTCATGTAGTGGAGACAGGAGGTGAGGAGAGAAGCTGATCATACAGTCATGTAGTGGAGACAGGAGGTGAGAGGAGAAGCTGATCATACAGTCATGTAGTGGAGACAGGAGGTGAGAGGAGAAGCTGATCATACAGTCATGTAGTGGAGACAGGAGGTGAGGGGAGAAGCTGATCATACAGTCATGTAGTGGAGACAGGGGGTGAGGAGAGAAGCTGATCATACAGTCATGTAGAGGAGACAGGAGGTGAGAGGAGAAGCTGATCATACAGTCATGTAGAGGAGACAGGAGGTGAGGAGAGAAGCTGATCATACAGTCATGTAGTGGAGACAGGAGGTGAGGAGAGAAGCTGATCATACAGTCATGTAGTGGAGACAGGAGGTGAGGAGAGAAGCTGATCATACAGTCATGTAGTGGAGACAGGAGGTGAGGAGAGAAGCTGATCATACAGTCATGTAGTGGAGACAGGAGGTGAGGAGAGAAGCTGATCATACAGTCATGTAGTGGAGACAGGAGGTGAGGAGAGAAGCTGATCATACAGTCATGTAGAGGAGACAGGAGGTGAGGAGAGAAGCTGATCATACAGTCATGTAGTAGAGACAGGAGGTGAGGAGAAGCTGATCATACAGTCATGTAGAGGAGACAGGAGGTGAGGAGAGAAGCTGATCATACTGTCATGTAGAGGAGACAGGAGGTGAGGAGAGAAGCTGATCATACAGTCATGTAGAGGAGACAGGAGGTGAGGGGAGAAGCTGATCATACAGTCATGTAGTGGAGACAGGAGGTGAGGAGAGAAGCTGATCATACAGTCATGTAGTGGAGACAGGAGGTGAGGGGAGAAGCTGATCATACAGTCATGTAGAGGAGACAGGAGGTGAGAGGAGAAGCTGATCATACAGTCATGTAGAGGAGACAGGAGGAGAGGGGAGAAGCTGATCATACAGTCATGTAGTGGAGACTGGAGGTGAGGGGAGAAGCTGATCATACAGTCATGTAGTGGAGACAGGAGGTGAGAGGAGAGAAGCTGATCATACAGTCATGTGGTGGAGACAGGAGGTGAGAGGAGAAGCTGATCATACAGTCATGTAGTGGAGACAGGAGGTGAGGGGAGAAGCTGTTCATACAGTCATGTAGTGGGGACAGGAGGTGAGAGGAGAAGTTGATCATACAGTCATGTAGAGGAGACAGGAGGTGAGGAGAGAAGCTGATCATACAGTCATGTAGAGGAGACAGGAGGAGAGGGGAGAAGCTGATCATACAGTCATGTAGAGGACACAGGAGGTGAGGAGAGAAGCTGATCATACAGTCATGTAGTGGAGACAGGAGGTGAGGAGAGAAGCTGATCATACAATCATGTAGTGGAGACAGGAGGTGAGGGGAGAAGCTGATCATACAGTCATGTAGAGGACACAGGAGGTGAGGAGAGAAGCTGATCATACAGTCATGTAGAGGACACAGGAGGTGAGGAGAGAAGCTGATCATACAGTCATGTAGAGGACACAGGAGGTGAGGAGAGAAGCTGATCATACAGTCATGTAGTGGAGACAGGAGGTGAGGGGAGAAGCTGATCATACAGTCATGTAGAGGACACAGGAGGTGAGAGGAGAAGCTGATCATACAGTCATGTAGAGGACACAGGAGGTGAGGATAGAAGCTGATCATACAGTCATGTAGTGGAGACAGGAGGTGAGGGGAGAAGCTGATCATACAGTCATGTAGTGGAGACAGGAGGTGAGGAGAGAAGCTGATCATACAGTCATGTAGTGGAGACAGGAGGTGAGAGGAGAAGCTGATAATACAGTCATGTAGTGGAGACAGGACTTGAGGAGAGAAGCTGATCATACAGTCATGTAGTGGAGACAGGAGGTGAGGAGAGAAGCTGATCATACAGTCATGTAGTGGAGACAGGAGGTGAGGAGAGAAGCTGATCATACAGTCATGTAGTAGAGACAGGAGGTGAGAGGAGCTGATCATACAGTCATGTAGTGGAGACAGGAGGTGAGAGGAGAAAAGCTGATCATACAGTCATGTAGAGGACACAGGAGGTGAGGAGAGAAGCTGATCATACAGTCATGTAGTGGAGACAGGAGGTGAGGAGAGAAGCTGATCATACAGTCATGTAGTGGAGACAGGAGGTGAGGGGAGAAGCTGATCATACAGTCATGTAGTGGAGACAGGAGGTGAGAGGAGAAGCTGATCATACAGTCATGTAGTGGAGACAGGAGGTGAGAGGAGAAGCTGATCATACAGTCATGTAGAGGAGACAGGAGGTGAGGAGAGAAGCTGATCATACAGTCATGTAGTGGAGACAGGAGGTGAGAGGAGAAGCTGATCATACAGTCATGTAGAGGAGACAGGAGGTGAGAGGAGAAGCTGATCATACAGTCATGTAGAGGAGACAGGAGGTGAGGAGAGAAGCTGATCATACTGTCATGTAGTGGAGACAGGAGGTGAGGAGAGAAGCTGATCATACAGTCATGTAGTGGAGACAGGAGGTGAGGAGAGAAGCTGATCATACAGTCATGTAGTGGAGACAGGAGGTGAGGAGAGAAGCTGATCATACAGTCATGTAGTGGAGACAGGAGGTGAGAGGAGAAGCTGATCATACAGTCATGTAGTGGAGACAGGAGGTGAGGAGAGAAGCTGATCATACAGTCATGTAGTGGAGACAGGAGGTGAGGGGAGAAGCTGATCATACAGTCATGTAGTGGAGACAGGAGGTGAGGAGAGAAGCTGATTATACAGTCATGTAGTGGAGACAGGAGGTGAGGAGAAGCTGATCATACAGTCATGTAGTGGAGACAGGAGGTGAGGGGAGAAGCTGATCATACAGCCATGTAGTGGAGACAGGAGGTGAGGAGAGAAGCTGATCATACAGTCATGTAGTGGAGACAGGAGGTGAGGAGAGAAGCTGATTATACAGTCATGTAGTGGAGACAGGAGGTGAGGAGAAGCTGATCATACAGTCATGTAGTGGAGACAGGAGGTGAGAGGAGAAGCTGATCATACAGTCATGTAGTGGAGACAGGAGGTGAGAGGAGAAGCTGAGCATACAGTCATGTAGTGGAGACAGGAGGTGAGGAGAGAAGCTGATCATACAGTCATGTAGTGGAGACAGGAGGAGAGGGGAGAAGCTGATCATACAGTCATGTAGAGGAGACAGGAGGTGAGGGGAGAAGCTGATCATACAGTCATGTAGAGGAGACAGGAGGTGAGAGGAGAAGCTGATCATACAGTCGTGTAGTGGAGACAGGAGGTGAGAGGAGAAGCTGATCATACAGTCATGTAGTGGAGACAGGAGGTGAGAGGAGAAGCTGATCATACAGTCATGTAGAGGACACAGGAGGTGAGGAGAGAAGCTGATCATACAGTCATGTAGTGGAGACAGGAGGTGAGGGGAGAAGCTGATCATACAGTCATGTAGTGGAGACAGGAGGTGAGGAGAGAAGCTGATCATACAGTCATGTAGTGGAGACAGGAGGTGAGGAGAGAAGCTGATCATACAGTCATGTAGTGGAGACAGGAGGTGAGAGGAGAAGCAGATCATACAGTCATGTATAGGAGACAGGAGGTGAGGAGAGAAGCTGATCATACAGTCATGTAGGGGAGACAGGAGGTGAGGAGAAGCTGATCATACAGTCATGTAGTGGAGACAGGAGGTGAGGAGAGAAGCTGATCATACAGTCATGTAGAGGAGACAGGAGGTGAGAGGAGAGGCTGATCATACAGTCATGTAGTAGAGACAGGAGGTGAGGAGAGAAGCTGATCATACAGTCATGTAGTGGAGACAGGCGGTGAGGGGAGAAGCTGATCATACAGTCATGTAGTGGAGACAGGAGGTGAGGAGAGAAGCTGATCATACAGTCATGTAGTGTAGACAGGAGGTGAGGAGAAGCTGATCATACAGTCATGTAGAGGAGACAGGAGGTGAGGAGAGAAGCTGATCATACAGTCATGTAGTGGAGACAGGAGGTGAGGAGAGAAGCTGATCATACAGTCATGTAGTGGAGACAGGAGGTGAGGAGAGAAGCTGATCATACAGTCATGTAGTGGAGACAGGAGGTGAGAGGAGAAGCAGATCATACAGTCATGTAGTGGAGACAGGAGGTGAGGAGAGAAGCTGATCATACAGTCATGTAGTGGAGACAGGAGGTGAGAGGAGAAGCTGATCATACAGTCATGTAGTGGAGACAGGAGGTGAGGAGAGAAGCTGATCATACAGTCATGTAGTGGAGACAGGAGGTGAGAGGAGAAGCTGATCATACAGTCATGTAGTGGAGACAGGAGGTGAGGAGAGAAGCTGATCATACAGTCATGTAGTGGAGACAGGAGGTGAGGAGAGAATCTGATCATAGAGTCATGTAGTGGAGACAGGAGGTGAGGAGAGAAGCTGATCATACAGTCATGTAGTGGAGACAGGAGGTGAGGAGAGAAGCTGATCATACAGTCATGTAGTGGAGACAGGAGGTGAGAGGAGAAGCTGATCATACAGTCATGTAGTGGAGACAGGAGGTGAGAGGAGAAGCTGATCATACAGTCATGTAGTGGAGACAGGAGGTGAGGGGAGAAGCTGATCATACAGTCATGTAGTGGAGACAGGGGGTGAGGAGAGAAGCTGATCATACAGTCATGTAGAGGAGACAGGAGGTGAGAGGAGAAGCTGATCATACAGTCATGTAGAGGAGACAGGAGGTGAGGAGAGAAGCTGATCATACAGTCATGTAGTGGAGACAGGAGGTGAGGAGAGAAGCTGATCATACAGTCATGTAGTGGAGACAGGAGGTGAGGAGAGAAGCTGATCATACAGTCATGTAGTGGAGACAGGAGGTGAGGAGAGAAGCTGATCATACAGTCATGTAGTGGAGACAGGAGGTGAGGAGAGAAGCTGATCATACAGTCATGTAGTGGAGACAGGAGGTGAGGAGAGAAGCTGATCATGCAGTCATGTAGAGGAGACAGGAGGTGAGGAGAGAAGCTGATCATACAGTCATGTAGTAGAGACAGGAGGTGAGGAGAAGCTGATCATACAGTCATGTAGAGGAGACAGGAGGTGAGGAGAGAAGCTGATCATACTGTCATGTAGAGGAGACAGGAGGTGAGGAGAGAAGCTGATCATACAGTCATGTAGAGGAGACAGGAGGTGAGGGGAGAAGCTGATCATACAGTCATGTAGTGGAGACAGGAGGTGAGGAGAGAAGCTGATCATACAGTCATGTAGTGGAGACAGGAGGTGAGGGGAGAAGCTGATCATACAGTCATGTAGAGGAGACAGGAGGTGAGAGGAGAAGCTGATCATACAGTCATGTAGAGGAGACAGGAGGAGAGGGGAGAAGCTGATCATACAGTCATGTAGTGGAGACAGGAGGTGAGGGGAGAAGCTGATCATACAGTCATGTAGTGGAGACAGGAGGTGAGAGGAGAGAAGCTGATCATACAGTCATGTGGTGGAGACAGGAGGTGAGAGGAGAAGCTGATCATACAGTCATGTAGTGGAGACAGGAGGTGAGGGGAGAAGCTGTTCATACAGTCATGTAGTGGGGACAGGAGGTGAGAGGAGAAGTTGATCATACAGTCATGTAGAGGAGACAGGAGGTGAGGAGAGAAGCTGATCATACAGTCATGTAGAGGAGACAGGAGGAGAGGGGAGAAGCTGATCATACAGTCATGTAGAGGACACAGGAGGTGAGGAGAGAAGCTGATCATACAGTCATGTAGTGGAGACAGGAGGTGAGGAGAGAAGCTGATCATACAATCATGTAGTGGAGACAGGAGGTGAGGGGAGAAGCTGATCATACAGTCATGTAGAGGACACAGGAGGTGAGGAGAGAAGCTGATCATACAGTCATGTAGTGGAGACAGGAGGTGAGGAGAGAAGCTGATCATACAGTCATGTAGAGGAGACAGGGGGTGAGGAGAGAAGCTGATCATACAGTCATGTAGAGGACACAGGAGGTGAGGAGAGAAGCTGATCATACAGTCATGTAGAGGACACAGGAGGTGAGGAGAGAAGCTGATCATACAGTCATGTAGTGGAGACAGGAGGTGAGGGGAGAAGCTGATCTTACAGTCATGTAGAGGACACAGGAGGTGAGAGGAGAAGCTGATCATACAGTCATGTAGAGGACACAGGAGGTGAGGATAGAAGCTGATCATACAGTCATGTAGTGGAGACAGGAGGTGAGGAGAGAAGCTGATCATACAGTCATGTAGTGGAGACAGGAGGTGAGGAGAGAAGCTGATCATACAGTCATGTAGTGGAGACAGGAGGTGAGAGGAGAAGCTGATAATACAGTCATGTAGTGGAGACAGGACTTGAGGAGAGAAGCTGATCATACAGTCATGTAGTGGAGACAGGAGGTGAGGAGAGAAGCTGATCATACAGTCATGTAGTGGAGACAGGAGGTGAGGAGAGAAGCTGATCATACAGTCATGTAGTAGAGACAGGAGGTGAGAGGAGCTGATCATACAGTCATGTAGTGGAGACAGGAGGTGAGAGGAGAAAAGCTGATCATACAGTCATGTAGAGGACACAGGAGGTGAGGAGAGAAGCTGATCATACAGTCATGTAGAGGAGACAGGAGGTGAGGAGAGAAGCTGATCATACAGTCATGTAGTGGAGACAGGAGGTGAGAGGAGAAGCTGATCACACAGTCATGTAGAGGAGACAGGAGGTGAGAGGAGAGAAGCTGATCATACAGTCATGTAGAGGAGACAGGAGGTGAGAGGAGAGAAGCTGATCATACAGTCATGTAGAGGAGACAGGAGGTGAGGAGAAGCTGATCATACAGTCATGTAGTGGAGACAGGAGGTGAGAGGAGAAGCTGATCATACAGTCATGTAGTGGAGACAGGAGGTGAGGAGAAGCTGATCATACAGTCATGTAGTGGAGACAGGAGGTGAGGAGAGAAGCTGATCATACAGTCATGTAGTGGAGACAGGAGGTGAGGAGAGAAGCTGATCATACAGTCATGTAGTGGAGACAGGAGGTGAGGAGAGAAGCTGATCATACAGTCATGTAGAGGAGACAGGAGGTGAGGAGAGAAGCTGATCATACAGTCATGTAGTGGAGACAGGATGTGAGGAGAGAAGCTGATCATACAGTCATGTAGTGGAGACAGGAGGTGGGAGGAGAAGCTGATCATACAGTCATGTAGTGGAGACACGAGGAGAGAAGCTGATCATACAGTCATGTAGTGGAGACAGGAGATGAGGGGAGAAGCTGATCATACAGTCATGTAGTGGAGACAGGAGGTGAGGAGAGAAGCTGATCATACTGTCATGTAGAGGAGACAGGGGGTGAGGAGAGAAGCTGATCATACAGTCATCTAGTGGAGACATGAGGTGAGTAGAGAAGCTGATCATACAGTCATGTAGTTGAGAAAGGAGGTGAGGAGAGAAGCTGATCATACAGTCATGTAGTGGAGACAGGAGGTGAGGAGAGAAGCTGATCATACAGTCATGTAGTGGAGACAGGAGGTGAGGAGAGAAGCTGATCATACAGTCATGTAGTGGAGACAGGAGGTGAGGAGAGAAGCTGATCATACAGTCATGTAGTGGAGACAGGAGGTGAGGAGAGAAGCTGATCATACAGTCATGTAGTGGAGACAGGAGGTGAGGGGAGAGGCTGATCATACAGTCATGTAGTGGAGACAGGAGGTGAGGAGAGAAGCTGATCATACAGTCATGTAGAGGAGACAGGAGGAGAAGCTGATCATACAGTCATGTAGTGGAGACAGGAGGTGAGAGGAGAAGCTGATCATACAGTCATGTAGTGGAGACAGGAGGTGAGGAGAGAAGCTGATCATACAGTCATGTAGAGGAGACAGGAGGTGAGGAGAGAAGCTGATCATACAGTCATGTAGTGGAGACAGGAGATGAGGGGAGAAGCTGATCATACAGTCATGTAGTGGAGACAGGAGGTGAGGAGAGAAGCTGATCATACTGTCATGTAGAGGAGACAGGGGGTGAGGAGAGAAGCTGATCATACAGTCATGTAGTGGAGACATGAGGTGAGGAGAGAAGCTGATCATACAGTCATGTAGTTGAGAAAGGAGGTGAGGAGAGAAGCTGATCATACAGTCATGTAGTGGAGACAGGAGGTGAGGAGAGAAGCTGATCATACTGTCATGTAGAGGAGACAGGGGGTGAGGAGAGAAGCTGATCATACAGTCATGTAGAAGAGACAGGAGGTGAGAGGAGAAGCTGATAACACAGTCATGTAGTGGAGACCGGAGGTGAGGAGAGAAGCTGATCATACAGTCATGTAGAGGAGACAGGATTTGAGAGGAGAAGCTGATCATACAGTCATGTAGTGGAGACAGGAGGTGAGAGGAGAAGCTGATCATACAGTCATGTAGTGGAGACAGGAGGTGAGGAGAGAAGCTGATCATACAGTCATGTAGTGGAGACAGGAGGTGAGAGGAGAAGCTGATCATACAGTCATGTAGTGGAGACAGGAGGTGAGGAGAAGCTGATCATACAGTCATGTAGTGGAGACAGGAGGTGAGGAGAGAAGCTGATCATACAGTCATGTAGTGGAGACAGGAGGTGAGGAGAGAAGCTGATCATACAGTCATGTAGTGGAGACAGGAGGTGAGGAGAGAAGCTGATCATACAGTCATGTAGAGGAGACAGGAGGTGAGGAGAGAAGCTGATCATACAGTCATGTAGTGGAGACAGGATGTGAGGAGAGAAGCTGATCATACAGTCATGTAGTGGAGACAGGAGGTGGGAGGAGAAGCTGATCATACAGTCATGTAGTGGAGACACGAGGAGAGAAGCTGATCATACAGTCATGTAGTGGAGACAGGAGATGAGGGGAGAAGCTGATCATACAGTCATGTAGTGGAGACAGGAGGTGAGGAGAGAAGCTGATCATACTGTCATGTAGAGGAGACAGGGGGTGAGGAGAGAAGCTGATCATACAGTCATCTAGTGGAGACATGAGGTGAGTAGAGAAGCTGATCATACAGTCATGTAGTTGAGAAAGGAGGTGAGGAGAGAAGCTGATCATACAGTCATGTAGTGGAGACAGGAGGTGAGGAGAGAAGCTGATCATACAGTCATGTAGTGGAGACAGGAGGTGAGGAGAGAAGCTGATCATACAGTCATGTAGTGGAGACAGGAGGTGAGGAGAGAAGCTGATCATACAGTCATGTAGTGGAGACAGGAGGTGAGGAGAGAAGCTGATCATACAGTCATGTAGTGGAGACAGGAGGTGAGGGGAGAGGCTGATCATACAGTCATGTAGTGGAGACAGGAGGTGAGGAGAGAAGCTGATCATACAGTCATGTAGAGGAGACAGGAGGAGAAGCTGATCATACAGTCATGTAGTGGAGACAGGAGGTGAGAGGAGAAGCTGATCATACAGTCATGTAGTGGAGACAGGAGGTGAGGAGAGAAGCTGATCATACAGTCATGTAGAGGAGACAGGAGGTGAGGAGAGAAGCTGATCATACAGTCATGTAGTGGAGACAGGAGATGAGGGGAGAAGCTGATCATACAGTCATGTAGTGGAGACAGGAGGTGAGGAGAGAAGCTGATCATACTGTCATGTAGAGGAGACAGGGGGTGAGGAGAGAAGCTGATCATACAGTCATGTAGTGGAGACATGAGGTGAGGAGAGAAGCTGATCATACAGTCATGTAGTTGAGAAAGGAGGTGAGGAGAGAAGCTGATCATACAGTCATGTAGTGGAGACAGGAGGTGAGGAGAGAAGCTGATCATACTGTCATGTAGAGGAGACAGGGGGTGAGGAGAGAAGCTGATCATACAGTCATGTAGAAGAGACAGGAGGTGAGAGGAGAAGCTGATAACACAGTCATGTAGTGGAGACCGGAGGTGAGGAGAGAAGCTGATCATACAGTCATGTAGAGGAGACAGGATTTGAGAGGAGAAGCTGATCATACAGTCATGTAGTGGAGACAGGAGGTGAGAGGAGAAGCTGATCATACAGTCATGTAGTGGAGACAGGAGGTGAGGAGAGAAGCTGATCATACAGTCATGTAGTGGAGACAGGAGGTGAGAGGAGAAGCTGATCATACAGTCATGTAGTGGAGACAGGAGGTGAGGAGAGAAGCTGATCATACAGTCATGTAGTGGAGACAGGAGGTGAGGAGAGAAGCTGATTATACAGTCATGTAGTGGAGACAGGAGGTGAGGAGAAGCTGATCATACAGTCATGTAGTGGAGACAGGAGGTGAGGGGAGAAGCTGATCATACAGTCATGTAGTGGAGACAGGAGGTGAGGAGAGAAGCTGATCATACAGTCATGTAGTGGAGACAGGAGGTGAGGAGAGAAGCTGATCATACAGTCATGTAGTGGAGACAGGAGGTGAGAGGAGAAGCTGATCATACAGTCATGTAGAGGAGACAGGAGGTGAGAGGAGAAGCTGATCATACAGTCATGTAGTGGAGACAGGAGGTGAGGAGAGAAGCTGATCATACAGTCATGTAGTGGAGACAGGAAGTGAGGAGAGAAGCTGATCATACAGTCATGTAGGGGAGACAGGAGGTGAGGAGAAGCTGATCATACAGTCATGTAGTGGAGACAGGAGGTGAGGAGAGAAGCTGATCATACAGTCATGTAGTGGAGACAGGCGGTGAGGGGAGAAGCTGATCATACAGTCATGTAGTGGAGACAGGAGGTGAGGAGAGAAGCTGATCATACAGTCATGTAGAGGAGACAGGAGGTGAGGAGAGAAGCTGATCATACAGTCATGTAGAGGACACAGGAGGTGAGGAGAGAAGCTGATCATACAGTCATGTAGAGGAGACAGGAGGTGAGAGGAGAAGCTAATAACACAGTCATGTAGTGGAGACCGGAGGTGAGGAGAGAAGCTGATCATACAGTCATGTAGTGGAGACAGGAGGTGAGGAGAGAAGCTGATTATACAGTCATGTAGTGGAGACAGGAGGTGAGGAGAAGCTGATCATACAGTCATGTAGTGGAGACAGGAGGTGAGAGGAGAAGCTGATCATACAGTCATGTAGAGGAGACAGGAGGTGAGAGGAGAAGCTGATCACACAGTCATGTAGAGGAGACAGGAGGTGAGAGGAGAGAAGCTGATCATACAGTCATGTAGTGGAGACAGGAGGTGAGAGGAGAAGCTGATCACACAGTCATGTAGAGGAGACAGGAGGTGAGAGGAGAGAAGCTGATCATACAGTCATGTAGAGGAGACAGGAGGTGAGAGGAGAGAAGCTGATCATACAGTCATGTAGAGGAGACAGGAGGTGAGGAGAAGCTGATCATACAGTCATGTAGTGGAGACAGGAGGTGAGAGGAGAAGCTGATCATACAGTCATGTAGTGGAGACAGGAGGTGAGGAGAAGCTGATCATACAGTCATGTAGAGGAGACAGGAGGTGAGGAGAGAAGCTGATCATACAGTCATGTAGTGGAGACAGGATGTGAGGAGAGAAGCTGATCATACAGTCATGTAGTGGAGACAGGAGGTGGGAGGAGAAGCTGATCATACAGTCATGTAGTGGAGACACGAGGAGAGAAGCTGATCATACAGTCATGTAGTGGAGACAGGAGATGAGGGGAGAAGCTGATCATACAGTCATGTAGTGGAGACAGGAGGTGAGGAGAGAAGCTGATCATACTGTCATGTAGAGGAGACAGGGGGTGAGGAGAGAAGCTGATCATACAGTCATGTAGTGGAGACATGAGGTGAGTAGAGAAGCTGATCATACAGTCATGTAGTTGAGAAAGGAGGTGAGGAGAGAAGCTGATCATACAGTCATGTAGTGGAGACAGGAGGTGAGGAGAGAAGCTGATCATACAGTCATGTAGTGGAGACAGGAGGTGAGGAGAGAAGCTGATCATACAGTCATGTAGTGGAGACAGGAGGTGAGGAGAGAAGCTGATCATACAGTCATGTAGTGGAGACAGGAGGTGAGGAGAGAAGCTGATCATACAGTCATGTAGTGGAGACAGGAGGTGAGGGGAGAGGCTGATCATACAGTCATGTAGTGGAGACAGGAGGTGAGGAGAGAAGCTGATCATACAGTCATGTAGAGGAGACAGGAGGAGAAGCTGATCATACAGTCATGTAGTGGAGACAGGAGGTGAGAGGAGAAGCTGATCATACAGTCATGTAGTGGAGACAGGAGGTGAGGAGAGAAGCTGATCATACAGTCATGTAGAGGAGACAGGAGGTGAGGAGAGAAGCTGATCATACAGTCATGTAGTGGAGACAGGAGATGAGGGGAGAAGCTGATCATACAGTCATGTAGTGGAGACAGGAGGTGAGGAGAGAAGCTGATCATACTGTCATGTAGAGGAGACAGGGGGTGAGGAGAGAAGCTGATCATACAGTCATGTAGTGGAGACATGAGGTGAGGAGAGAAGCTGATCATACAGTCATGTAGTTGAGAAAGGAGGTGAGGAGAGAAGCTGATCATACAGTCATGTAGTGGAGACAGGAGGTGAGGAGAGAAGCTGATCATACTGTCATGTAGAGGAGACAGGGGGTGAGGAGAGAAGCTGATCATACTGTCATGTAGAGGAGACAGGGGGTGAGGAGAGAAGCTGATCATACAGTCATGTAGAAGAGACAGGAGGTGAGAGGAGAAGCTGATAACACAGTCATGTAGTGGAGACCGGAGGTGAGGAGAGAAGCTGATCATACAGTCATGTAGAGGAGACAGGATTTGAGAGGAGAAGCTGATCATACAGTCATGTAGTGGAGACAGGAGGTGAGAGGAGAAGCTGATCATACAGTCATGTAGTGGAGACAGGAGGTGAGGAGAGAAGCTGATCATACAGTCATGTAGTGGAGACAGGAGGTGAGAGGAGAAGCTGATCATACAGTCATGTAGTGGAGACAGGAGGTGAGGAGAGAAGCTGATCATACAGTCATGTAGTGGAGACAGGAGGTGAGGAGAGAAGCTGATTATACAGTCATGTAGTGGAGACAGGAGGTGAGGAGAAGCTGATCATACAGTCATGTAGTGGAGACAGGAGGTGAGGGGAGAAGCTGATCATACAGTCATGTAGTGGAGACAGGAGGTGAGGAGAGAAGCTGATCATACAGTCATGTAGTGGAGACAGGAGGTGAGGAGAGAAGCTGATCATACAGTCATGTAGTGGAGACAGGAGGTGAGAGGAGAAGCTGATCATACAGTCATGTAGAGGAGACAGGAGGTGAGAGGAGAAGCTGATCATACAGTCATGTAGTGGAGACAGGAGGTGAGGAGAGAAGCTGATCATACAGTCATGTAGTGGAGACAGGAAGTGAGGAGAGAAGCTGATCATACAGTCATGTAGGGGAGACAGGAGGTGAGGAGAAGCTGATCATACAGTCATGTAGTGGAGACAGGAGGTGAGGAGAGAAGCTGATCATACAGTCATGTAGTGGAGACAGGCGGTGAGGGGAGAAGCTGATCATACAGTCATGTAGTGGAGACAGGAGGTGAGGAGAGAAGCTGATCATACAGTCATGTAGAGGAGACAGGAGGTGAGGAGAGAAGCTGATCATACAGTCATGTAGAGGACACAGGAGGTGAGGAGAGAAGCTGATCATACAGTCATGTAGAGGAGACAGGAGGTGAGAGGAGAAGCTAATAACACAGTCATGTAGTGGAGACCGGAGGTGAGGAGAGAAGCTGATCATACAGTCATGTAGTGGAGACAGGAGGTGAGGAGAGAAGCTGATTATACAGTCATGTAGTGGAGACAGGAGGTGAGGAGAAGCTGATCATACAGTCATGTAGAGGAGACAGGAGGTGAGAGGAGAAGCTGATCATACAGTCATGTAGTGGAGACAGGAGGTGAGAGGAGAAGCTGATCATACAGTCATGTAGAGGAGACAGGAGGTGAGAGGAGAAGCTGATCACACAGTCATGTAGAGGAGACAGGAGGTGAGAGGAGAGAAGCTGATCATACAGTCATGTAGTGGAGACAGGAGGTGAGAGGAGAAGCTGATCACACAGTCATGTAGAGGAGACAGGAGGTGAGAGGAGAGAAGCTGATCATACAGTCATGTAGAGGAGACAGGAGGTGAGAGGAGAGAAGCTGATCATACAGTCATGTAGAGGAGACAGGAGGTGAGGAGAAGCTGATCATACAGTCATGTAGTGGAGACAGGAGGTGAGAGGAGAAGCTGATCATACAGTCATGTAGTGGAGACAGGAGGTGAGGAGAAGCTGATCATACAGTCATGTAGTGGAGACAGGAGGTGAGGAGAGAAGCTGATCATACAGTCATGTAGTGGAGACAGGATGTGAGGAGAGAAGCTGATCATACAGTCATGTAGTGGAGACAGGAGGTGGGAGGAGAAGCTGATCATACAGTCATGTAGTGGAGACAGGAGGAGAGAAGCTGATCATACAGTCATGTAGTGGAGACAGGAGATGAGGGGAGAAGCTGATCATACAGTCATGTAGTGGAGACAGGAGGTGAGGAGAGAAGCTGATCATACTGTCATGTAGAGGAGACAGGAGGAGAGGGGAGAAGCTGATCATACAGTCATGTAGTGGAGACAGGAGGTGAGGGGAGAAGCTGATCATACAGTCATGTAGTGGAGACAGGAGGTGAGGGGAGAAGCTGATCATACAGTCATGTAGTGGAGACAGGAGGTGAGAGGAGAGAAGCTGATCATACAGTCATGTGCTGGAGACAGGAGGTGAGAGTAGAAGCTGATCATACAGTAATGTAGTGGAGACAGGAGGTGAGGGGAGAAGCTGATCATACAGTCATGTAGTGGGGACAGGAGGTGAGAGCAGAAGTTGATTATACAGTCATGTAGAGGAGACAGGAGGTGAGGAGAGAAGCTGATCATACAGTCATGTAGTGGAGACAGGAGGTGAGAGGAGAGAAGCTGATCATACAGTCATGTAGAGGAGACAGGAGGTGAGGGGAGAAGCTGATCATACAGTCATGTAGTGGAGACAGGAGGTGAGGGGAGAAGCTGATCATACAGTCATGTAGTGGAGACAGGAGGTGAGAGGAGAAGCTGATCATACAGTCATGTAGTGGAGACAGGAGGAGAGGAGAGAAACTGATCATACAGTCATGTAGTGGAGACAGGAGGTGAGAGGAGAAGCTGATCATACAGTCATGAAGAGGAGACAGGAGGTGAGAGGAGAAGCTGATCATACAGTCATGTAGTGGAGACAGGAGGTGAGGAGAGAAGCTGATCATACAGTCATGTAGAGGAGACAGGAGGAGAGGGTAGAAGCTGATCATACAGTCATGTAGAGGACACAGGAGGTGAGGAGAGAAGCTGATCATACAGTCATGTAGTGGAGACAGGAGGTGAGGAGAGAAGCTGATCATACAATCATGTAGTGGAGACAGGAGGTGAGGGGAGAAGCTGATCATACAGTCATGTAGAGGACACAGGAGGTGAGGAGAGAAGCTGATCATACAGTCATGTAGTGGAGACAGGAGGTGAGAGGAGAAGCTGATCATACAGTCATGTAGTGGAGACAGGAGGTGAGGAGAGAAGCTGATTATACAGTCATGTAGTGGAGACAGGAGGTGAGGAGAGAAGCTGATCATACAGTCATGTAGAGGAGACGGGGTGAGGAGAGAAGCTGATCATACAGTCATGTAGAGGACACAGGAGGTGAGGAGAGAAGCTGATCATACAGTCATGTAGAGGACACAGGAGGTGAGGAGAGAAGCTGATCATACAGTCATGTAGTGGAGACAGGAGGTGAGGGGAGAAGCTGATCATACAGTCATGTAGAGGACACAGGAGGTGAGAGGAGAAGCTGATCATACAGTCATGTAGAGGACACAGGAGGTGAGGAGAGAAGCTGATCATACAGTCATGTAGTGGAGACAGGAGGTGAGGGGAGAAGCTGATCATACAGTCATGTAGTGGAGACAGGAGGTGAGGAGAGAAGCTGATCATACAGTCATGTAGTGGAGACAGGAGGTGAGAGGAGAAGCTGATAATACAGTCATGTAGTGGAGACAGGAGGTGAGGAGAGAAGCTGATCATACAGTCATGTAGTGGAGACAGGAGGTGAGGAGAGAAGCTGATCATACAGTCATGTAGTGGAGACAGGAGGTGAGGAGAGAAGCTGATCATACAGTCATGTAGTGGAGACAGGAGGTGAGGAGAGAAGCTGATCATACAGTCATGTAGTGGAGACAGGAGGTGAGAGGAGAAAAGCTGATCATACAGTCATGTAGAGGACACAGGAGGTGAGGAGAGAAGCTGATCATACAGTCATGTAGAGGAGACAGGAGGTGAGGAGAGAAGCTGATCATACAGTCATGTAGTGGAGACAGGAGGTGAGAGGAGAAGCTGATCACACAGTCATGTAGAGGAGACAGGAGGTGAGAGGAGAGAAGCTGATCATACAGTCATGTAGAGGAGACAGGAGGTGAGAGGAGAGAAGCTGATCATACAGTCATGTAGAGGAGACAGGAGGTGAGGAGAAGCTGATCATACAGTCATGTAGTGGAGACAGGAGGTGAGAGGAGAAGCTGATCATACAGTCATGTAGTGGAGACAGGAGGTGAGGAGAAGCTGATCATACAGTCATGTAGTGGAGACAGGAGGTGAGGAGAGAAGCTGATCATACAGTCATGTAGTGGAGACAGGATGTGAGGAGAGAAGCTGATCATACAGTCATGTAGTGGAGACAGGAGGTGGGAGGAGAAGCTGATCATACAGTCATGTAGTGGAGACAGGAGGAGAGAAGCTGATCATACAGTCATGTAGTGGAGACAGGAGATGAGGGGAGAAGCTGATCATACAGTCATGTAGTGGAGACAGGAGGTGAGGAGAGAAGCTGATCATACTGTCATGTAGAGGAGACATGAGGTGAGGAGAGAAGCTGATCATACAGTCATGTAGTTGAGAAAGGAGGTGAGGAGAGAAGCTGATCATACAGTCATGTAGTGGAGACAGGAGGTGAGGAGAGAAGCTGATCATACAGTCATGTAGTGGAGACAGGAGGTGAGGAGAGAAGCTGATCATACAGTCATGTAGTGGAGACAGGAGGTGAGGAGAGAAGCTGATCATACAGTCATGTAGTGGAGACAGAAGGTGAGGAGAGAAGCTGATCATACAGTCATGTAGTGGAGACAGGAGGTGAGGAGAGAAGCTGATCATACAGTCATGTAGTGGAGACAGGAGGTGAGGAGAGAAGCTGATCATACAGTCATGTAGAGGAGACAGGAGGAGAGGGGAGAAGCTGATCATACAGTCATGTAGTGGAGACAGGAGGTGAGAGGAGAAGCTGATCATACAGTCATGTAGTGGAGACAGGAGGTGAGGAGAGAAGCTGATCATACAGTCATGTAGAGGAGACAGGAGGTGAGGAGAGAAGCTGATCATACAGTCATGTAGTGGAGACAGGAGATGAGGGGAGAAGCTGATCATACAGTCATGTAGTGGAGACAGGAGGTGAGGAGAGAAGCTGATCATACAGTCATGTAGTGGAGACAGGAGGTGAGGGGAGAAGCTGATCATACAGTCATGTAGAGGAGACAGGAGGAGAGGGGAGAAGCTGATCATACAGTCATGTAGTGGAGACAGGAGGTGAGAGGAGAAGCTGATCATACAGTCATGTAGTGGAGACAGGAGGTGAGGAGAGAAGCTGATCATACAGTCATGTAGAGGAGACAGGAGGTGAGGAGAGAAGCTGATCATACAGTCATGTAGTGGAGACAGGAGATGAGGGGAGAAGCTGATCATACAGTCATTGAGTAGAGACAGGAGGTGAGGAGAGAAGCTGATCATACAGTCATGTAGAGGAGACAGGAGGTGAGGAGAGAAGCTGATCATACAGTCATGTAGTGGAGACAGGAGGTAAGGAGAAGCTGATCATACAGTCATGTAGTGGAGACAGGAGGTGAGGAGAGAAGCTGATCATACAGTCATGTAGAGGAGACAGGAGGTGAGGAGAGAAGCTGATCATACAGTGATGTAGTGCAGACAGGAGGTGAGGAGAGAAGCTGATCATACAGTAATGTAGAGGAGACAGGAGGTGAGAGGAGAAGCTGATCATACAGTCATGTAGTGGAGACAGGAGGTGAGGAGAGAAGCTGATCATACAGTCATGTAGTGGAGACAGGATGTGAGGAGTGAAGCTGATCATACAGTCATGTAGTGGAGAGGAGGTGAGATGAGAAGCTGATCATACAGTCATGTAGTGGAGACAGGAGTTGAGGAGAGAAGCTGATCATACAGTCATGTAGAGGAGACAGGAGGTGAGGAGAGAAGCTGATCCTACAGTCATGTAGTGGAGACAGGAGGAGAGGGGAGAAGCTGATCATACAGTCATGTAGAGGAGACAGGAGGTGAGAGGAGAAGCTGATCATACAGTCATGTAGAGGACACAGGAGGTGAGGAGAGAAGCTGATCATACAGTCATGTAGTGGAGACAGGAGGTGAGGGGAGAAGCTGATCATACAGTCATGTAGTGGAGACAGGAGGTGAGGAGAGAAGCTGATCATACAGTCATGTAGTGGAGACAGGAGGTGAGAGGAGAAGCTGATAATACAGTCATGTAGTGGAGACAGGAGGTGAGAGGAGCTGATCATACAGTCATGTAGTGGAGACAGGAGGTGAGAGGAGAAAAGCTGATCATACAGTCATGTAGAGGACACAGGAGGTGAGGAGAGAAGCTGATCATACAGTCATGTAGAGGAGACAGGAGGTGAGGAGAGAAGCTGATCACACAGTCATGTAGTGGAGACAGGAGGTGAGAGGAGAAGCTGATCACACAGTCATGTAGAGGAGACAGGAGGTGAGAGGAGAGAAGCTGATCATACAGTCATGTAGAGGAGACAGGAGGAGAGAAGCTGATCATACAGTCATGTAGTGGAGACAGGAGATGAGGGGAGAAGCTGATCATACAGTCATGTAGTGGAGACAGGAGGTGAGGAGAGAAGCTGATCATACTGTCATGTAGAGGAGACAGGGGGTGAGGAGAGAAGCTGATCATACAGTCATGTAGTGGAGACAGGAGGTGAGGGGAGAAGCTGATCATACAGTCATGTAGTGGAGACAGGAGGTGAGGGGAGAAGCTGATCATACAGTCATGTAGTGGAGACATGAGGTGAGGAGAGAAGCTGATCATACAGTCATGTAGTGGAGACAGGAGGTAAGGAGAAGCTGATCATACAGTCATGTAGTGGAGACAGGAGGTGAGGAGAGAAGCTGATCATACAGTCATGTAGAGGAGACAGGAGGTGAGGAGAGAAGCTGATCATACAGTCATGTAGTGGAGACAGGAGGTGAGGGGAGAAGCTGATCATACAGTCATGTAGTGGAGACAGGTGGTGAGGAGAGAAGCTGACCATACAGTCATGTAGTGGAGACAGGAGGTGAGGAGAGAAGCTGATCATACAGTCATGTAGAGGAGACAGGAGGTGAGGAGAGAAGCTGATCATACAGTCATGTAGAGGATACAGGAGGTGAGGAGAGAAGCTGATCATACAGTCATGTAGTGGAGACAGGAGGTGAGGGGAGAAGCTGATCATACAGTCATGTAGTGGAGACAGGAGGTGAGGAGAGAAGCTGATCATACAGTCATGTAGTGGAGACAGGAGTTGAGAGGAGAGGCTGATCATACAGTCATGTAGTAGAGACAGGAGATGAGGAGAGAAGCTGATCATACAGTCATGTAGAGGAGACAGGAGGAGAGGGGAGAAGCTGATCATACAGTCATGTAGTGGAGACAGGAGGTGAGAGGAGAAGCTGATCATACAGTCATGTAGTGGAGACAGGAGGAGAGAAGCTGATCATACAGTCATGTAGTGGAGACAGGAGATGAGGGGAGAAGCTGATCATACAGTCATGTAGTGGAGACAGGAGGTGAGGAGAGAAGCTGATCATACTGTCATGTAGAGGAGACATGAGGTGAGGAGAGAAGCTGATCATACAGTCATGTAGTTGAGAAAGGAGGTGAGGAGAGAAGCTGATCATACAGTCATGTAGAGGAGACAGGAGGTGAGGAGAGAAGCTGATCATACAGTCATGTAGAGGATACAGGAGGTGAGGAGAGAAGCTGATCATACAGTCATGTAGTGGAGACAGGAGGTGAGGGGAGAAGCTGATCATACAGTCATGTAGTGGAGACAGGAGTTGAGGAGAGAAGCTGATCATACAGTCATGTAGAGGAGACAGGAGGTGAGGAGAGAAGCTGATCCTACAGTCATGTAGTGGAGACAGGAGGAGAGGGGAGAAGCTGATCATACAGTCATGTAGAGGAGACAGGAGGTGAGAGGAGAAGCTGATCATACAGTCATGTAGTGGAGACAGGAGGTGAGGAGAGAAGCTGATCATACAGTCATGTAGTGTAGACAAGAGCTGAGGAGAGAAGCTGATCATACAGTCATGTAGTGGAGACAGGAGGTGAGGAGAGAAGCTGATCATACAGTCATGGAGAGGAGACAGGAGGTGAGAGGAAAAGCTGATCATACAGTCATGTAGTGGAGACAGGAGGTGAGGAGAGAAGCTGATCATACAGTCATGTAGTGGAGACAGGAGGTGAGGAGAGAAGCTGATCATACAGTCATGTAGTGGAGACAGGAGGTGAGGAGAGAAGCTGATCATACAGTCATGTAGTGGAGACAGGAGGTGAGGAGAGAAGCTGATCATACAGTCATGTAGTGGAGACAGGAGGTGAGAGGAGAAGCTGATCACACAGTCATGTAGAGGAGACAGGAGGTGAGAGGAGAGAAGCTGATCATACAGTCATGTAGAGGAGACAGGAGGTGAGAGGAGAGAAGCTGATCATACAGTCATGTAGAGGAGACAGGAGGTGAGGAGAAGCTGATCATACAGTCATGTAGTGGAGACAGGAGGTGAGAGGAGAAGCTGATCATACAGTCATGTAGTGGAGACAGGAGGTGAGGAGAAGCTGATCATACAGTCATGTAGTGGAGACAGGAGGTGAGGAGAGAAGCTGATCATACAGTCATGTAGTGGAGACAGGATGTGAGGAGAGAAGCTGATCATACAGTCATGTAGTGGAGACAGGAGGTGGGAGGAGAAGCTGATCATACAGTCATGTAGTGGAGACAGGAGGAGAGAAGCTGATCATACAGTCATGTAGTGGAGACAGGAGATGAGGGGAGAAGCTGATCATACAGTCATGTAGTGGAGACAGGAGGTGAGGAGAGAAGCTGATCATACTGTCATGTAGAGGAGACATGAGGTGAGGAGAGAAGCTGATCATACAGTCATGTAGTTGAGAAAGGAGGTGAGGAGAGAAGCTGATCATACAGTCATGTAGTGGAGACAGGAGGTGAGGAGAGAAGCTGATCATACAGTCATGTAGTGGAGACAGGAGGTGAGGAGAGAAGCTGATCATACAGTCATGTAGTGGAGACAGGAGGTGAGGAGAGAAGCTGATCATACAGTCATGTAGTGGAGACAGGTGAGGAGAGAAGCTGATCATACAGTCATGTAGAGGAGACAGGAGGTGAGGATAGAAGCTAATCATACAGTCATGTAGTGGAGACAGGTGAGGAGAGAAGCTGATCATACAGTCATGTAGTGGAGACAGGAGGTGAGGAGAGAAGCTGATCATACAGTCATGTAGTGGAGACAGGAGGTGAGGAGAGAAGCTGATCATACAGTCATGTAGTGGAGACAGGAGGTGAGGGGAGAAGCTGATCATACAGTCATGTAGTTGAGAAAGGAGGTGAGGAGAGAAGCTGATCATACAGTCATGTAGAGGAGACAGGAGGTGAGGAGAGAAGCTGATCATACAGTCATGTAGAGGATACAGGAGGTGAGGAGAGAAGCTGATCATACAGTCATGTAGTGGAGACAGGAGGTGAGGGGAGAAGCTGATCATACAGTCATGTAGTGGAGACAGGAGTTGAGGAGAGAAGCTGATCATACTGTCATGTAGAGGAGACATGAGGTGAGGAGAGAAGCTGATCATACAGTCATGTAGTTGAGAAAGGAGGTGAGGAGAGAAGCTGATCATACAGTCATGTAGAGGAGACAGGAGGTGAGGAGAGAAGCTGATCATACAGTCATGTAGTGGAGACAGGAGATGAGGGGAGAAGCTGATCATACAGTCATGTAGTGGAGACAGGAGGTGAGGAGAGAAGCTGATCATACTGTCATGTAGAGGAGACATGAGGTGAGGAGAGAAGCTGATCATACAGTCATGTAGTTGAGAAAGGAGGTGAGGAGAGAAGCTGATCATACAGTCATGTAGAGGAGACAGGAGGTGAGGAGAGAAGCTGATCATACAGTCATGTAGAGGATACAGGAGGTGAGGAGAGAAGCTGATCATACAGTCATGTAGTGGAGACAGGAGGTGAGGGGAGAAGCTGATCATACAGTCATGTAGTGGAGACAGGAGTTGAGGAGAGAAGCTGATCATACAGTCATGTAGAGGAGACAGGAGGTGAGGAGAGAAGCTGATCCTACAGTCATGTAGTGGAGACAGGAGGAGAGGGGAGAAGCTGATCATACAGTCATGTAGAGGAGACAGGAGGTGAGAGGAGAAGCTGATCATACAGTCATGTAGTGGAGACAGGAGGTGAGGAGAGAAGCTGATCATACAGTCATGTAGTGTAGACAAGAGCTGAGGAGAGAAGCTGATCATACAGTCATGTAGTGGAGACAGGAGGTGAGGAGAGAAGCTGATCATACAGTCATGGAGAGGAGACAGGAGGTGAGAGGAAAAGCTGATCATACAGTCATGTAGTGGAGACAGGAGGTGAGGAGAGAAGCTGATCATACAGTCATGTAGTGGAGACAGGAGGTGAGGAGAGAAGCTGATCATACAGTCATGTAGTGGAGACAGGAGGTGAGGAGAGAAGCTGATCATACAGTCATGTAGTGGAGACAGGAGGTGAGGAGAGAAGCTGATCATACAGTCATGTAGTGGAGACAGGAGGTGAGAGGAGAAGCTGATCACACAGTCATGTAGAGGAGACAGGAGGTGAGAGGAGAGAAGCTGATCATACAGTCATGTAGAGGAGACAGGAGGTGAGAGGAGAGAAGCTGATCATACAGTCATGTAGAGGAGACAGGAGGTGAGGAGAAGCTGATCATACAGTCATGTAGTGGAGACAGGAGGTGAGAGGAGAAGCTGATCATACAGTCATGTAGTGGAGACAGGAGGTGAGGAGAAGCTGATCATACAGTCATGTAGTGGAGACAGGAGGTGAGGAGAGAAGCTGATCATACAGTCATGTAGTGGAGACAGGATGTGAGGAGAGAAGCTGATCATACAGTCATGTAGTGGAGACAGGAGGTGGGAGGAGAAGCTGATCATACAGTCATGTAGTGGAGACAGGAGGAGAGAAGCTGATCATACAGTCATGTAGTGGAGACAGGAGATGAGGGGAGAAGCTGATCATACAGTCATGTAGTGGAGACAGGAGGTGAGGAGAGAAGCTGATCATACTGTCATGTAGAGGAGACATGAGGTGAGGAGAGAAGCTGATCATACAGTCATGTAGTTGAGAAAGGAGGTGAGGAGAGAAGCTGATCATACAGTCATGTAGTGGAGACAGGAGGTGAGGAGAGAAGCTGATCATACAGTCATGTAGTGGAGACAGGAGGTGAGGAGAGAAGCTGATCATACAGTCATGTAGTGGAGACAGGAGGTGAGGAGAGAAGCTGATCATACAGTCATGTAGTGGAGACAGGTGAGGAGAGAAGCTGATCATACAGTCATGTAGAGGAGACAGGAGGTGAGGATAGAAGCTAATCATACAGTCATGTAGTGGAGACAGGTGAGGAGAGAAGCTGATCATACAGTCATGTAGTGGAGACAGGAGGTGAGGAGAGAAGCTGATCATACAGTCATGTAGTGGAGACAGGAGGTGAGGAGAGAAGCTGATCATACAGTCATGTAGTGGAGACAGGAGGTGAGGGGAGAAGCTGATCATACAGTCATGTAGTGGAGACAGGAGGTGAGGAGAGAAGCTGATCATACAGTCATGTAGTGGAGACAGGAGGTGAGGGGAGAAGCTGATCATACAGTCATGTAGTGGAGACAGGCGGTGAGGGGATAAGCTGATCATACAGTTGTGTAGTGGACAAAAGAGGTGAGGAGAGAAGCTGATAATACAGCCATGTAGTGGAGACAGGAGGTGAGAGGAGAAGCTGATCACACAGTCATGTAGAGGAGACAGGAGGTGAGAGGAGAGAAGCTGATCATACAGTCATGTAGAGGAGACAGGAGGTGAGGAGAAGCTGATCATACAGTCATGTAGAGGAGACAGGAGGTGAGGAGAAGCTGATCATACAGTCATGTAGTGGAGACAGGAGGTGAGGAGAGAAGCTGATCATACAGTCATGTAGAGGAGACAGGAGGTGAGGAGAAGCTGATCATACAGTCATGTAGTGGAGACAGGAGGTGAGAGGAGAAGCTGATCATACAGTCATGTAGTGGAGACAGGAGGTGAGGAGAAGCTGATCATACAGTCATGTAGTGGAGACAGGAGGTGAGGAGAGAAGCTGATCATACTGTCATGTAGAGGAGACATGAGGTGAGGAGAGAAGCTGATCATACAGTCATGTAGTTGAGAAAGGAGGTGAGGAGAGAAGCTGATCATACAGTCATGTAGAGGAGACAGGAGGTGAGGAGAGAAGCTGATCATACAGTCATGTAGAGGATACAGGAGGTGAGGAGAGAAGCTGATCATACAGTCATGTAGTGGAGACAGGAGGTGAGGGGAGAAGCTGATCATACAGTCATGTAGTGGAGACAGGAGTTGAGGAGAGAAGCTGATCATACAGTCATGTAGAGGAGACAGGAGGTGAGGAGAGAAGCTGATCCTACAGTCATGTAGTGGAGACAGGAGGAGAGGGGAGAAGCTGATCATACAGTCATGTAGAGGAGACAGGAGGTGAGAGGAGAAGCTGATCATACAGTCATGTAGTGGAGACAGGAGGTGAGGAGAGAAGCTGATCATACAGTCATGTAGTGTAGACAAGAGCTGAGGAGAGAAGCTGATCATACAGTCATGTAGTGGAGACAGGAGGTGAGGAGAGAAGCTGATCATACAGTCATGGAGAGGAGACAGGAGGTGAGAGGAAAAGCTGATCATACAGTCATGTAGTGGAGACAGGAGGTGAGGAGAGAAGCTGATCATACAGTCATGTAGTGGAGACAGGAGGTGAGGAGAGAAGCTGATCATACAGTCATGTAGTGGAGACAGGAGGTGAGGAGAGAAGCTGATCATACAGTCATGTAGTGGAGACAGGAGGTGAGGAGAGAAGCTGATCATACAGTCATGTAGTGGAGACAGGAGGTGAGAGGAGAAGCTGATCACACAGTCATGTAGAGGAGACAGGAGGTGAGAGGAGAGAAGCTGATCATACAGTCATGTAGAGGAGACAGGAGGTGAGAGGAGAGAAGCTGATCATACAGTCATGTAGAGGAGACAGGAGGTGAGGAGAAGCTGATCATACAGTCATGTAGTGGAGACAGGAGGTGAGAGGAGAAGCTGATCATACAGTCATGTAGTGGAGACAGGAGGTGAGGAGAAGCTGATCATACAGTCATGTAGTGGAGACAGGAGGTGAGGAGAGAAGCTGATCATACAGTCATGTAGTGGAGACAGGATGTGAGGAGAGAAGCTGATCATACAGTCATGTAGTGGAGACAGGAGGTGGGAGGAGAAGCTGATCATACAGTCATGTAGTGGAGACAGGAGGAGAGAAGCTGATCATACAGTCATGTAGTGGAGACAGGAGATGAGGGGAGAAGCTGATCATACAGTCATGTAGTGGAGACAGGAGGTGAGGAGAGAAGCTGATCATACTGTCATGTAGAGGAGACATGAGGTGAGGAGAGAAGCTGATCATACAGTCATGTAGTTGAGAAAGGAGGTGAGGAGAGAAGCTGATCATACAGTCATGTAGTGGAGACAGGAGGTGAGGAGAGAAGCTGATCATACAGTCATGTAGTGGAGACAGGAGGTGAGGAGAGAAGCTGATCATACAGTCATGTAGTGGAGACAGGAGGTGAGGAGAGAAGCTGATCATACAGTCATGTAGTGGAGACAGGTGAGGAGAGAAGCTGATCATACAGTCATGTAGAGGAGACAGGAGGTGAGGATAGAAGCTAATCATACAGTCATGTAGTGGAGACAGGTAAGGAGAGAAGCTGATCATACAGTCATGTAGTGGAGACAGGAGGTGAGGAGAGAAGCTGATCATACAGTCATGTAGTGGAGACAGGAGGTGAGGAGAGAAGCTGATCATACAGTCATGTAGTGGAGACAGGAGGTGAGGGGAGAAGCTGATCATACAGTCATGTAGTGGAGACAGGAGGTGAGGAGAGAAGCTGATCATACAGTCATGTAGTGGAGACAGGAGGTGAGGGGAGAAGCTGATCATACAGTCATGTAGTGGAGACAGGCGGTGAGGGGATAAGCTGATCATACAGTTGTGTAGTGGACAAAAGAGGTGAGGAGAGAAGCTGATAATACAGCCATGTAGTGGAGACAGGAGGTGAGAGGAGAAGCTGATCACACAGTCATGTAGAGGAGACAGGAGGTGAGAGGAGAGAAGCTGATCATACAGTCATGTAGAGGAGACAGGAGGTGAGGAGAAGCTGATCATACAGTCATGTAGAGGAGACAGGAGGTGAGGAGAAGCTGATCATACAGTCATGTAGTGGAGACAGGAGGTGAGGAGAGAAGCTGATCATACAGTCATGTAGAGGAGACAGGAGGTGAGGAGAAGCTGATCATACAGTCATGTAGTGGAGACAGGAGGTGAGAGGAGAAGCTGATCATACAGTCATGTAGTGGAGACAGGAGGTGAGGAGAAGCTGATCATACAGTCATGTAGTGGAGACAGGAGGTGAGGAGAGAAGCTGATCATACAGTCATGTAGTGGAGACAGGAGGTGAGAGGAGAAGCTGATCACACAGTCATGTAGAGGAGACAGGAGGTGAGAGGAGAGAAGCTGATCATACAGTCATGTAGAGGAGACAGGAGGTGAGAGGAGAGAAGCTGATCATACAGTCATGTAGAGGAGACAGGAGGTGAGGAGAAGCTGATCATACAGTCATGTAGTGGAGACAGGAGGTGAGAGGAGAAGCTGATCATACAGTCATGTAGTGGAGACAGGAGGTGAGGAGAAGCTGATCATACAGTCATGTAGTGGAGACAGGAGGTGAGGAGAGAAGCTGATCATACAGTCATGTAGTGGAGACAGGATGTGAGGAGAGAAGCTGATCATACAGTCATGTAGTGTAGACAAGAGCTGAGGAGAGAAGCTGATCATACAGTCATGTAGTGGAGACAGGAGGTGAGGAGAGAAGCTGATCATACAGTCATGGAGAGGAGACAGGAGGTGAGAGGAAAAGCTGATCATACAGTCATGTAGTGGAGACAGGAGGTGAGGAGAGAAGCTGATCATACAGTCATGTAGTGGAGACAGGAGGTGAGGAGAGAAGCTGATCATACAGTCATGTAGTGGAGACAGGAGGTGAGGAGAGAAGCTGATCATACAGTCATGTAGTGGAGACAGGTGAGGAGAGAAGCTGATCATACAGTCATGTAGAGGAGACAGGAGGTGAGGATAGAAGCTAATCATACAGTCATGTAGTGGAGACAGGTGAGGAGAGAAGCTGATCATACAGTCATGTAGAGGAGACAGGAGGTGAGGATAAAAGCTGATCATACAGTCATGTAGTGGAGACAGGAGGTGAGGAGAGAAGCTGATCATACAGTCATGTAGTGGAGACAGGAGGTGAGGAGAGAAGCTGATCATACAGTCATGTAGTTGAGAAAGGAGGTGAGGAGAGAAGCTGATCATACAGTCATGTAGTGGAGACAGGAGGTGAGGAGAGAAGCTGATCATACAGTCATGTAGTGGAGACAGGAGGTGAGGAGAGAAGCTGATCATACAGTCATGTAGTGGAGACAGGAGGTGAGGAGAGAAGCTGATCATACAGTCATGTAGTGGAGACAGAAGGTGAGGAGAGAAGCTGATCATACAGTCATGTAGTGGAGACAGGAGGTGAGGAGAGAAGCTGATCATACAGTCATGTAGTGGAGACAGGAGGTGAGGAGAGAAGCTGATCATACAGTCATGTAGAGGAGACAGGAGGAGAGGGGAGAAGCTGATCATACAGTCATGTAGTGGAGACAGGAGGTGAGAGGAGAAGCTGATCATACAGTCATGTAGTGGAGACAGGAGGTGAGGAGAGAAGCTGATCATACAGTCATGTAGTGGAGACAGGAGGTGAGGAGAGAAGCTGATCATACAGTCATGTAGTGGAGACAGGAGGTGAGGGGAGAAGCTGATCATACAGTCATGTAGTGGAGACAGGAGGTGAGGAGAGAAGCTGATCATACAGTCATGTAGTGGAGACAGGAGGTGAGAGGAGAAGCTGATAATACAGTCATGTAGTGGAGACAGGAGGTGAGAGGAGCTGATCATACAGTCATGTAGTGGAGACAGGAGGTGAGAGGAGAAAAGCTGATCATACAGTCATGTAGAGGACACAGGAGGTGAGGAGAGAAGCTGATCATACAGTCATGTAGAGGAGACAGGAGGTGAGGAGAGAAGCTGATCACACAGTCATGTAGTGGAGACAGGAGGTGAGAGGAGAAGCTGATCACACAGTCATGTAGAGGAGACAGGAGGTGAGAGGAGAGAAGCTGATCATACAGTCATGTAGAGGAGACAGGAGGAGAGAAGCTGATCATACAGTCATGTAGTGGAGACAGGAGATGAGGGGAGAAGCTGATCATACAGTCATGTAGTGGAGACAGGAGGTGAGGAGAGAAGCTGATCATACTGTCATGTAGAGGAGACAGGGGGTGAGGAGAGAAGCTGATCATACAGTCATGTAGTGGAGACAGGAGGTGAGGGGAGAAGCTGATCATACAGTCATGTAGTGGAGACATGAGGTGAGGAGAGAAGCTGATCATACAGTCATGTAGTGGAGACAGGAGGTAAGGAGAAGCTGATCATACAGTCATGTAGTGGAGACAGGAGGTGAGGAGAGAAGCTGATCATACAGTCATGTAGAGGAGACAGGAGGTGAGGAGAGAAGCTGATCATACAGTCATGTAGTGGAGACAGGAGGTGAGGGGAGAAGCTGATCATACAGTCATGTAGTGGAGACAGGTGGTGAGGAGAGAAGCTGACCATACAGTCATGTAGTGGAGACAGGAGGTGAGGAGAGAAGCTGATCATACAGTCATGTAGAGGAGACAGGAGGTGAGGAGAGAAGCTGATCATACAGTCATGTAGAGGATACAGGAGGTGAGGAGAGAAGCTGATCATACAGTCATGTAGTGGAGACAGGAGGTGAGGGGAGAAGCTGATCATACAGTCATGTAGTGGAGACAGGAGGTGAGGAGAGAAGCTGATCATACAGTCATGTAGTGGAGACAGGAGTTGAGAGGAGAGGCTGATCATACAGTCATGTAGTAGAGACAGGAGATGAGGAGAGAAGCTGATCATACAGTCATGTAGAGGAGACAGGAGGAGAGGGGAGAAGCTGATCATACAGTCATGTAGTGGAGACAGGAGGTGAGAGGAGAAGCTGATCATACAGTCATGTAGTGGAGACAGGAGGAGAGAAGCTGATCATACAGTCATGTAGTGGAGACAGGAGATGAGGGGAGAAGCTGATCATACAGTCATGTAGTGGAGACAGGAGGTGAGGAGAGAAGCTGATCATACTGTCATGTAGAGGAGACATGAGGTGAGGAGAGAAGCTGATCATACAGTCATGTAGTTGAGAAAGGAGGTGAGGAGAGAAGCTGATCATACAGTCATGTAGAGGAGACAGGAGGTGAGGAGAGAAGCTGATCATACAGTCATGTAGAGGATACAGGAGGTGAGGAGAGAAGCTGATCATACAGTCATGTAGTGGAGACAGGAGGTGAGGGGAGAAGCTGATCATACAGTCATGTAGTGGAGACAGGAGTTGAGGAGAGAAGCTGATCATACAGTCATGTAGAGGAGACAGGAGGTGAGGAGAGAAGCTGATCCTACAGTCATGTAGTGGAGACAGGAGGAGAGGGGAGAAGCTGATCATACAGTCATGTAGAGGAGACAGGAGGTGAGAGGAGAAGCTGATCATACAGTCATGTAGTGGAGACAGGAGGTGAGGAGAGAAGCTGATCATACAGTCATGTAGTGTAGACAAGAGCTGAGGAGAGAAGCTGATCATACAGTCATGTAGTGGAGACAGGAGGTGAGGAGAGAAGCTGATCATACAGTCATGGAGAGGAGACAGGAGGTGAGAGGAAAAGCTGATCATACAGTCATGTAGTGGAGACAGGAGGTGAGGAGAGAATCTGATCATACAGTCATGTAGTGGAGACAGGAGGTGAGGAGAGAAGCTGATCATACAGTCATGTAGTGGAGACAGGAGGTGAGGAGAGAAGCTGATCATACAGTCATGTAGTGGAGACAGGTGAGGAGAGAAGCTGATCATACAGTCATGTAGAGGAGACAGGAGGTGAGGATAGAAGCTAATCATACAGTCATGTAGTGGAGACAGGTGAGGAGAGAAGCTGATCATACAGTCATGTAGAGGAGACAGGAGGTGAGGATAAAAGCTGATCATACAGTCATGTAGTGGAGACAGGAGGTGAGGAGAGAAGCTGATCATACAGTCATGTAGTGGAGACAGGAGGTGAGGAGAGAAGCTGATCATACAGTCATGTAGTGGAGACAGGAGGTGAGGAGAGAAGCTGATCATACAGTCATGTAGTGGAGACAGGTGAGGAGAGAAGCTGATCATACAGTCATGTAGAGGAGACAGGAGGTGAGGATAGAAGCTAATCATACAGTCATGTAGTGGAGACAGGTGAGGAGAGAAGCTGATCATACAGTCATGTAGTGGAGACAGGAGGTGAGGAGAGAAGCTGATCATACAGTCATGTAGTGGAGACAGGAGGTGAGGAGAGAAGCTGATCATACAGTCATGTAGTGGAGACAGGAGGTGAGGGGAGAAGCTGATCATACAGTCATGTAGTGGAGACAGGAGGTGAGGAGAGAAGCTGATCATACAGTCATGTAGTGGAGACAGGAGGTGAGGGGAGAAGCTGATCATACAGTCATGTAGTGGAGACAGGCGGTGAGGAGAGAAGCTGATCATACAGTCATGTAGTGGAGACAGTCGGTGAGGGGATAAGCTGATCATACAGTTGTGTAGTGGACAAAAGAGGTGAGGAGAGAAGCTGATAATACAGCCATGTAGTGGAGACAGGAGGTGAGGGGAGAAGCTGATCATACAGTCATGTAGTGGAGACAGGAAGTGAGAGGAGAAGCTGATCATACAGTCATGTAGTGGAGACAGGAGGTGAGAGGAGAAGCTGATAATACAGTCATGTAGCGGAGACAGGAGGTGAGGAGAGAAGCTGATCATACAGTCATGTAGTGGAGACAGGAGGTGAGGAGAGAAGCTGATCATACAGTCATGTAGTGGAGACAGGAGGTGAGGAGAGAAGCTGATCATACAGTCATGTAGTGGAGACAGGAGGTGAGGAGAGAAGCTGATCATACAGTCATGTAGTGGAGACAGGAGGTGAGAGGAGAAAAGCTGATCATACAGTCATGTAGAGGACACAGGAGGTGAGGAGAGAAGCTGATCATACAGTCATGTAGAGGAGACAGGAGGTGAGGAGAGAAGCTGATCATACAGTCATGTAGTGGAGACAGGAGGTGAGAGGAGAAGCTGATCACACAGTCATGTAGAGGAGACAGGAGGTGAGAGGAGAGAAGCTGATCATACAGTCATGTAGAGGAGACAGGAGGTGAGAGGAGAGAAGCTGATCATACAGTCATGTAGAGGAGACAGGAGGTGAGGAGAAGCTGATCATACAGTCATGTAGTGGAGACAGGAGGTGAGAGGAGAAGCTGATCATACAGTCATGTAGTGGAGACAGGAGGAGAGAAGCTGATCATACAGTCATGTAGTGGAGACAGGAGATGAGGGGAGAAGCTGATCATACAGTCATGTAGTGGAGACAGGAGGTGAGGAGAGAAGCTGATCATACTGTCATGTAGAGGAGACATGAGGTGAGGAGAGAAGCTGATCATACAGTCATGTAGTTGAGAAAGGAGGTGAGGAGAGAAGCTGATCATACAGTCATGTAGTGGAGACAGGAGGTGAGGAGAGAAGCTGATCATACAGTCATGTAGTGGAGACAGGAGGTGAGGAGAGAAGCTGATCATACAGTCATGTAGTGGAGACAGGTGAGGAGAGAAGCTGATCATACAGTCATGTAGAGGAGACAGGAGGTGAGGATAGAAGCTAATCATACAGTCATGTAGTGGAGACAGGTGAGGAGAGAAGCTGATCATACAGTCATGTAGTGGAGACAGGAGGTGAGGAGAGAAGCTGATCATACAGTCATGTAGTGGAGACAGGAGGTGAGGAGAGAAGCTGATCATACAGTCATGTAGTGGAGACAGGAGGTGAGGGGAGAAGCTGATCATACAGTCATGTAGTGGAGACAGGAGGTGAGGAGAGAAGCTGATCATACAGTCATGTAGTGGAGACAGGAGGTGAGGGGAGAAGCTGATCATACAGTCATGTAGTGGAGACAGGCGGTGAGGGGATAAGCTGATCATACAGTTGTGTAGTGGACAAAAGAGGTGAGGAGAGAAGCTGATAATACAGCCATGTAGTGGAGACAGGAGGTGAGAGGAGAAGCTGATCACACAGTCATGTAGAGGAGACAGGAGGTGAGAGGAGAGAAGCTGATCATACAGTCATGTAGAGGAGACAGGAGGTGAGGAGAAGCTGATCATACAGTCATGTAGAGGAGACAGGAGGTGAGGAGAAGCTGATCATACAGTCATGTAGTGGAGACAGGAGGTGAGGAGAGAAGCTGATCATACAGTCATGTAGAGGAGACAGGAGGTGAGGAGAAGCTGATCATACAGTCATGTAGTGGAGACAGGAGGTGAGAGGAGAAGCTGATCATACAGTCATGTAGTGGAGACAGGAGGTGAGGAGAAGCTGATCATACAGTCATGTAGTGGAGACAGGAGGTGAGAGGAGAAGCTGATCACACAGTCATGTAGAGGAGACAGGAGGTGAGAGGAGAGAAGCTGATCATACAGTCATGTAGTGGAGACAGGAGGTGAGAGGAGAAGCTGATCACACAGTCATGTAGAGGAGACAGGAGGTGAGAGGAGAGAAGCTGATCATACAGTCATGTAGAGGAGACAGGAGGTGAGAGGAGAGAAGCTGATCATACAGTCATGTAGAGGAGACAGGAGGTGAGGAGAAGCTGATCATACAGTCATGTAGTGGAGACAGGAGGTGAGAGGAGAAGCTGATCATACAGTCATGTAGTGGAGACAGGAGGTGAGGAGAAGCTGATCATACAGTCATGTAGTGGAGACAGGAGGTGAGGAGAGAAGCTGATCATACAGTCATGTAGTGGAGACAGGATGTGAGGAGAGAAGCTGATCATACAGTCATGTAGTGGAGACAGGAGGTGGGAGGAGAAGCTGATCATACAGTCATGTAGTGGAGACAGGAGGAGAGAAGCTGATCATACAGTCATGTAGTGGAGACAGGAGATGAGGGGAGAAGCTGATCATACAGTCATGTAGTGGAGACAGGAGGTGAGGAGAGAAGCTGATCATACTGTCATGTAGAGGAGACATGAGGTGAGGAGAGAAGCTGATCATACAGTCATGTAGTTGAGAAAGGAGGTGAGGAGAGAAGCTGATCATACAGTCATGTAGTGGAGACAGGAGGTGAGGAGAGAAGCTGATCATACAGTCATGTAGTGGAGACAGGAGGTGAGGAGAGAAGCTGATCATACAGTCATGTAGTGGAGACAGGAGGTGAGGAGAGAAGCTGATCATACAGTCATGTAGTGGAGACAGAAGGTGAGGAGAGAAGCTGATCATACAGTCATGTAGTGGAGACAGGAGGTGAGGAGAGAAGCTGATCATACAGTCATGTAGTGGAGACAGGAGGTGAGGAGAGAAGCTGATCATACAGTCATGTAGAGGAGACAGGAGGAGAGGGGAGAAGCTGATCATACAGTCATGTAGTGGAGACAGGAGGTGAGAGGAGAAGCTGATCATACAGTCATGTAGTGGAGACAGGAGGTGAGGAGAGAAGCTGATCATACAGTCATGTAGTGGAGACAGGAGGTGAGGAGAGAAGCTGATCATACAGTCATGTAGTGGAGACAGGAGGTGAGGGGAGAAGCTGATCATACAGTCATGTAGTGGAGACAGGAGGTGAGGAGAGAAGCTGATCATACAGTCATGTAGTGGAGACAGGAGGTGAGAGGAGAAGCTGATAATACAGTCATGTAGTGGAGACAGGAGGTGAGAGGAGCTGATCATACAGTCATGTAGTGGAGACAGGAGGTGAGAGGAGAAAAGCTGATCATACAGTCATGTAGAGGACACAGGAGGTGAGGAGAGAAGCTGATCATACAGTCATGTAGAGGAGACAGGAGGTGAGGAGAGAAGCTGATCACACAGTCATGTAGTGGAGACAGGAGGTGAGAGGAGAAGCTGATCACACAGTCATGTAGAGGAGACAGGAGGTGAGAGGAGAGAAGCTGATCATACAGTCATGTAGAGGAGACAGGAGGAGAGAAGCTGATCATACAGTCATGTAGTGGAGACAGGAGATGAGGGGAGAAGCTGATCATACAGTCATGTAGTGGAGACAGGAGGTGAGGAGAGAAGCTGATCATACTGTCATGTAGAGGAGACAGGGGGTGAGGAGAGAAGCTGATCATACAGTCATGTAGTGGAGACAGGAGGTGAGGGGAGAAGCTGATCATACAGTCATGTAGTGGAGACAGGAGGTGAGGGGAGAAGCTGATCATACAGTCATGTAGTGGAGACATGAGGTGAGGAGAGAAGCTGATCATACAGTCATGTAGTGGAGACAGGAGGTAAGGAGAAGCTGATCATACAGTCATGTAGTGGAGACAGGAGGTGAGGAGAGAAGCTGATCATACAGTCATGTAGAGGAGACAGGAGGTGAGGAGAGAAGCTGATCATACAGTCATGTAGTGGAGACAGGAGGTGAGGGGAGAAGCTGATCATACAGTCATGTAGTGGAGACAGGTGGTGAGGAGAGAAGCTGACCATACAGTCATGTAGTGGAGACAGGAGGTGAGGAGAGAAGCTGATCATACAGTCATGTAGAGGAGACAGGAGGTGAGGAGAGAAGCTGATCATACAGTCATGTAGAGGATACAGGAGGTGAGGAGAGAAGCTGATCATACAGTCATGTAGTGGAGACAGGAGGTGAGGGGAGAAGCTGATCATACAGTCATGTAGTGGAGACAGGAGGTGAGGAGAGAAGCTGATCATACAGTCATGTAGTGGAGACAGGAGTTGAGAGGAGAGGCTGATCATACAGTCATGTAGTAGAGACAGGAGATGAGGAGAGAAGCTGATCATACAGTCATGTAGTGGAGACAGGAGGTGAGGAGAGAAGCTGATCATACTGTCATGTAGAGGAGACATGAGGTGAGGAGAGAAGCTGATCATACAGTCATGTAGTTGAGAAAGGAGGTGAGGAGAGAAGCTGATCATACAGTCATGTAGTGGAGACAGGAGGTGAGGAGAGAAGCTGATCATACAGTCATGTAGAGGAGACAGGAGGAGAGGGGAGAAGCTGATCATACAGTCATGTAGTGGAGACAGGAGGTGAGAGGAGAAGCTGATCATACAGTCATGTAGTGGAGACAGGAGGTGAGGAGAGAAGCTGATCATACAGTCATGTAGTGGAGACAGGAGGTGAGGAGAGAAGCTGATCATACAGTCATGTAGTGGAGACAGGAGGTGAGGGGAGAAGCTGATCATACAGTCATGTAGTGGAGACAGGAGGTGAGGAGAGAAGCTGATCATACAGTCATGTAGTGGAGACAGGAGGTGAGAGGAGAAGCTGATAATACAGTCATGTAGTGGAGACAGGAGGTGAGAGGAGCTGATCATACAGTCATGTAGTGGAGACAGGAGGTGAGAGGAGAAAAGCTGATCATACAGTCATGTAGAGGACACAGGAGGTGAGGAGAGAAGCTGATCATACAGTCATGTAGAGGAGACAGGAGGTGAGGAGAGAAGCTGATCACACAGTCATGTAGTGGAGACAGGAGGTGAGAGGAGAAGCTGATCACACAGTCATGTAGAGGAGACAGGAGGTGAGAGGAGAGAAGCTGATCATACAGTCATGTAGAGGAGACAGGAGGAGAGAAGCTGATCATACAGTCATGTAGTGGAGACAGGAGATGAGGGGAGAAGCTGATCATACAGTCATGTAGTGGAGACAGGAGGTGAGGAGAGAAGCTGATCATACTGTCATGTAGAGGAGACAGGGGGTGAGGAGAGAAGCTGATCATACAGTCATGTAGTGGAGACAGGAGGTGAGGGGAGAAGCTGATCATACAGTCATGTAGTGGAGACAGGAGGTGAGGGGAGAAGCTGATCATACAGTCATGTAGTGGAGACATGAGGTGAGGAGAGAAGCTGATCATACAGTCATGTAGTGGAGACAGGAGGTAAGGAGAAGCTGATCATACAGTCATGTAGTGGAGACAGGAGGTGAGGAGAGAAGCTGATCATACAGTCATGTAGAGGAGACAGGAGGTGAGGAGAGAAGCTGATCATACAGTCATGTAGTGGAGACAGGAGGTGAGGGGAGAAGCTGATCATACAGTCATGTAGTGGAGACAGGTGGTGAGGAGAGAAGCTGACCATACAGTCATGTAGTGGAGACAGGAGGTGAGGAGAGAAGCTGATCATACAGTCATGTAGAGGAGACAGGAGGTGAGGAGAGAAGCTGATCATACAGTCATGTAGAGGATACAGGAGGTGAGGAGAGAAGCTGATCATACAGTCATGTAGTGGAGACAGGAGGTGAGGGGAGAAGCTGATCATACAGTCATGTAGTGGAGACAGGAGGTGAGGAGAGAAGCTGATCATACAGTCATGTAGTGGAGACAGGAGTTGAGAGGAGAGGCTGATCATACAGTCATGTAGTAGAGACAGGAGATGAGGAGAGAAGCTGATCATACAGTCATGTAGTGGAGACAGGAGGTGAGGAGAGAAGCTGATCATACTGTCATGTAGAGGAGACATGAGGTGAGGAGAGAAGCTGATCATACAGTCATGTAGTTGAGAAAGGAGGTGAGGAGAGAAGCTGATCATACAGTCATGTAGAGGAGACAGGAGGTGAGGAGAGAAGCTGATCATACAGTCATGTAGAGGATACAGGAGGTGAGGAGAGAAGCTGATCATACAGTCATGTAGTGGAGACAGGAGGTGAGGGGAGAAGCTGATCATACAGTCATGTAGTGGAGACAGGAGTTGAGGAGAGAAGCTGATCATACAGTCATGTAGAGGAGACAGGAGGTGAGGAGAGAAGCTGATCCTACAGTCATGTAGTGGAGACAGGAGGAGAGGGGAGAAGCTGATCATACAGTCATGTAGAGGAGACAGGAGGTGAGAGGAGAAGCTGATCATACAGTCATGTAGTGGAGACAGGAGGTGAGGAGAGAAGCTGATCATACAGTCATGTAGTGTAGACAAGAGCTGAGGAGAGAAGCTGATCATACAGTCATGTAGTGGAGACAGGAGGTGAGGAGAGAAGCTGATCATACAGTCATGGAGAGGAGACAGGAGGTGAGAGGAAAAGCTGATCATACAGTCATGTAGTGGAGACAGGAGGTGAGGAGAGAAGCTGATCATACAGTCATGTAGTGGAGACAGGAGGTGAGGAGAGAAGCTGATCATACAGTCATGTAGTGGAGACAGGAGGTGAGGAGAGAAGCTGATCATACAGTCATGTAGTGGAGACAGGTGAGGAGAGAAGCTGATCATACAGTCATGTAGAGGAGACAGGAGGTGAGGATAAAAGCTGATCATACAGTCATGTAGTGGAGACAGGAGGTGAGGAGAGAAGCTGATCATACAGTCATGTAGTGGAGACAGGAGGTGAGGAGAGAAGCTGATCATACAGTCATGTAGTGGAGACAGGAGGTGAGGAGAGAAGCTGATCATACAGTCATGTAGTGGAGACAGGTGAGGAGAGAAGCTGATCATACAGTCATGTAGTGGAGACAGGAGGTGAGGAGAGAAGCTGATCATACAGTCATGTAGTGGAGACAGGAGGTGAGGAGAGAAGCTGATCATACAGTCATGTAGTGGAGACAGGAGGTGAGGAGAGAAGCTGATCATACAGTCATGTAGTGGAGACAGGAGGTGAGGGGAGAAGCTGATCATACAGTCATGTAGTGGAGACAGGAGGTGAGGAGAGAAGCTGATCATACAGTCATGTAGTGGAGACAGGAGGTGAGGGGAGAAGCTGATCATACAGTCATGTAGTGGAGACAGGCGGTGAGGAGAGAAGCTGATCATACAGTCATGTAGTGGAGACAGTCGGTGAGGGGATAAGCTGATCATACAGTTGTGTAGTGGACAAAAGAGGTGAGGAGAGAAGCTGATAATACAGCCATGTAGTGGAGACAGGAGGTGAGGGGAGAAGCTGATCATACAGTCATGTAGTGGAGACAGGAAGTGAGAGGAGAAGCTGATCATACAGTCATGTAGTGGAGACAGGAGGTGAGAGGAGAAGCTGATAATACAGTCATGTAGCGGAGACAGGAGGTGAGGAGAGAAGCTGATCATACAGTCATGTAGTGGAGACAGGAGGTGAGGAGAGAAGCTGATCATACAGTCATGTAGTGGAGACAGGAGGTGAGGAGAGAAGCTGATCATACAGTCATGTAGTGGAGACAGGAGGTGAGGAGAGAAGCTGATCATACAGTCATGTAGTGGAGACAGGAGGTGAGAGGAGAAAAGCTGATCATACAGTCATGTAGAGGACACAGGAGGTGAGGAGAGAAGCTGATCATACAGTCATGTAGAGGAGACAGGAGGTGAGGAGAGAAGCTGATCATACAGTCATGTAGTGGAGACAGGAGGTGAGAGGAGAAGCTGATCACACAGTCATGTAGAGGAGACAGGAGGTGAGAGGAGAGAAGCTGATCATACAGTCATGTAGAGGAGACAGGAGGTGAGAGGAGAGAAGCTGATCATACAGTCATGTAGAGGAGACAGGAGGTGAGGAGAAGCTGATCATACAGTCATGTAGTGGAGACAGGAGGTGAGAGGAGAAGCTGATCATACAGTCATGTAGTGGAGACAGGAGGTGAGGAGAAGCTGATCATACAGTCATGTAGTGGAGACAGGAGGTGAGGAGAGAAGCTGATCATACAGTCATGTAGTGGAGACAGGATGTGAGGAGAGAAGCTGATCATACAGTCATGTAGTGGAGACAGGAGGTGAGGAGAGAAGCTGATCATACAGTCATGTAGTGGAGACAGGAGGTGAGGAGAGAAGCTGATCATACAGTCATGTAGTGGAGACAGGAGGTGAGGAGAGAAGCTGATCATACAGTCATGTAGTGGAGACAGGAGGTGGGAGGAGAAGCTGATCATACAGTCATGTAGTGGAGACAGGAGGAGAGAAGCTGATCATACAGTCATGTAGTGGAGACAGGAGATGAGGGGAGAAGCTGATCATACAGTCATGTAGTGGAGACAGGAGGTGAGGAGAGAAGCTGATCATACTGTCATGTAGAGGAGACATGAGGTGAGGAGAGAAGCTGATCATACAGTCATGTAGTTGAGAAAGGAGGTGAGGAGAGAAGCTGATCATACAGTCATGTAGTGGAGACAGGAGGTGAGGAGAGAAGCTGATCATACAGTCATGTAGTGGAGACAGGAGGTGAGGAGAGAAGCTGATCATACAGTCATGTAGTGGAGACAGGAGGTGAGGAGAGAAGCTGATCATACAGTCATGTAGTGGAGACAGGTGAGGAGAGAAGCTGATCATACAGTCATGTAGAGGAGACAGGAGGTGAGGATAGAAGCTAATCATACAGTCATGTAGTGGAGACAGGTGAGGAGAGAAGCTGATCATACAGTCATGTAGTGGAGACAGGAGGTGAGGAGAGAAGCTGATCATACAGTCATGTAGTGGAGACAGGAGGTGAGGAGAGAAGCTGATCATACAGTCATGTAGTGGAGACAGGAGGTGAGGGGAGAAGCTGATCATACAGTCATGTAGTGGAGACAGGAGGTGAGGAGAGAAGCTGATCATACAGTCATGTAGTGGAGACAGGAGGTGAGGGGAGAAGCTGATCATACAGTCATGTAGTGGAGACAGGCGGTGAGGAGAGAAGCTGATCATACAGTCATGTAGTGGAGACAGTCGGTGAGGGGATAAGCTGATCATACAGTTGTGTAGTGGACAAAAGAGGTGAGGAGAGAAGCTGATAATACAGCCATGTAGTGGAGACAGGAGGTGAGGGGAGAAGCTGATCATACAGTCATGTAGTGGAGACAGGAAGTGAGAGGAGAAGCTGATCATACAGTCATGTAGTGGAGACAGGAGGTGAGAGGAGAAGCTGATAATACAGTCATGTAGCGGAGACAGGAGGTGAGGAGAGAAGCTGATCATACAGTCATGTAGTGGAGACAGGAGGTGAGGAGAGAAGCTGATCATACAGTCATGTAGTGGAGACAGGAGGTGAGGAGAGAAGCTGATCATACAGTCATGTAGTGGAGACAGGAGGTGAGGAGAGAAGCTGATCATACAGTCATGTAGTGGAGACAGGAGGTGAGAGGAGAAAAGCTGATCATACAGTCATGTAGAGGACACAGGAGGTGAGGAGAGAAGCTGATCATACAGTCATGTAGAGGAGACAGGAGGTGAGGAGAGAAGCTGATCATACAGTCATGTAGTGGAGACAGGAGGTGAGAGGAGAAGCTGATCACACAGTCATGTAGAGGAGACAGGAGGTGAGAGGAGAGAAGCTGATCATACAGTCATGTAGAGGAGACAGGAGGTGAGAGGAGAGAAGCTGATCATACAGTCATGTAGAGGAGACAGGAGGTGAGGAGAAGCTGATCATACAGTCATGTAGTGGAGACAGGAGGTGAGAGGAGAAGCTGATCATACAGTCATGTAGTGGAGACAGGAGGTGAGGAGAAGCTGATCATACAGTCATGTAGTGGAGACAGGAGGTGAGGAGAGAAGCTGATCATACAGTCATGTAGTGGAGACAGGATGTGAGGAGAGAAGCTGATCATACAGTCATGTAGTGGAGACAGGAGGTGGGAGGAGAAGCTGATCATACAGTCATGTAGTGGAGACAGGAGGAGAGAAGCTGATCATACAGTCATGTAGTGGAGACAGGAGATGAGGGGAGAAGCTGATCATACAGTCATGTAGTGGAGACAGGAGGTGAGGAGAGAAGCTGATCATACTGTCATGTAGAGGAGACATGAGGTGAGGAGAGAAGCTGATCATACAGTCATGTAGTTGAGAAAGGAGGTGAGGAGAGAAGCTGATCATACAGTCATGTAGTGGAGACAGGAGGTGAGGAGAGAAGCTGATCATACAGTCATGTAGTGGAGACAGGAGGTGAGGAGAGAAGCTGATCATACAGTCATGTAGTGGAGACAGGAGGTGAGGAGAGAAGCTGATCATACAGTCATGTAGTGGAGACAGAAGGTGAGGAGAGAAGCTGATCATACAGTCATGTAGTGGAGACAGGAGGTGAGGAGAGAAGCTGATCATACAGTCATGTAGTGGAGACAGGAGGTGAGGAGAGAAGCTGATCATACAGTCATGTAGAGGAGACAGGAGGAGAGGGGAGAAGCTGATCATACAGTCATGTAGTGGAGACAGGAGGTGAGAGGAGAAGCTGATCATACAGTCATGTAGTGGAGACAGGAGGTGAGGAGAGAAGCTGATCATACAGTCATGTAGAGGAGACAGGAGGTGAGGAGAGAAGCTGATCATACAGTCATGTAGTGGAGACAGGAGATGAGGGGAGAAGCTGATCATACAGTCATGTAGTGGAGACAGGAGGTGAGGAGAGAAGCTGATCATACAGTCATGTAGTGGAGACAGGAGGTGAGGGGAGAAGCTGATCATACAGTCATGTAGAGGAGACAGGAGGAGAGGGGAGAAGCTGATCATACAGTCATGTAGTGGAGACAGGAGGTGAGAGGAGAAGCTGATCATACAGTCATGTAGTGGAGACAGGAGGTGAGGAGAGAAGCTGATCATACAGTCATGTAGAGGAGACAGGAGGTGAGGAGAGAAGCTGATCATACAGTCATGTAGTGGAGACAGGAGATGAGGGGAGAAGCTGATCATACAGTCATGTAGTAGAGACAGGAGGTGAGGAGAGAAGCTGATCATACAGTCATGTAGAGGAGACAGGAGGTGAGGAGAGAAGCTGATCATACAGTCATGTAGTGGAGACAGGAGGTGAGGAGAGAAGCTGATCATACAGTCATGTAGTGGAGACAGGAGGTGAGGAGAGAAGCTGATCATACAGTCATGTAGAGGAGACAGGAGGTGAGGAGAGAAGCTGATCATACAGTGATGTAGTGCAGACAGGAGGTGAGGAGAGAAGCTGATCATACAGTAATGTAGAGGAGACAGGAGGTGAGAGGAGAAGCTGATCATACAGTCATGTAGTGGAGACAGGAGGTGAGGAGAGAAGCTGATCATACAGTCATGTAGTGGAGACAGGATGTGAGGAGTGAAGCTGATCATACAGTCATGTAGTGGAGAGGAGGTGAGATGAGAAGCTGATCATACAGTCATGTAGTGGAGACAGGAGTTGAGGAGAGAAGCTGATCATACAGTCATGTAGAGGAGACAGGAGGTGAGGAGAGAAGCTGATCCTACAGTCATGTAGTGGAGACAGGAGGAGAGGGGAGAAGCTGATCATACAGTCATGTAGAGGAGACAGGAGGTGAGAGGAGAAGCTGATCATACAGTCATGTAGAGGACACAGGAGGTGAGGAGAGAAGCTGATCATACAGTCATGTAGTGGAGACAGGAGGTGAGGGGAGAAGCTGATCATACAGTCATGTAGTGGAGACAGGAGGTGAGGAGAGAAGCTGATCATACAGTCATGTAGTGGAGACAGGAGGTGAGAGGAGAAGCTGATAATACAGTCATGTAGTGGAGACAGGAGGTGAGAGGAGCTGATCATACAGTCATGTAGTGGAGACAGGAGGTGAGAGGAGAAAAGCTGATCATACAGTCATGTAGAGAACACAGGAGGTGAGGAGAGAAGCTGATCATACAGTCATGTAGAGGAGACAGGAGGTGAGGAGAGAAGCTGATCACACAGTCATGTAGTGGAGACAGGAGGTGAGAGGAGAGAAGCTGATCATACAGTCATGTAGAGGAGACAGGAGGAGAGAAGCTGATCATACAGTCATGTAGTGGAGACAGGAGATGAGGGGAGAAGCTGATCATACAGTCATGTAGTGGAGACAGGAGGTGAGAGGAGAGGCTGATCATACAGTCATGTAGTAGAGACAGGAGGTGAGGAGAGAAGCTGAACATACAGTCATGTAGTGGAGACAGGAGATGAGGAGAGAAGCTGATCATACAGTCATGTAGAGGAGACAGGAGGAGAGGGGAGAAGCTGATCATACAGTCATGTAGTGGAGACAGGAGGTGAGAGGAGAAGCTGATCATACAGTCATGTAGTGGAGACAGGAGGAGAGAAGCTGATCATACAGTCATGTAGTGGAGACAGGAGATGAGGGGAGAAGCTGATCATACAGTCATGTAGTGGAGACAGGAGGTGAGGAGAGAAGCTGATCATACAGTCATGTAGTTGAGAAAGGAGGTGAGGAGAGAAGCTGATCATACAGTCATGTAGAGGAGACAGGAGGTGAGGAGAGAAGCTGATCATACAGTCATGTAGAGGATACAGGAGGTGAGGAGAGAAGCTGATCATACAGTCATGTAGTGGAGACAGGAGGTGAGGGGAGAAGCTGATCATACAGTCATGTAGTGGAGACAGGAGTTGAGGAGAGAAGCTGATCATACAGTCATGTAGAGGAGACAGGAGGTGAGGAGAGAAGCTGATCCTACAGTCATGTAGTGGAGACAGGAGGAGAGGGGAGAAGCTGATCATACAGTCATGTAGAGGAGACAGGAGGTGAGAGGAGAAGCTGATCATACAGTCATGTAGTGGAGACAGGAGGTGAGGAGAGAAGCTGATCATACAGTCATGTAGTGGAGACAAGAGCTGAGGAGAGAAGCTGATCATACAGTCATGTAGTGGAGACAGGAGGTGAGGAGAGAAGCTGATCATACAGTCATGGAGAGGAGACAGGAGGTGAGAGGAAAAGCTGATCATACAGTCATGTAGTGGAGACAGGAGGTGAGGAGAGAAGCTGATCATACAGTCATGTAGTGGAGACAGGAGGTGAGGAGAGAAGCTGATCATACAGTCATGTAGTGGAGACAGGAGGTGAGGAGAGAAGCTGATCATACAGTCATGTAGTGGAGACAGGTGAGGAGAGAAGCTGATCATACAGTCATGTAGAGGAGACAGGAGGAGAGGGGAGAAGCTGATCATACAGTCATGTAGTGGAGACAGGAGGTGAGGAGAGAAGCTGATCATACAGTCATGTAGTGGAGACAGGAGGTGAGGAGAGAAGCTGATCATACAGTCATGTAGTGGAGACAGGAGGTGAGGGGAGAAGCTGATCATACAGTCATGTAGTGGAGACAGGAGGAGAGGAGAGAAGCTGATCATACAGTCATGTAGTGGAGAGAGGAGGTGAGGGGAGAAGCTGATCATACAGTCATGTAGTGGAGACAGGAGGTGAGGAGAGAAGCTGATCATACAGTCATGTAGTGGAGACAGGAGGTGAGAGGAGAAGCTGATAATACAGTCATGTAGCGGAGACAGGAGGTGAGGAGAAGCTGATCATACAGTCATGTAGTGGAGACAGGAGGTGAGGGGAGAAGCTGATCATACAGTCATGTAGTGGAGACAGGAGGTGAGGAGAGAAGCTGATCATACAGTTATGTAGTGGAGACAGGAGGTGAGGAGAGAAGCTGATCATACAGTCATGTAGTGGAGACAGGAGGTGAGAGGAGAAGCTGATAATACAGTCATGTAGCGGAGACAGGAGGTGAGGAGAAGCTGATCATACAGTCATGTAGTGGAGACAGGAGGTGAGGGGAGAAGCTGATCATACAGTCATGTAGTGGAGACAGGAGGTGAGGAGAGAAGCTGATCATACAGTTATGTAGTGGAGACAGGAGGTGAGGGGTGAAGCTGATCATACAGTCATGTAGTGGAGACAGGAGGTGAGGGGAGAAGCTGATCATACAGTCATGTAGTGGAGACAGGAGGTGAGGGGAGAAGCTGATCATACAGTCATGTAGAGGAGACAGGAGGTGAGAGGAGAAGCTGATCATACAGTTATGTAGTGGAGACAGGAGGTGAGGGGAGAAGCTGATCATACAGTCATGTAGTGGAGACAGGAGGTGAGAGGAGAAGCTGATAATACAGTCATGTAGCGGAGACAGGAGGTGAGGAGAAGCTGATCATACTGTCATGTAGTGGAGACAGGAGGTGAGGAGAGAAGCTGATCATACAGTCATGTAGTGGAGACAGGAGGTGAGAGGAGAAGCTGATAATACAGTCATGTAGCGGAGACAGGAGGTGAGAGGAGAAGCTGATCATACAGTCATGTAGTGGAGACAGGAGGTGAGGGGAGAAGCTGATCATACAGTCATGTAGTGGAGACAGGAGGTGAGGAGAGAAGCTGATCATACAGTCATGTAGTGGAGACAGGAGGTGAGGAGAGAAGCTGATCATACAGTCATGTAGTGGAGACAGGAGGTGAGAAGAGAAGCTGATCATACAGTCATGTAGTGGAGACAGGAGGTGAGAGGAGAAGCTGATAATACAGTCATGTAGCGGAGACAGGAGGTGAGGAGAAGCTGATCATACAGTCATGTAGTGGAGACAGGAGGTGAGGGGAGAAGCTGATCATACAGTCATGTAGTGGAGACAGGAGGTGAGGAGAGAAGCTGATCATACAGTTATGTAGTGGAGACAGGAGGTGAGGGGTGAAGCTGATCATACAGTCATGTAGTGGAGACAGGAGGTGAGGGGAGAAGCTGATCATACAGTCATGTAGTGGAGACAGGAGGTGAGGGGAGAAGCTGATCATACAGTCATGTAGTGGAGACAGGAGGTGAGGAGAGAAGCTGATCATACAGTCATGTAGTGGAGACAGGATGTGAGGAGAGAAGCTGATCATACAGTCATGTAGTGGAGACAGGAGGTGAGGAGAGAAGCTGATCATACAGTCATGTAGTGGAGACAGGAGGTGAGGAGAGAAGCTGATCATACAGTCATGTAGTGGAGACAGGAGGTGAGGGGAGAAGCTGATCATACAGTCATGTAGTGGAGACAGGCGGTGAGGAGAGAAGCTGATCATACAGTCATGTAGTGGAGACAGTCGGTGAGGGGATAAGCTGATCATACAGTTGTGTAGTGGACAAAAGAGGTGAGGAGAGAAGCTGATAATACAGCCATGTAGTGGAGACAGGAGGTGAGGGGAGAAGCTGATCATACAGTCATGTAGTGGAGACAGGAAGTGAGAGGAGAAGCTGATCATACAGTCATGTAGTGGAGACAGGAGGTGAGAGGAGAAGCTGATAATACAGTCATGTAGCGGAGACAGGAGGTGAGGAGAGAAGCTGATCATACAGTCATGTAGTGGAGACAGGAGGTGAGGAGAGAAGCTGATCATACAGTCATGTAGTGGAGACAGGAGGTGAGGAGAGAAGCTGATCATACAGTCATGTAGTGGAGACAGGAGGTGAGGAGAGAAGCTGATCATACAGTCATGTAGTGGAGACAGGAGGTGAGAGGAGAAGCTGATCATACAGTCATGTAGTGGAGACAGGAGGTGAGGAGAAGCTGATCATACAGTCATGTAGTGGAGACAGGAGGTGAGGAGAGAAGCTGATCATACAGTCATGTAGTGGAGACAGGATGTGAGGAGAGAAGCTGATCATACAGTCATGTAGTGGAGACAGGAGGTGGGAGGAGAAGCTGATCATACAGTCATGTAGTGGAGACAGGAGGAGAGAAGCTGATCATACAGTCATGTAGTGGAGACAGGAGATGAGGGGAGAAGCTGATCATACAGTCATGTAGAGGAGACAGGAGGTGAGAGGAGAGAAGCTGATCATACAGTCATGTAGAGGAGACAGGAGGTGAGGAGAGAAGCTGATCATACAGTCATGTAGAGGAGACAGGAGGTGAGGAGAGAAGCTGATCATACAGTCATGTAGTGGAGACAGGAGGTGAGAGGAGAAGCTGATCATACAGTCATGTAGTGGAGACAGGAGGTGAGGAGAAGCTGATCATACAGTCATGTAGTGGAGACAGGAGGTGAGGAGAGAAGCTGATCATACAGTCATGTAGTGGAGACAGGATGTGAGGAGAGAAGCTGATCATACAGTCATGTAGTGGAGACAGGAGGTGGGAGGAGAAGCTGATCATACAGTCATGTAGTGGAGACAGGAGGAGAGAAGCTGATCATACAGTCATGTAGTGGAGACAGGAGATGAGGGGAGAAGCTGATCATACAGTCATGTAGTGGAGACAGGAGGTGAGGAGAGAAGCTGATCATACTGTCATGTAGAGGAGACATGAGGTGAGGAGAGAAGCTGATCATACAGTCATGTAGTTGAGAAAGGAGGTGAGGAGAGAAGCTGATCATACAGTCATGTAGTGGAGACAGGAGGTGAGGAGAGAAGCTGATCATACAGTCATGTAGTGGAGACAGGAGGTGAGGAGAGAAGCTGATCATACAGTCATGTAGTGGAGACAGGAGGTGAGGAGAGAAGCTGATCATACAGTCATGTAGTGGAGACAGAAGGTGAGGAGAGAAGCTGATCATACAGTCATGTAGTGGAGACAGGAGGTGAGGAGAGAAGCTGATCATACAGTCATGTAGTGGAGACAGGAGGTGAGGAGAGAAGCTGATCATACAGTCATGTAGAGGAGACAGGAGGAGAGGGGAGAAGCTGATCATACAGTCATGTAGTGGAGACAGGAGGTGAGAGGAGAAGCTGATCATACAGTCATGTAGTGGAGACAGGAGGTGAGGAGAGAAGCTGATCATACAGTCATGTAGAGGAGACAGGAGGTGAGGAGAGAAGCTGATCATACAGTCATGTAGTGGAGACAGGAGATGAGGGGAGAAGCTGATCATACAGTCATGTAGTGGAGACAGGAGGTGAGGAGAGAAGCTGATCATACAGTCATGTAGTGGAGACAGGAGGTGAGGGGAGAAGCTGATCATACAGTCATGTAGAGGAGACAGGAGGAGAGGGGAGAAGCTGATCATACAGTCATGTAGTGGAGACAGGAGGTGAGAGGAGAAGCTGATCATACAGTCATGTAGTGGAGACAGGAGGTGAGGAGAGAAGCTGATCATACAGTCATGTAGAGGAGACAGGAGGTGAGGAGAGAAGCTGATCATACAGTCATGTAGTGGAGACAGGAGATGAGGGGAGAAGCTGATCATACAGTCATGTAGTAGAGACAGGAGGTGAGGAGAGAAGCTGATCATACAGTCATGTAGAGGAGACAGGAGGTGAGGAGAGAAGCTGATCATACAGTCATGTAGTGGAGACAGGAGGTGAGGAGAGAAGCTGATCATACAGTCATGTAGTGGAGACAGGAGGTGAGGAGAGAAGCTGATCATACAGTCATGTAGAGGAGACAGGAGGTGAGGAGAGAAGCTGATCATACAGTGATGTAGTGCAGACAGGAGGTGAGGAGAGAAGCTGATCATACAGTAATGTAGAGGAGACAGGAGGTGAGAGGAGAAGCTGATCATACAGTCATGTAGTGGAGACAGGAGGTGAGGAGAGAAGCTGATCATACAGTCATGTAGTGGAGACAGGATGTGAGGAGTGAAGCTGATCATACAGTCATGTAGTGGAGAGGAGGTGAGATGAGAAGCTGATCATACAGTCATGTAGTGGAGACAGGAGTTGAGGAGAGAAGCTGATCATACAGTCATGTAGAGGAGACAGGAGGTGAGGAGAGAAGCTGATCCTACAGTCATGTAGTGGAGACAGGAGGAGAGGGGAGAAGCTGATCATACAGTCATGTAGAGGAGACAGGAGGTGAGAGGAGAAGCTGATCATACAGTCATGTAGAGGACACAGGAGGTGAGGAGAGAAGCTGATCATACAGTCATGTAGTGGAGACAGGAGGTGAGGGGAGAAGCTGATCATACAGTCATGTAGTGGAGACAGGAGGTGAGGAGAGAAGCTGATCATACAGTCATGTAGTGGAGACAGGAGGTGAGAGGAGAAGCTGATAATACAGTCATGTAGTGGAGACAGGAGGTGAGAGGAGCTGATCATACAGTCATGTAGTGGAGACAGGAGGTGAGAGGAGAAAAGCCGATCATACAGTCATGTAGAGGACACAGGAGGTGAGGAGAGAAGCTGATCATACAGTCATGTAGAGGAGACAGGAGGTGAGGAGAGAAGCTGATCACGCAGTCATGTAGTGGAGACAGGAGGTGAGAGGAGAAGCTGATCACACAGTCATGTAGAGGAGACAGGAGGTGAGAGGAGAGAAGCTGATCATACAGTCATGTAGAGGAGACAGGAGGAGAGAAGCTGATCATACAGTCATGTAGTGGAGACAGGAGATGAGGGGAGAAGCTGATCATACAGTCATGTAGTGGAGACAGGAGGTGAGGAGAGAAGCTGATCATACTGTCATGTAGAGGAGACAGGGGGTGAGGAGAGAAGCTGATCATACAGTCATGTAGTGGAGACATGAGGTGAGGAGAGAAGCTGATCATACAGTCATGTAGTGGAGACAGGAGGTAAGGAGAAGCTGATCATACAGTCATGTAGTGGAGACAGGAGGTGAGGAGAGAAGCTGATCATACAGTCATGTAGAGGAGACAGGAGGTGAGGAGAGAAGCTGATCATACAGTCATGTAGAGGATACAGGAGGTGAGGAGAGAAGCTGATCATACAGTCATGTAGTGGAGACAGGAGGTGAGGGGAGAAGCTGATCATACAGTCATGTAGTGGAGACAGGAGGTGAGGAGAGAAGCTGATCATACAGTCATGTAGTGGAGACAGGAGTTGAGAGGAGAGGCTGATCATACAGTCATGTAGTAGAGACAGGAGGTGAGGAGAGAAGCTGAACATACAGTCATGTAGTGGAGACAGGAGATGAGGAGAGAAGCTGATCATACAGTCATGTAGAGGAGACAGGAGGAGAGGGGAGAAGCTGATCATACAGTCATGTAGTGGAGACAGGAGGTGAGAGGAGAAGCTGATCATACAGTCATGTAGTGGAGACAGGAGGAGAGAAGCTGATCATACAGTCATGTAGTGGAGACAGGAGATGAGGGGAGAAGCTGATCATACAGTCATGTAGTGGAGACAGGAGGTGAGGAGAGAAGCTGATCATACAGTCATGTAGTGGAGACAGGAGGTGAGAGGAGAAGCTGATAATACAGTCATGTAGCGGAGACAGGAGGTGAGGAGAAGCTGATCATACAGTCATGTAGTGGAGACAGGAGGTGAGGGGAGAAGCTGATCATACAGTCATGTAGTGGAGACAGGAGGTGAGGAGAGAAGCTGATCATACAGTTATGTAGTGGAGACAGGAGGTGAGGGGTGAAGCTGATCATACAGTCATGTAGTGGAGACAGGAGGTGAGGGGAGAAGCTGATCATACAGTCATGTAGTGGAGACAGGAGGTGAGGGGAGAAGCTGATCATACAGTCATGTAGTGGAGACAGGAGGTGAGGAGAAGCTGATCATACAGTCATGTAGAGGAGACAGGAGGTGAGAGGAGAAGCTGATCATACAGTTATGTAGTGGAGACAGGAGGTGAGGGGAGAAGCTGATCATACAGTCATGTAGTGGAGACAGGAGGTGAGGAGAAGCTGATCATACAGTCATGTAGTGGAGACAGGAGGTGAGAGGAGAAGCTGATAATACAGTCATGTAGCGGAGACAGGAGGTGAGGAGAAGCTGATCATACTGTCATGTAGTGGAGACAGGAGGTGAGGAGAGAAGCTGATCATACAGTCATGTAGTGGAGACAGGAGGTGAGAGGAGAAGCTGATAATACAGTCATGTAGCGGAGACAGGAGGTGAGAGGAGAAGCTGATCATACAGTCATGTAGTGGAGACAGGAGGTGAGGGGAGAAGCTGATCATACAGTCATGTAGTGGAGACAGGAGGTGAGGGGAGAAGCTGATCATACAGTCATGTAGAGGAGACAGGAGGTGAGGAGAGAAGCTGATCATACAGTCATGTAGAGGAGACAGGAGGTGAGGAGAGAAGCTGATCATACAGTCATGTAGTGGAGACAGGAGGTGAGGAGAGAAGCTGATCATACAGTCATGTAGTGGAGACAGGAGGTGAGGGGAGAAGCTGATCATACAGTCATGTAGTGGAGACAGGAGGTGAGGAGAGAAGCTGATCATACAGTCATGTAGTGGAGACAGGAGGTGAGGAGAGAAGCTGATCATACAGTCATGTAGTGGAGACAGGAGGTGAGAAGAGAAGCTGATCATACAGTCATGTAGTGGAGACAGGAGGTGAGAGGAGAAGCTGATAATACAGTCATGTAGCGGAGACAGGAGGTGAGGAGAAGCTGATCATACAGTCATGTAGTGGAGACAGGAGGTGAGGGGAGAAGCTGATCATACAGTTATGTAGTGGAGACAGGAGGTGAGGGGTGAAGCTGATCATACAGTCATGTAGTGGAGACAGGAGGTGAGGGGAGAAGCTGATAATACAGTCATGTAGCGGAGACAGGAGGTGAGGAGAAGCTGATCATACAGTCATGTAGTGGAGACAGGAGGTGAGGGGAGAAGCTGATCATACAGTCATGTAGAGGAGACAGGAGGTGAGAGGAGAAGCTGATAATACAGTCATGTAGAGGAGACAGGAGGTGAGAGGAGAAGCTGATAATACAGTCATGTAGTGGAGACAGGAGGTGAGGAGAAGCTGATCATACAGTCATGTAGTGGAGACAGGAGGTGAGGGGAGAAGCTGATCATACAGTCATGTAGTGGAGACAGGTGGTGAGGAGAGAAGCTGATCATACAGTTATGTAGTGGAGACAGGAGGTGAGGGGAGAAGCTGATCATACAGTCATGTAGTGGAGACAGGAGGTGAGGAGAGAAGCTGATCATACAGTCATGTAGTGGAGACAGGAGGTGAGGAGAGAAGCTGATCATACAGTCATGTAGTGGAGACAGGAGGTGAGGAGAGAAGCTGATCATACAGTCATGTAGTGGAGACAGGAGGTGAGGGGAGAAGCTGATCATACAGTCATGTAGTGGAGACAGGAGGTGAGGAGAGAAGCTGATCATACAGTCATGTAGTGGAGACAGGAGGTGAGGAGAGAAGCTGATCATACAGTCATGTAGTGGAGACAGGAGGTGAGAAGAGAAGCTGATCATACAGTCATGTAGTGGAGACAGGAGGTGAGAGGAGAAGCTGATAATACAGTCATGTAGCGGAGACAGGAGGTGAGGAGAAGCTGATCATACAGTCATGTAGTGGAGACAGGAGGTGAGGGGAGAAGCTGATCATACAGTCATGTAGTGGAGACAGGAGGTGAGAGGAGAAGCTGATCATACAGTCATGTAGAGGAGACAGGGGGTGAGGAGAGAAGCTGATCATACAGTCATGTAGTGGAGACAGGAGGTGAGGGGAGAAGCTGATCATACAGTCATGTAGTGGAGACAGGAGGTGAGGAGAGAAGCTGATCATACTGTCATGTAGAGGAGACAGGGGGTGAGGAGAGAAGCTGATCATACAGTCATGTAGTGGAGACAGGAGGTGAGGAGAGAAGCTGATCATACAGTCATGTAGTGGAGACAGGAGGTGAGGAGAGAAGCTGATCATACAGTCATGTAGAGGACACAGGAGGTGAGGAGAGAAGCTGATCATACAGTCATGTAGTGGAGACAGGAGGTGAGGGGAGAAGCTGATCATACAGTCATGTAGAGGACACAGGAGGTGAGGAGAGAAGCTGATCATACAGTCATGTAGTGGAGACAGGAGGTGAGGAGAGAAGCTGATCATACAGTCATGTAGTGGAGACAGGAGGTGAGAGGAGAAGCTGATCATACAGTCATGTAGTGGAGACAGGAGGTGAGGAGAAGCTGATCATACAGTCATGTAGTGGAGACAGGAGGTGAGGAGAGAAGCTGATCACACAGTCATGTAGAGGAGACAGGAGGTGAGGAGAGAAGCTGATCATACAGTCATGTAGTGGAGACAGGAGGTGAGGAGAGAAGCTGATCATACAGTCATGTAGTGGAGACAGGAGGTGAGGAGAAGCTGATCATACAGTCATGTAGAGGAGACGGGGTGAGGAGAGAAGCTGATCATACAGTCATGTAGTGGAGACAGGAGGTGAGGGGAGAAGCTGATCATACAGACTTGTGTGGTCTCTTACAGTCCGTCCCTTTGGCTTGAATTCCACCTATATTATCACTGCTGTAGTATAAAGAGTTTGTCCGTTTCCATTACTGTAAAACTTCCACATTTATTCTTCTCTGAGGTTCAGTTTCTCTCTTCTTCACCCTCATGTTGTTGGGATTGGTGATCTGATTTTGGAGCTTGGTCTTTGGTCTCGGGATCTAGTCTCATGCTTTACATTTGGAGGTAGTGAGGGGTTCACTCCTGAGGATGTTTGGTGTCTGAGATGGTCTGGATGGATGTTTCTGTGTCTATTAGATCACACCGCTCTCCTCCTCCCGGCTTCCCTATGACTTGTGTTCCTCCAGAATGTCTTGTGTTGGGTCTTCGGCTTCTCAGTGTTGTCTTCATGATGTGATGGACTCCATGTTGTTGCTGCTCGTCTTTTTTCTCTTCTCTATTCATTGCTTCATAATTCAAAGATGTCTTCCCCATAAAAGGCCCAGAGAATACTATAAACCAGAGGAATAGTAGATCCAAGACTGAGCTCCATGTGTCTTCTGTCTTACAGGCCAGCTCTCCTCCAGTGATCGTGAATACTGACACTCTAGAAGCACCAGCCTATGTAAGTATAATGTACAGCAGGAGATCTAGAGCTCAATGTCAGGTCCTCCCCCGTAAAGCAAACTAATTACCATATGTCATCCTTCTACAGGTGAACGGGACAGAGGCAGAAATGGAATACGAAGAAATCACACTAGAAAGAGTATGACCAAGAAATATCTATCTATCTATCTATCTATCTATCTATCTATCTATCTATCTATCTATCTATCTATCTATCTATCTATCTATCTATCTATCTATCTATCTATCTATCTATCTACCTCATATCTATCTCTCATATCTATCTATCTATCTCTCTCTCTATCTATCTATCTATCTATCTATCTATCTATCTATCTATCTATCTATCTATCTATCTATCTATCTATCTATCTATCTATCTATCTATCTATCTACCTCATATCTATCTATCTATCTCTCTCTCTCTCTATCTATCTATCTATCTATCTATCTATCTATCTATCTATCTATCTATCTATCTATCTATCTCTCATATCTATCTCTCATATCTATCTATCTATCTCATATCTATCTATCTATCTATCTATCTATCTATCTATCTATCTATCTATCTATCTATCTATCTATCTATCTATCTATCTATCTCATATCTATCTATCTATCTATCTATCTATCTATCTATCTATCTATCTATCTATCTCATATCTATCTATCTATCTATCTATCTATCTCATATCTATCTATCTATCTATCTATCTATCTATCTATCTATCTATCTATCTATCTATCTATCTATCTATCTATCTATCTCATATCTATCCTTCTATCTATCTATCTATCTATCTATCTATCTATCTATCTATCTATCTATCTATCTATCTATCTATCTATCTATCTATCTATCTCTCTCTCCTTCTATTATTTCATTTTATCAGTCCACTATTACTTATTATTTTCCGACTATTTATTATTATTATCAGTCCACTATTTATTATCATCAGTCCACTATTTATTATTATTATTATTATCAGTCTACTATTTATTATTATTATTATTATTATCAGTCCACTATTTATTATTATTATTATCAGTCCACTATTTATTATTATTATCAGACCACTATTTATTATTATTATTATCAGTCCACTATTTATTATTATCATCAGTCCACTATTTATTATCATCAGTCCACTATTTATTATTATTATTATCAGACCACTATTTATTATTATTATCAGTCCACTATTTATTATTATCATCAGTCCACTATTTATTATTATCAGTCCACTATTTATTATTATTATCAGACCACTATTTATTATTATTATTATTATTATTATTATTATTATCAGTCCACTATTTATTATTATCATCAGTCCACTATTTATTATTATCAGTCCACTATTTATTATTATCATCAGTCCACTATTTATTATTATCAGTCCACTATTTATTATTATTATCAGTCCACTATTTATTATTATCAGTCCACTATTTATTATTATTATCAGACCACTATTTATTATTATTATCAGTCCACTATTTATTATTATTATTAGTCCACTATTTATTATTATTATCAGTCCACTATTTATTATTATCAGTCCACTATTTATTATTATCAGTCCACTATTTATTATTATTATCAGACCACTATTTATTATTATTATCAGTCCACTATTTATTATTATTATCAGTCCACTATTTATTATTATCAGTCCACTATTTATTATTATTATCAGACCACTATTTATTATTATTATTATTAGTCCACTATTTATTATTATCAGACCACTATTTATTATTATTATCAGTCCACTATTTATTATTATTATTATCAGTCCACTATTTATTATTATTATCAGTCCACTATTTATTATTATCAGTCCACTATTTATTATTATTATCAGTCCACTATTTATTATTATTATCAGTCCACTATTTATTATTATTATCAGTCCACTATTTATTATCATCAGTCCACTATTTATTATTATTATTAGTTCACTATTTATTATTATTATCAGTCCACTATTTATTATTATTATCAGTCCACTATTTATTATTATTATCAGTCCACTATTTATTATTATTATTATTATTATTATTATTATTATTATCAGTCCACTATTTATTATTATCAGTCCACTATTTATTATTATTATTAGTCCACTATTTATTATCATCAGTCCACTATTTATTATTATTATCAGTCCACTATTTATTATTATTATCAGTCCACTATTTATTATTATCAGTCCACTATTTATTATTATTATTAGTCCACTATTTATTATTATTATCAGTCCACTATTTATTATTATTATTAGTCCACTATTTATTATTATTATCAGTCCACTATTTATTATTATTATCAGTCCACTATTTATTATTATTATCAGTCCACTATTTATTATTATTATTAGTCCACTATTTATTATTATTATTAGTCCACTATTTATTATTATTATCAGACCACTATTTATTATTATTATCAGTCCACTATTTATTATTATTATTATTATTATTATTATTATTATTATTATTATTATTATCAGTCCACTATTTATTATTATTATCAGTCCACTATTTATTATTATTATTAGTCCACTATTTATTATTATTATCAGTCCACTATTTATTATTATTATTATTATTATTATTATCAGTCCACTATTTATTATTATCAGTCCACTATTTATTATTATTATCAGACCACTATTTATTATTATTATCAGTCCACTATTTATTATTATTATTATTATTATTATTATTATTATTATTATTATTATTATCAGTCCACTATTTATTATTATCAGTCCACTATTTATTATTATTATTAGTCCACTATTTATTATCATCAGTCCACTATTTATTATTATTATCAGTCCACTATTTATTATTATTATCAGTCCACTATTTATTATTATCAGTCCACTATTTATTATTATTATTAGTCCACTATTTATTATTATTATCAGTCCACTATTTATTATTATTATTAGTCCACTATTTATTATTATTATCAGTCCACTATTTATTATTATTATCAGACCACTATTTATTATTATTATCAGTCCACTATTTATTATTATTATTATTATTATTATTATTATTATTATTATTATCAGTCCACTATTTATTATTATTATCAGTCCACTATTTATTATTATTATTAGTCCACTATTTATTATTATTATCAGTCCACTATTTATTATTATTATCAGACCACTATTTATTATTATTATCAGTCCACTATTTATTATTATTATTATTATTATTATTATTATTATTATTATCAGTCCACTATTTATTATTATTATCAGACCACTATTTATTATTATTATTAGTCCACTATTTATTATTATTATTAGTCCACTATTTATTATTATCAGACCACTATTTATTATTATTATCAGTCCACTATTTATTATTATTATTATTATCAGTCCACTATTTATTATTATTATCAGTCCACTATTTATTATTATTATTAGTCCACTATTTATTATTATTATTAGTCCACTATTTATTATTATTATTATCAGTCCACTATTTATTATTATTATCAGTCCACTATTTATTATTATTATTATTATTATTATTATCAGTCCACTATTTATTATTATCAGTCCACTATTTATTATTATTATCAGACCACTATTTATTATTATTATCAGTCCACTATTTATTATTATTATTAGTCCACTATTTATTATTATTATCAGTCCACTATTTATTATTATCAGTCCACTATTTATTATTATCAGTCCACTATTTATTATTATTATCAGACCACTATTTATTATTATTATCAGTCCACTATTTATTATTATTATCAGTCCACTATTTATTATTATCAGTCCACTATTTATTATTATTATCAGACCACTATTTATTATTATTATTATTAGTCCACTATTTATTATTATCAGACCACTATTTATTATTATTATCAGTCCACTATTTATTATTATTATTATCAGTCCACTATTTATTATTATTATCAGTCCACTATTTATTATTATCAGTCCACTATTTATTATTATTATCAGTCCACTATTTATTATTATTATCAGTCCACTATTTATTATTATTATCAGTCCACTATTTATTATCATCAGTCCACTATTTATTATTATTATTAGTTCACTATTTATTATTATTATCAGTCCACTATTTATTATTATTATCAGTCCACTATTTATTATTATTATCAGTCCACTATTTATTATTATTATTATTATTATTATTATTATTATTATCAGTCCACTATTTATTATTATCAGTCCACTATTTATTATTATTATTAGTCCACTATTTATTATCATCAGTCCACTATTTATTATTATTATCAGTCCACTATTTATTATTATTATCAGTCCACTATTTATTATTATCAGTCCACTATTTATTATTATTATTAGTCCACTATTTATTATTATTATCAGTCCACTATTTATTATTATTATTAGTCCACTATTTATTATTATTATCAGTCCACTATTTATTATTATTATCAGTCCACTATTTATTATTATTATCAGTCCACTATTTATTATTATTATTAGTCCACTATTTATTATTATTATTAGTCCACTATTTATTATTATTATCAGACCACTATTTATTATTATTATCAGTCCACTATTTATTATTATTATTATTATTATTATTATTATTATTATTATTATTATTATTATCAGTCCACTATTTATTATTATTATCAGTCCACTATTTATTATTATTATTAGTCCACTATTTATTATTATTATCAGTCCACTATTTATTATTATTATTATTATTATTATTATCAGTCCACTATTTATTATTATCAGTCCACTATTTATTATTATTATCAGACCACTATTTATTATTATTATCAGTCCACTATTTATTATTATTATTATTATTATTATTATTATTATTATTATTATTATCAGTCCACTATTTATTATTATCAGTCCACTATTTATTATTATTATTAGTCCACTATTTATTATCATCAGTCCACTATTTATTATTATTATCAGTCCACTATTTATTATTATTATCAGTCCACTATTTATTATTATCAGTCCACTATTTATTATTATTATTAGTCCACTATTTATTATTATTATCAGTCCACTATTTATTATTATTATTAGTCCACTATTTATTATTATTATCAGTCCACTATTTATTATTATTATCAGACCACTATTTATTATTATTATCAGTCCACTATTTATTATTATTATTATTATTATTATTATTATTATTATTATCAGTCCACTATTTATTATTATTATCAGTCCACTATTTATTATTATTATTAGTCCACTATTTATTATTATTATCAGTCCACTATTTATTATTATTATCAGACCACTATTTATTATTATTATCAGTCCACTATTTATTATTATTATTATTATTATTATTATTATTATTATTATCAGTCCACTATTTATTATTATTATCAGACCACTATTTATTATTATTATTAGTCCACTATTTATTATTATTATTAGTCCACTATTTATTATTATCAGACCACTATTTATTATTATTATCAGTCCACTATTTATTATTATTATTATTATCAGTCCACTATTTATTATTATTATCAGTCCACTATTTATTATTATTATTAGTCCACTATTTATTATTATTATTAGTCCACTATTTATTATTATTATTATCAGTCCACTATTTATTATTATTATCAGTCCACTATTTATTATTATTATTATTATTATTATTATCAGTCCACTATTTATTATTATCAGTCCACTATTTATTATTATTATCAGTCCACTATTTATTATTATTAGTCCACTATTTATTATTATTATTATTATTATTATCAGTCCACTATTTATTATTATCATCAGTCCACTATTTATTATTATTATCAGTCCACTATTTATTATTATTATCAGTCCACTATTTATTATTATTATTATTATTATTATTATTATTATTATTATTATTATTATTATTATCAGTCCACTATTTATTATTATTATCAGTCCACTATTTATTATTATCAGTCCACTATTTATTATTATCAGTCCACTATTTATTATTATTATCAGACCACTATTTATTATTATTATCAGTCCACTATTTATTATTATTATCAGACCACTATTTATTATTATTATCAGTCCACTATTTATTATTATTATCAGTCCACTATTTATTATTATTATCAGTCCACTATTTATTATTATTATCAGACCACTATTTATTATTATTATCAGTCCACTATTTATTATTATTATCAGACCACTATTTATTATTATCAGTCCACTATTTATTATTATCAGTCCACTATTTATTATTATTATCAGACCACTATTTATTATTATTATCAGTCCACTATTTATTATTATTATTATCAGTCCACTATTTATTATTATTATCAGTCCACTATTTATTATTATTATTATCAGTCCACTATTTATTATTATTATCAGTCCACTATTTATTATTATCAGTCCACTATTTATTATTATTATCAGTCCACTATTTATTATTATTATTATTATCAGTCCACTATTTATTATTATTATCAGTCCACTATTTATTATTATTATCAGTCCACTATTTATTATTATTATTATCAGTCCACTATTTATTATTATCAGTCCACTATTTATTATTATCAGTCCACTATTTATTATTATTATCAGTCCACTATTTATTATTATTATTATTATCAGTCCACTATTTATTATTATTATCAGTCCACTATTTATTATTATTATCAGTCCACTATTTATTATTATCAGTCCACTATTTATTATTATTATTAGTCCACTATTTATTATTATTATCAGTCCACTATTTATTATTATTATCAGTCCACTATTTATTATTATTATTATTATCAGTCCACTATTTATTATTATTATCAGTCCACTATTTATTATTATTATCAGTCCACTATTTATTATTATCAGTCCACTATTTATTATTATTATTAGTCCACTATTTATTATTATTATCAGTCCACTATTTATTATTATCAGACCACTATTTATTATTATTATCAGTCCACTATTTATTATTATTATCAGTCCACTATTTATTATTATTATTATCAGTCCACTATTTATTATTATTATTATCAGTCCACTATTTATTATTATTATCAGTCCACTATTTATTATTATTATCAGTCCACTATTTATTATTATTATTATTATTATTATTATTATTATCAGTCCACTATTTATTATCATCAGTCCACTATTTATTATTATTAGTCCACTATTTATTATTATTATCAGTCCACTATTTATTATTATTATCAGTCCACTATTTATTATTATTATCAGTCCACTATTTATTATTATTATCAGACCACTATTTATTATTATTATCAGTCCACTATTTATTATTATTATTATTATTATTATTATTATTATTATTATTATTATTATCAGTCCACTATTTATTATTATTATCAGTCCACTATTTATTATTATCAGTCCACTATTTATTATTATCAGTCCACTATTTATTATTATCAGTCCACTATTTATTATTATCAGTCCACTATTTATTATTATTATTATTATTATTATTATTATCAGTCCACTATTTATTATTATTATTATTATCAGTCCACTATTTATTATTATTATTATCAGTCCACTATTTATTATTATTATTATCAGTCCACTATTTATTATTATTATTAGTCCACTATTTATTATTATTATCAGTCCACTATTTATTATTATCAGTCCACTATTTATTATTATTATCAGTCCACTATTTATTATTATCAGTCCACTATTTATTATTATTATCAGTCCACTATTTATTATTATTATCAGTCCACTATTTATTATTATTATCAGTCCACTATTTATTATTATTATTATTATCAGTCCACTATTTATTATTATTATTATTATTATTATTATTATCAGTCCACTATTTATTATTATTATTATTATTATTATTATTATTAGTCTACTATTTATTATTATTATTATTATTATTATTATTATTATTATTATCAGTCCACTATTTATTATTATTATCAGTCCACTATTTATTATTATTATTATTATTATTATTAGTCTACTATTTATTATTATTATTAGTCCACTATTTATTATTATCAGTCCACTATTTATTATTATTATTATTATTATTAGTCCACTATTTATTATTATTATTAGTCCACTATTTATTATTATCAGTCCACTATTTATTATTATTATTATTATTAGTCTACTATTTATTATTATTATTAGTCCACTATTTATTATTATCAGTCCACTATTTATTATTATTATTATTATTATTATTATTATTATTATTATCAGTCCACTATTTATTATTATCAGTCCACTATTTATTATTATTATTATTATTATTAGTCCACTATTTATTATCATCAGTCCACTATTTATTATTATTAGTCCACTATTTATTATTATTATCAGTCCACTATTTATTATTATTATCAGTCCACTATTTATTATTATTATCAGTCCACTATTTATTATTATTATCAGTCCACTATTTATTATTATTATCAGTCCACTATTTATTATTATCAGTCCACTATTTATTATTATTATTATTATCAGTCCACTATTTATTATTATTATTATTATCAGTCCACTATTTATTATTATTATCAGTCCACTATTTATTATTATTATTAGTCCACTATTTATTATTATTATCAGTCCACTATTTATTATTATTATCAGTCTACTATTTATTATTATCAGTCCACTATTTATTATTATTATCAGTCCACTATTTATTATTATTATTATTATTATTATTATTATTATTATTATTATTATCATTATTATTATTATTATTATTATTATTATTAGTCTACTATTTATTATTATTATTATCAGTCCACTATTTATTATTATCAGTCCACTATTTATTATTATTATTATTATTATTATTATTATTATTATTATCAGTCCACTATTTATTATTATTATCAGTCCACTATTTATTATTATCAGTCCACTATTTATTATTATTATTATTATTATTAGTCCACTATTTATTATTATTATTAGTCCACTATTTATTATTATCAGTCCACTACTTATTATTATTATTATTATTATTATTAGTCTACTATTTATTATTATTATTATTATTATTATTATTATTATTATTATTATTATCAGTCCACTATTTATTATTATTATCAGACCACTATTTATTATTATTATCAGTCCACTATTTATTATTATTATTAGTCCACTATTTATTATTATCAGTCCACTATTTATTATTATTATTATTATTATTATCAGTCCACTATTTATTATTATCAGTCCACTATTTATTATTATTATTATTATTATTATTATTATTATTATCAGTCCACTATTTATTATCATCAGACCACTATTTATTATTATTATCAGTCCACTATTTATTATTATTATCAGTCCACTATTTATTATTATTATCAGTCCACTATTTATTATTATTATTATTATTATCAGTCCACTATTTATTATTATTATCATCAGACCACTATTTATTATTATTATCAGTCCACTATTTATTATTATTAGTCCACTATTTATTATTATTATCAGTCCACTATTTATTATTATTAGTCCACTATTTATTATTATTATCAGTCCACTATTTATTATTATTATCAGTCCACTATTTATTATTATTATTATTATCAGTCCACTATTTATTATTATTATTATTATTATTATTATTATTATCAGTCCACTATTTATTATTATTATTATTATTATTATTATTATTATTATTAGTCTACTATTTATTATTATTATTATTATTATTATTATTATTATCAGTCCACTATTTATTATTATTATCAGTCCACTATTTATTATTATTATTATTATTATTATTAGTCTACTATTTATTATTATTATTAGTCCACTATTTATTATTATCAGTCCACTATTTATTATTATTATTATTATTATTATTATTATTATTATTAGTCCACTATTTATTATTATTATTAGTCCACTATTTATTATTATCAGTCCACTATTTATTATTATTATTATTATTATTAGTCTACTATTTATTATTATTATTAGTCCACTATTTATTATTATCAGTCCACTATTTATTATTATTATTATTATTATTATTATTATTATTATCAGTCCACTATTTATTATTATCAGTCCACTATTTATTATTATTATTATTATTATTATTATTATTATTATTATCAGTCCACTATTTATTATCATCAGTCCACTATTTATTATTATTAGTCCACTATTTATTATTATTATCAGTCCACTATTTATTATTATTATCAGTCCACTATTTATTATTATTATCAGTCCACTATTTATTATTATTATCAGTCCACTATTTATTATTATTATCAGTCCACTATTTATTATTATTATCAGTCCACTATTTATTATTATCAGTCCACTATTTATTATTATTATTATTATCAGTCCACTATTTATTATTATTATTATTATCAGTCCACTATTTATTATTATTATCAGTCCACTATTTATTATTATTATTAGTCCACTATTTATTATTATTATCAGTCTACTATTTATTATTATCAGTCCACTATTTATTATTATTATCAGTCCACTATTTATTATTATTATTATTATTATTATTATTATTATTATCAGTCCACTATTTATTATTATTATCAGTCCACTATTTATTATTATCAGTCCACTATTTATTATTATCAGTCCACTATTTATTATTATTATCAGACCACTATTTATTATTATTATCAGTCCACTATTTATTATTATTATCAGACCACTATTTATTATTATTATCAGTCCACTATTTATTATTATTATCAGTCCACTATTTATTATTATTATCAGTCCACTATTTATTATTATTATCAGTCCACTATTTATTATTATTATCAGACCACTATTTATTATTATCAGTCCACTATTTATTATTATCAGTCCACTATTTATTATTATTATCAGACCACTATTTATTATTATTATCAGTCCACTATTTATTATTATTATCAGTCCACTATTTATTATTATTATTATCAGTCCACTATTTATTATTATTATCAGTCCACTATTTATTATTATTATTATCAGTCCACTATTTATTATTATTATCAGTCCACTATTTATTATTATCAGTCCACTATTTATTATTATTATCAGTCCACTATTTATTATTATTATTATTATTATCAGTCCACTATTTATTATTATTATCAGTCCACTATTTATTATTATTATCAGTCCACTATTTATTATTATTATCAGTCCACTATTTATTATTATTATTATCAGTCCACTATTTATTATTATCAGTCCACTATTTATTATTATCAGTCCACTATTTATTATTATTATCAGTCCACTATTTATTATTATTATTATTATCAGTCCACTATTTATTATTATTATCAGTCCACTATTTATTATTATTATCAGTCCACTATTTATTATTATCAGTCCACTATTTATTATTATTATTAGTCCACTATTTATTATTATTATCAGTCCACTATTTATTATTATTATCAGTCCACTATTTATTATTATTATTATTATCAGTCCACTATTTATTATTATTATCAGTCCACTATTTATTATTATTATCAGTCCACTATTTATTATTATCAGTCCACTATTTATTATTATTATTAGTCCACTATTTATTATTATTATCAGTCCACTATTTATTATTATCAGACCACTATTTATTATTATTATCAGTCCACTATTTATTATTATTATCAGTCCACTATTTATTATTATTATTATCAGTCCACTATTTATTATTATTATTATTATTATCAGTCCACTATTTATTATTATTATCAGTCCACTATTTATTATTATTATCAGTCCACTATTTATTATTATTATTATTATTATTATTATTATTAGTCCACTATTTATTATCATCAGTCCACTATTTATTATTATTAGTCCACTATTTATTATTATTATCAGTCCACTATTTATTATTATTATCAGTCCACTATTTATTATTATTATCAGTCCACTATTTATTATTATTATCAGTCCACTATTTATTATTATTATTATCAGTCCACTATTTATTATTATTATCAGTCCACTATTTATTATTATCAGTCCACTATTTATTATTATCAGTCCACTATTTATTATTATCAGTCCACTATTTATTATTATCAGTCCACTATTTATTATTATTATTATTATTATTATTATTATTATTATCAGTCCACTATTTATTATTATTATTATTATCAGTCCACTATTTATTATTATTATTATCAGTCCACTATTTATTATTATTATTATCAGTCCACTATTTATTATTATTATTAGTCCACTATTTATTATTATTATCAGTCCACTATTTATTATTATCAGTCCACTATTTATTATTATTATCAGTCCACTATTTATTATTATTATTATTATTATCAGTCCACTATTTATTATTATTATCATCAGACCACTATTTATTATTATTATCAGTCCACTATTTATTATTATTAGTCCACTATTTATTATTATTATCAGTCCACTATTTATTATTATTAGTCCACTATTTATTATTATTATTAGTCCACTATTTATTATTATTATCAGTCCACTATTTATTATTATTATCAGTCCACTATTTATTATTATTATCAGTCCACTATTTATTATTATTATCAGTCCACTATTTATTATTATTATTATTATTATCAGTCCACTATTTATTATTATTATTATCATCAGACCACTATTTATTATTATTATCAGTCCACTATTTATTATTATTAGTCCACTATTTATTATTATTATCAGTCCACTATTTATTATTATTAGTCCACTATTTATTATTATTATCAGTCCACTATTTATTATTATTATCAGTCCACTATTTATTATTATTAGTCCACTATTTATTATTATTATCAGTCCACTATTTATTATTATCAGTCCACTATTTATTATTATCAGTCCACTATTTATTATTATTATCAGTCCACTATTTATTATTATCAGTCCACTATTTATTATTATTATCAGTCCACTATTTATTATTATTATCAGTCCACTATTTATTATTATCAGTCCACTATTTATTATTATTATCAGTCCACTATTTATTATTATTATCAGTCCACTATTTATTATTATTATTATTATCAGTCCACTATTTATTATTATTATTATTATTATTATTATTATTATCAGTCCACTATTTATTATTATTATTATTATTATTATTATTAGTCTACTATTTATTATTATTATTATTATTATTATTATCAGTCCACTATTTATTATTATTATCAGTCCACTATTTATTATTATTATTATTATTATTATTAGTCTACTATTTATTATTATTATTAGTCCACTATTTATTATTATCAGTCCACTATTTATTATTATTATTATTATTATTAGTCCACTATTTATTATTATTATTAGTCCACTATTTATTATTATCAGTCCACTATTTATTATTATTATTATTAGTCTACTATTTATTATTATTATTAGTCCACTATTTATTATTATCAGTCCACTATTTATTATTATTATTATTATTATTATTATTATTATTATTATTATCAGTCCACTATTTATTATTATCAGTCCACTATTTATTATTATTATTATTATTATTATTATTATTATTATTATCAGTCCACTATTTATTATCATCAGTCCACTATTTATTATTATTAGTCCACTATTTATTATTATTATCAGTCCACTATTTATTATTATTATCAGTCCACTATTTATTATTATTATCAGTCCACTATTTATTATTATTATCAGTCCACTATTTATTATTATTATCAGTCCACTATTTATTATTATTATCAGTCCACTATTTATTATTATCAGTCCACTATTTATTATTATTATTATTATCAGTCCACTATTTATTATTATTATTATTATTATCAGTCCACTATTTATTATTATTATCAGTCCACTATTTATTATTATTATTAGTCCACTATTTATTATTATTATCAGTCTACTATTTATTATTATCAGTCCACTATTTATTATTATTATCAGTCCACTATTTATTATTATTATTATTATTATTATTATTATTATTATCATTATTATTATTATTATTATTATTATTATTAGTCTACTATTTATTATTATTATTATCAGTCCACTATTTATTATTATCAGTCCACTATTTATTATTATTATTATTATTATTATTATTATTATTATTATTATCAGTCCACTATTTATTATTATTATCAGTCCACTATTTATTATTATCAGTCCACTACTTATTATTATTATTATTATTATTATTAGTCCACTATTTATTATTATTATTAGTCCACTATTTATTATTATCAGTCCACTATTTATTATTATTATCAGTCCACTATTTATTATTATTATCAGTCCACTATTTATTATTATTAGTCCACTATTTATTATTATTATCAGTCCACTATTTATTATTATCAGTCCACTATTTATTATTATCAGTCCACTATTTATTATTATTATTATTATTAGTCTACTATTTATTATTATTATTATTATTATTATTATTATTATTATTATCAGTCCACTATTTATTATTATTATCAGACCACTATTTATTATTATTATCAGTCCACTATTTATTATTATTATTAGTCCACTATTTATTATTATCAGTCCACTATTTATTATTATTATTATTATTATCAGTCCACTATTTATTATTATCAGTCCACTATTTATTATTATTATTATTATTATTATTATTATTATTATTATTATCAGTCCACTATTTATTATCATCAGACCACTATTTATTATTATTATCAGTCCACTATTTATTATTATTATCAGTCCACTATTTATTATTATTATCAGTCCACTATTTATTATTATTATCAGTCCACTATTTATTATTATTATCAGTCCACTATTTATTATTATTATCAGTCCACTATTTATTATTATCAGTCCACTATTTATTATTATCAGTCCACTATTTATTATTATTATTATTATTATCAGTCCACTATTTATTATTATTATTATTATTATCAGTCCACTATTTATTATTATTATCATCAGTCCACTATTTATTATTATTATCAGTCCACTATTTATTATTATTATTAGTCCACTATTTATTATTATTATCAGTCCACTATTTATTATTATTATTATTATCAGTCCACTATTTATTATTATTATCATCAGTCCACTATTTATTATTATTATCAGTCCACTATTTATTATTATTAGTCCACTATTTATTATTATTATCAGTCCACTATTTATTATTATTATCAGTCCACTATTTATTATTATTATCAGTCCACTATTTATTATTATTATCAGTCCACTATTTATTATTATCAGTCCACTATTTATTATTATTATTATTATTATTATTATTATTATTATTATTATTATCAGTCCACTATTTATTATTATTATTATCAGTCCACTATTTATTATTATTATTATCAGTCCACTATTTATTATTATTATCAGTCCACTATTTATTATTATTATCAGTCCACTATTTATTATTATCAGTCCACTATTTATTATTATTATCAGTCCACTATTTATTATTATTATCAGTCCACTATTTATTATTATCAGTCCACTATTTATTATTATTATTATTATCAGTCCACTATTTATTATTATTATCAGTCCACTATTTATTATTATTATTATTATTATTAGTCCACTATTTATTATTATTATTAGTCCACTATTTATTATTATCAGTCCACTATTTATTATTATTATTATTATTAGTCTACTATTTATTATTATTATTAGTCCACTATTTATTATTATTATTATTATTATTATTATTATTATTATCAGTCCACTATTTATTATTATTATTATTATTATTATTATTATTATTATTATCAGTCCACTATTTATTATTATTATTATTATTATTATTATTATTATTATTAGTCCACTATTTATTATTATTATCAGTCCACTATTTATTATTATCAGTCCACTATTTATTATTATTATTATTATTATTATTATTATTATTATTATCAGTCCACTATTTATTATTATTATTATTATTATTATTATTATTATTATTATTATCAGTCCACTATTTATTATTATTATCAGTCCACTATTTATTATTATTATCAGTCCACTATTTATTATTATTATTAGTCCACTATTTATTATTATTATTATTATTATTATTATCAGTCCACTATTTATTATTATTATTATTATTATTATTATTATTATTATTATTATTATTAGTCCACTATTTATTATTATTATTATTATTATTATTATTATTATTATCAGTCCACTATTTATTATTATTATTATTATTATTATTATTATTATTATTATTATTAGTCCACTATTTATTATTATTATCAGTCCACTATTTATTATTATTATCAGTCCACTATTTATTATTATCAGTCCACTATTTATTATTATTATTATCAGTCCACTATTTATTATCATCAGTCCACTATTTATTATTATTATCAGTCCACTATTTATTATTATTTTCTTGCACGGTCTTTGTTGGAGCCCTCATAACTCATACAATGTTACATCCTGGGTTTCCCATTTACCTATGATCTAAAAGACTTTCTATTTTCAGGGTAACTCAGGTTTGGGGTTCAGCATCGCAGGAGGAACAGATAACCCTCATGTAGGAGATGACCCCAGCATTTTCATCACCAAGATCATTCCGGGTGGAGCAGCTGCTCAGGATGGACGGCTCAGGTAGGTGCTCTACAGATGATGTATATCTTCCATGTACGTAGGGCCCGTGTGCAGCCGTGCACTACTATTGGTTGGATTTCTCTTTACATCTCGCATAGATAGTAAATTCTCTCTTATCTGTAAAGTTCCATTGTTTGCCTCCTCTACAGCCTTACATTTGTTATCCCTCTGTTTCATGTTTTAAATAGTAGCCCACATGCCCTATATATCAAACCAATTTACACCAGTGATCCACACTCTTCCCCTTCCTCCCATAAGGCTAAACATTTGCTGCTCTCCATTGGTGGGGTCCAATTACAGCATCTGAGAGCGTCACCCTGGTTATATGTCCCGTTATTATTGGACAGAAAAAGATGTCATTACGTTTTAGGTGATTCAGAGAATTGCGACAAATGGAGACTAGAAGTGGAGTTCAGGAGGGTCCGTAATGACATCTGTGGAACAGGAGACCTTAAGAGAAGCTCCCACCATTAGATAAGGGACCGGCATGGTGACGCCACTATATGGTTGTCACGTACTGAGATGAGACATGGCAGGAGGGGCACCTGAACATCCCGGCAGCCTGGCCAGGTTCTCCACGATTATTAGATAAGGGACCAGCATGGTGATGCCATTATATGGTTGTCACGTACTGAGATGAGACATGACAGGAGGGGCACCTGAACATCCCGGCAGCCTGGCCAGGTTCTCCATGATCATTAGATAAGGGACCAGCATGGTGATGCCACTATATGGTTGTCACTTACTGAGATGAGACATGGCAGGAGGGGCACCTGAACATCCCGGCAGCCTGGCCAGGTTCTCCACGATCATTAGATAAGGGACCAGCATGGTGATGCCACTATATGGTTGTCACGTACTGAGATGAGACATGGCAGGAGGGGCACCTGAACATCCCGGCAGCCTGGCCAGGTTCTCCACGATCATTAGATAAGGGACCAGCATGGTGACGCCACTATATGGTTGTCACTTACTGAGATGAGACATGACAGGAGGGGCACCTGAACATCCCGGCAGCCTGGCCAGGTTCTCCACGATCATTAGATAAGGGACCAGCATGGTGACGCCACTATATGGTTGTCACTTACTGAGATGAGACATGACAGGAGGGGCACCTGAACATCCCGGCAGCCTGGCCAGGTTCTCGATGATCATTAGATAAGGGACCAGCATGGTGACGCCACTATATGGTTGTCACTTACTGAGATGAGACATGGCAGGAGGGGCACCTGAACATCCCGGCAGCCTGGCCAGGTTCTCCACGATCATTAGATAAGGGACCAGCATGGTGATGCCACTATATGGTTGTCACTTACTGAGATGAGACATGGCAGGAGGGGCACCTGAACATCCCGGCATCCTGGCCAGGTTATCCATGATCATTAGATAAGGGACCAGCATGGTGACGCCACTATATGGTTGTCACTTACTGAGATGAGACATGGCAGGAGGGGCACCTGAACATCCCGGCAGCCTGGCCAGGTTCTCCACGATCATTAGATAAGGGACCAGCTTGGTGATGCCACTATATGGTTGTCACTTACTGAGATGAGACATGGCAGGAGGGGCACCTGAACATCCCGGCAGCCTGGCCAGGTTCTCCACGATCATTAGATAAGGGACCAGCTTGGTGATGCCATTATATGGTTGTCACTTACTGAGATGAGACATGGCAGGAGGGGCACCTGAACATCCCGGCAGCCTGGCCAGGTTCTCCACGATCATTAGATAAGGGACCAGCATGGTGACGCCACTATATGGTTGTCACTTACTGAGATGAGACATGGCAGGAGGGGCACCTGAACATCCCGGCAGCCTGGCCAGGTTCTCCACGATCATTAGATAAGGGACCAGCATGGTGACGCCACTATATGGTTGTCACTTACTGAGATGAGACATGGCAGGAGGGGCACCTGAACATCCCGGCAGCCTGGCCAGGTTCTCCACGATCATTAGATAAGGGACCAGCATGGTGATGCCACTATATGGTTGTCACTTACTGAGATGAGACATGGCAGGAGGGGCACCTGAACATCCCGGCAGCCTGGCCAGGTTCTCCATGATCATTAGATAAGGGACCAGCATGGTGACGCCACTATATGGTTGTCACTTATTGAGATGAGACATGGCAGGAGGGGCACCTAAACATCCCGGCAGCCTGGCCAGGTTATCCATGATCATTAGATAAGGGACCAGCATGGTGAAGCCACTACATGGTTGTCACTTACTGAGATGAGACATGGCAGGAGGGGCACCTGAACATCCCGGCAGCCTGGCCAGGTTCTCCACGATCATTAGATAAGGGGCCAGCATGGTGATGCCACTATATGGTTGTCACTTACTGAGATGAGACATGGCAGGAGGGGCACCTGAACATCCCGGCAGCCTGGCCAGGTTCTCCACGATCATTAGATAAGGGACCAGCATGGTGATGCCACTATATGGTTTTCACTTACTGAGATGAGACATGGCAGGAGGGGCACCTGAACATCCCGGCAGCCTGGCCAGGTTCTCCACGATCATTAGATAAGGGGCCAGCATGGTGATGCCACTATATGGTTTTCACGTACTGAGATGAGACATGGCAGGAGGGGCACCTGAACATCCCGGCAGCCTGGCCAGGTTCTCCATGATCATTAGATAAGGGACCAGCATGGTGATGCCACTATATGGTTGTCACTTATTGAGATGAGACATGGCAGGAGGGGCACCTAAACATCCCGGCAGCCTGGCCAGGTTCTCCACGATCATTAGATAAGGGACCGGCATGGTGATGCCACTACATGGTTGTCACTTACTGAGATGAGACATGACAGGAGGGGCACCTGAACATCCCGGCAGCCTGGCCAGGTTCTCCACGATAATTAGATAAGGGACCAGCATGGTGATGCCATTATATGGTTGTCACTTACTGAGATGAGACATGGCAGGAGGGGCACCTGAACATCCCGGCATCCTGGCCAGGTTATCCATGATCATTAGATAAGGGACCAGCATGGTGACACCACTATATGGTTGTCACGTACTGAGATGAGACATGGCAGGAGGGGCACCTGAACATCCCGGCAGCCTGGCCAGGTTCTCCACGATCATTAGATAAGGGAGCGGCATGGTGATGCCACTATATGGTTGTCACTTACTGAGATGAGACATGGCAGGAGGGGCACCTGAACATCCCGGCAGCCTGGCCAGGTTCTCCACGATCATTAGATAAGGGACCAGCATGGTGATGCCACTATATGGTTGTCACTTACTGAGATGAGACATGGCAGGAGGGGCACCTGAACATCCCGGCATCCTGGCCAGGTTATCCATGATCATTAGATAAGGGACCAGCATGGTGACGCCACTATATGGTTGTCACTTACTGAGATGAGACATGGCCGAAGGGGCACCTGAACATCCCGGCAGCCTGGCCAGGTTCTCCACGATCATTAGATAAGGGACCAGCATGGTGACGCCACTATATGGTTGTCACTTACTGAGATGAGACATGGCAGGAGGGGCACCTGAACATCCCGGCATCCTGGCCAGGTTATCCATGATCATTAGATAAGGGACCAGCATGGTGACGCCACTATATGGTTGTCACTTACTGAGATGAGACATGGCAGGAGGGGCACCTGAACATCCCGGCAGCCTGGCCAGGTTCTCCACGATCATTAGAAAGTCTTGGGTTGTATTTTTCCTTTTCTCTTGATTGTGAGTGTTTTGTGCAGTCTTGTATGTCCTGGCACTGATCACCTCTCTCTTGTGTCCTCTTCCCCTCTCCATGCACCTTTATTCCACCACTCATCCCCTGCTCCATCCTGACCTCCCCCCACATTCTCTCCTGTCACTTCCACCCCATAACTCCCTCCCTCAGGGTGAACGACAGTATCCTCTTTGTGAATGAGGTGGATGTGCGTGAGGTGACACACAGCACGGCGGTGGAAGCTTTGAAGGACGCCGGTTCCATTGTCCGTCTCTACGTGATGCGCAGGAAGCCGGCATCTGAGAAAATCATTGAAATCAAACTGATTAAGGGTCCGAAAGGTAAAGTGAGAAACAGCCGAAAAGAAAATGCCGGGGCGGAACCCGGGCATTGTAGACATGTTGGCATGGTTGGCACAGTGGCGGGTGGAGATGCTCTTGGAATTTATATCATCTCTTTAGAAATTATTCATATGCAACATATTACATTATTGGTGGATATACAATAACTGACCGGCATGCAGAACCCCATTATAGATATTATTATACAGGCCGGAGATGTGACCTATTATATAATATGTTATTACGCTAGGATATAACTTATATATACACACTGGCTGCTTCTATGTGACATCACTCCTGTCTCCTCTCTCCATGTCCTCCTCACAGGCTGCTTCTATGTGACATCACTCCTGTCTCCTCTCTCCATGTCCTCCTCACAGGCTGCTTCTATGTGACATCACTCCTGTCTCCTCTCTCCATCTCCTCCTCACAGGCTGGTTCTATGTGACATCACTCCTGTCTCCTCCCTCCATGTCCTCCTCACAGGCTGCTTCTATGTGACATTACTCCTGTCTCCTCTCTCCATGTCCTCCTCACAGGCTGCTTCTATGTGACATCACTCCTGTCTCCTCCCTCCTTGTCCTCCTCACAGGCTGCTTCTATGTGACATCACTCCTGTCTCCTCTCTCCATCTCCTCCTCACAGGCTGCTTCTATGTGACATCACTTCTGTCTCCTCCCTCCTTGTCCTCCTCACAGGCTGCTTCTATGTGACATCACTCCTGTCTCCTCTCTCCATGTCCTCCTCACAGGATGCTTCTATGTGACATCACTCCTGTCTCCTCCCTCCATGTCCTCCTCACAGCCTGCTTCTATGTGACATCACTCCTGTCTCCTCCCTCCATCTCCTCCTCACTGGCTGCTTCTATGTGACATCACTCCTGTCTCCTCTCTCCATCTCCTCCTCACAGGCTGCTTCTATGTGACATCACTTCTGTCTCCTCCCTCCTTGTCCTCCTCACAGGCTGCTTCTATGTGACATCACTCCTGTCTCCTCTCTCCATGTCCTCCTCACAGGCTGCTTCTATGTGACATCACTCCTGTCTCCTCCCTCCATGTCCTCCTCACAGGCTGCTTCTATGTGACATCACTCCTGTCTCCTCCCTCCATCTCCTCCTCACAGGCTGCTTCTATGTGACATCACTCCTGTCTCCTCTCTCTATGTCCTCCTCACAGGCTGCTTCTATGTGACATCACTCCTGTCTCCTCTCTCTATGTCCTCCTCACAGGCTGCTTCTATGTGACATCACTCCTGTCTCCTCTCTCCATCTCCTCCTCACAGGCTGCTTCTATGTGACATCACTCCTGTCTCCTCTCTCCATCTCCTCCTCACAGGCTGCTTCTATGTGACATCACTCCTGTCTCCTCTCTCCATCTCCTCCTCAGAGGCTGCTTCTATGTGACATCACTCCTGTCTCCTCTCTCCATCTCCTCCTCACAGGCTGCTTCTATGTGACATCACTCCTGTCTCCTCTCCCTATGTCCTCCTCACAGGCTGCTTCTATGTGACATCACTCCTGTCTCCTCTCTCCATGTCCTCCTCACAGGCTGCTTCTATGTGACATCAGTCCTGTCTCCTCTCTCCATCTCCTCCTCACAGGCTGCTTCTATGTGACAACATCACTCCTGTCTCCTCTCTCCATCTCCTCCTCACAGGCTGCTTCTATGTGACATCACTCCTGTCTCCTCTCTCCATGTCCTCCTCACAGGCTGCTTTTATGTGACATCACTCCTGTCTCCTCTCTCCATCTCCTCCTCACAGGCTGCTTCTATGTGACATCACTCCTGTCTCCTCTCTCCATCTCCTCTTCAGAGGCTGCTTCTATGTGACAACATCACTCCTGTCTCCTCTCTCCATCTCCTCCTCACAGGCTGCTTCTATGTGACATCACTCCTGTCTCCGCTCTCCATGTCCTCCTCACAGGCTGCTTCTATGTGACATCACTCCTGTCTCCTCTCTCCATCTCCTCCTCACAGGCTGCTTCTATGTGACATCACTCCTGTCTCTTCCCTCCATCTCCTCCTCACTGGCTGCTTCTATGTGACATCACTCCTGTCTCCTCTCTCCATCTCCTCCTCAGAGGCTGCTTCTATGTGACATCACTCCTGTCTCCTCTCCCTATGTCCTCCTCACAGGCTGCTTCTATGTGACATCACTCCTGTCTCCTCTCTCCATCTCCTCCTCACAGGCTGCTTCTATGTGACAACATCACTCCTGTCTCCTCTCTCCATCTCCTCCTCACAGGCTGCTTCTATGTGACATCACTCCTGTCTCCTCTCTCCATGTCCTCCTCACAGGCTGCTTCTATGTGACATCACTCCTGTCTCCTCTCTCCATCTCCTCCTCACAGGCTGCTTCTATGTGACATCACTCCTGTCTCCTCTCTCCATCTCCTCCTCAGAGGCTGCTTCTATGTGACAACATCACTCCTGTCTCCTCTTTCCATCTCCTCCTCACAGGCTGCTTCTATGTGACATCACTCCTGTCTCCTCTCTCCATGTCCTCCTCACAGGCTGCTTCTATGTGACATCACTCCTGTCTCCTCTCTCCATCTCCTCCTCACAGGCTGCTTCTATGTGACATCACTCCTGTCTCCTCCCTCCATGTCCTCCTCACAGGCTGCTTCTATGTGACATCACTCCTGTCTCCTCCCTCCATCTCCTCCTCACAGGCTGCTTCTATGTGACATCACTCCTGTCTCCTCTCTCTATGTCCTCCTCACAGGCTGCTTCTATGTCACATCACTCCTGTCTCCTCTCTCCATGTCCTCCTCACAGGCTGCTTCTATGTGACATCACTCCTGTCTCCTCCCTCCATGTCCTCCTCACAGGCTGCTTCTATGTGACATCACTCCTGTCTCCTCCCTTCATCTCCTCCTCACAGGCTGCTTCTATGTGACATCACTCCTGTCTCCTCTCTCTATGTCCTCCTCACAGGCTGCTTCTATGTGACATCACTCCTGTCTCCTCTCTCTATGTCCTCCTCACAGGCTGCTTCTATGTGACATCACTCCTGTCTCCTCTCTCCATCTCCTCCTCACAGGCTGCTTCTATGTGACATCACTCCTGTCTCCTCTCTCCATCTCCTCCTCACAGGCTGCTTCTATGTGACATCACTCCTGTCTCCTCTCTCCATCTCCTCCTCAGAGGCTGCTTCTATGTGACATCACTCCTGTCTCCTCTCTCCATCTCCTCCTCACAGGCTGCTTCTATGTGACATCACTCCTGTCTCCTCTCCCTATGTCCTCCTCACAGGCTGCTTCTATGTGACATCACTCCTGTCTCCTCTCCCTATGTCCTCCTCACAGGCTACTTCTATGTGACATCACTCCTGTCTCCTCTCTCCATCTCCTCCGCACAGGCTGTTTCTATGTGACTTCACTCCTGTCTCCTCCCTCCATGTCCTCCTCACAAGCTGCTTCTATGTGACATCACTCCTGTCTCCTCTCTCCATCTCCTCCTCACAGGCTGCTTCTATGTGACATCACTCCTGTCTCCTCTCTCCATCTCCTCCTCACAGGCTGCTTCTATGTGACATCACTCCTGTCTCCTCTCTCCATCTCCTCCTCACAGGCTGCTTCTATGTGACATCACTCCTGTCTCCTCCTTCCATCTCCTCCTCACAGGCTGCTTCTATGTGACATCACTCCTGTCTCCTCTCCCTATGTCCTCATTACAGGCTTCTTCTATATGACATCACTCCTGTCTCCTCTCCCTATGTCCTCCTCACAGGCTGCTTCTATGTGACATCACTCCTGTCTCCTCTCTCCATCTCCTCCTCACAGGCTGCTTCTATGTGACATCACTCCTGTCTCCTCTCTCCATCTCCTCCTCACAGGCTGCTTCTATGTGACATCACTCCTGTCTCCTCTCTCCATGTCCTCCTCACAGGCTGGTTCTATGTGACATCAGTCCTGTCTCCTCTCTCCATCTCCTCCTCACAGGCTGCTTCTATGTGACATCAGTCCTGTCTCCTCTCTCCATCTCCTCCTCACAGGCTGCTTCTATGTGACAACATCACTCACAGGCTGCTTCTATGTGACATCACTCCTGTCTCCTCCCTCCATGTCCTCCTCACAGGCTGCTTCTATGTGACATCACTTCTGTCTCCTCTCTCCATCTTCTCCTCACAGGCTGCTTATATGTGACATCACTCCTGTCTCCTCTCCCCATCTCCTCGGCACAGGCTGCTTCTATGTGACATCACTCCTGTCTCCTCTCTCCATCTCCTCCTCACAGGCTGCTACTATGTTACATCACTCCTGTCTCCTCTCTCCATCTCCTCCTCACAGGCTGCTTCTATGTGACATCACTTCTGTCTCCTCTATCCATCTTCTCCTCACAGGCTGCTTCTATGTGACATCACTCCTGTCTCCTCTCTCCATCTCCTCCTCACAGGCTGCTTCTATGTGACATCACTCCTGTCTCCTCTCTCCATCTCCTCCTCACAGGCTGCTTCTATGTGACATCACTCCTGTCTCCTCTCTCCATCTCCTCCTCACAGGCTGCTTCTATGTGACATCACTCCTGTCTCCTCTCTCCATCTCCTCCTCAGAGGCTGCTTCTATGTGACATCACTCCTGTCTCCTCTCTCCATCTCCTCCTCACAGGCAGCTTCTATGTGACATCACTCCTGTCTCCTCTCCCTATGTCCTCCTCACAGGCTGCTTCTATGTGACATCACTCCTGTCTCCTCTCTCCATGTCCTCCTCACAGGCTGGTTCTATGTGACATCAGTCCTGTCTCCTCTCTCCATCTCCTCCTCACAGTCTGCTTCTATGTGACAACATCACTCCTGTCTCCTCTCTCCATCTCCTCCTCACAGGCTGCTTCTATGTGACAACATCACTCCTGTCTCCTCTCTCCATCTCCTCCTCACAGGCTGCTTCTATGTGACATCACTCCTGTCTCCTCTCTCCATGTCCTCCTCACAGGCTGCTTCTATGTGACATCACTCCTGTCTCCTCTCTCCATGTCCTCCTCACAGGCTGCTTCTATGTGACATCACTCCTGTCTCCTCTCCCTATGTCCTCCTCACAGGCTGCTTCTATGTGACATCACTCCTGTCTCCTCTCTCCATCTCCTCCTCACAGGCTGCTTCTATGTGACATCACTCCTGTCTCCTCTCTCCATCTCCTCCTCACAGGCTACTTCTATGTGACATCACTCCTGTCTCCTCCCTCCATGTCCTCCTCACAGGCTGCTTCTATGTGACATCACTCCTGTCTCCTCTCTCCATCTCCTCCTCACAGGCTGCTTCTATGTGACATCAGTCCTGTCTCCTCTCTCCATCTCCTCCTCACAGGCTGCTTCTATGTGACAACATCACTCACAGGCTGCTTCTATGTGACATCACTCCTGTCTCCTCCCTCCATGTCCTCCTCACAGGCTGCTTCTATGTGACATCACTTCTGTCTCCTCTCTCCATCTTCTCCTCACAGGCTGCTTATATGTGACATCACTCCTGTCTCCTCTCCCCATCTCCTCGGCACAGGCTGCTTCTATGTGACATCACTCCTGTCTCCTCTCTCCATCTCCTCCTCACAGGCTGCTACTATGTTACATCACTCCTGTCTCCTCTCTCCATCTCCTCCTCACAGGCTGCTTCTATGTGACATCACTTCTGTCTCCTCTATCCATCTTCTCCTCACAGGCTGCTTCTATGTGACATCACTCCTGTCTCCTCTCTCCATCTCCTCCTCACAGGCTGCTTCTATGTGACATCACTCCTGTCTCCTCTCTCCATCTCCTCCTCACAGGCTGCTTCTATGTGACATCACTCCTGTCTCCTCTCTCCATCTCCTCCTCACAGGCTGCTTCTATGTGACATCACTCCTGTCTCCTCTCTCCATCTCCTCCTCAGAGGCTGCTTCTATGTGACATCACTCCTGTCTCCTCTCTCCATCTCCTCCTCACAGGCAGCTTCTATGTGACATCACTCCTGTCTCCTCTCCCTATGTCCTCCTCACAGGCTGCTTCTATGTGACATCACTCCTGTCTCCTCTCTCCATGTCCTCCTCACAGGCTGGTTCTATGTGACATCAGTCCTGTCTCCTCTCTCCATCTCCTCCTCACAGTCTGCTTCTATGTGACAACATCACTCCTGTCTCCTCTCTCCATCTCCTCCTCACAGGCTGCTTCTATGTGACAACATCACTCCTGTCTCCTCTCTCCATCTCCTCCTCACAGGCTGCTTCTATGTGACATCACTCCTGTCTCCTCTCTCCATGTCCTCCTCACAGGCTGCTTCTATGTGACATCACTCCTGTCTCCTCTCCCTATGTCCTCCTCACAGGCTGCTTCTATGTGACATCACTCCTGTCTCCTCTCTCCATCTCCTCCTCACAGGCTGCTTCTATGTGACATCACTCCTGTCTCCTCTCTCCATCTCCTCCTCACAGGCTACTTCTATGTGACATCACTCCTGTCTCCTCTCTCCATGTCCTCCTCACAGGCTGCTTCTATGTGACATCATTCCTGTCTCCTCTCTCCATCTCCTCCTCACAGGCTGCTTCTATGTGACATCACTCCTGTCTCCTCTCTCCATCTCCTCCTCACAGGCTGCTTCTATGTGACATCACTCCTGTCTCCTCTCCCTATGTCCTCCTCACAGGCTTCTTCTATGTGACATCACTCCTGTCTCCTCTCTCCATCTCCTCCTCACAGGCTGCTTCTATGTGACAACATCACTCCTGTCTCCTCTCTCCATCTCCTCCTCACAGGCTGCTTCATTGTGACATCACTCCTGTCTCCTCCCTCCATGTCCTCCTCACAGGCTGCTTCTATGTGACATCACTCCTGTCTCCTCTCCCCATCTCCTCGACACAGGCTGCTTCTATGTGACATCACTCCTGTCTCCTCTCTCCATCTCCTCCTCACAGGCTGCTACTATGTTACATCACTCCTGTCTCCTCTCTCCATCTCCTCCTCACAGGCTGCTTCTATGTGACATCACTTCTGTCTCCTTTATCCATCTTCTCCTCACAGGCTGCTTCTATGTGACATCACTCCTGTCTCCTCTCTCCATCTCCTCCTCACAGGCTGCTTCTATGTGACATCACTCCTGTCTCCTCTCTCCATCTCCTCCTCACAGGCTGCTTCTATGTGACATCACTCCTGTCTCCTCTCTCCATGTCCTCCTCACAGGCTGCTTCTATGTGACATCACTCCTGTCTCCTCTCTCCATCTCCTCCTCAGAGGCTGCTTCTATGTGACATCACTCCTGTCTCCTCTCTCCATCTCCTCCTCACAGGCAGCTTCTATGTGACATCACTCCTGTCTCCTCTCCCTATGTCCTCCTCACAGGCTGCTTCTATGTGACATCACTCCTGTCTCCTCTCTCCATGTCCTCCTCACAGGCTGGTTCTATGTGACATCAGTCCTGTCTCCTCTCTCCATCTCCTCCTCACAGGCTGCTTCTATGTGACAACATCACTCCTGTCTCCTCTCTCCATCTCCTCCTCACAGGCAGCTTCTATGTGACAACATCACTCCTGTCTTCTCTCTCCATCTCCTCCTCACAGGCTGCTTCTATGTGACATCACTCCTGTCTCCTCTCTCCATGTCCTCCTCACAGGCTGCTTCTATGTGACATCACTCCTGTCTCCTCTCTCCATGTCCTCCTCACAGGCTGCTTCTATGTGACATCACTCCTGTCTCCTCTCCCTATGTCCTCCTCACAGGCTGCTTCTATGTGACATCACTTCTGTCTCCTCTTTCCATGTCCTTCTCACAGGCTGCTTCTTTGTGACATCACTCCTGTCTCCTCTCTCCATCTCCTCCTCACAGGCTGCTTCTATGTCACATCACTCCTGTCTACTCTCTCCATCTCCTCCTCACAGGCTGCTTCTATGTGACATCACTCCTGTCTCCTCCCTTCTTCTCCTCCTCACAGGCTTCTTCTATGTGACATCACTCCTGTCTCCTCTCTCCATCTCCTCCTCACAGGCTGCTTCTATGCGAAATCACTCCTGTCTCCTCTCTCCATCTCCTCCTCACAGGCTGCTACTATGTTACATCACTCCTGTCTCCTCTCTCCATCTCCTCCTCACAGGCTGCTTCTATGTGACATCACTCCTGTCTCCTCTCCCTATGTCCTCCTCACAGGCTGCTTCTATGTGACATCACTCCTGTCTCCTCTCCCTATGTCCTCCTCACAGGCTACTTCTATGTGACATCACTCCTGTCTCCTCTCTCCATCTCCTCCGCACAGGCTGTTTCTATGTGACTTCACTCCTGTCTCCTCCCTCCATGTCCTCCTCACAGGCTGCTTCTATGTGACATCACTCCTGTCTCCTCTCTCCATCTCCTCCTCACAGGCTGCTTCTATGTGACATCACTCCTGTCTCCTCTCTCCATCTTCTCCTCACAGGCTGCTTCTATGTGACATCACTCCTGTCTCCTCTCTCCATCTCCTCCTCACAGGCTGCTTCTATGTGAAATCACTCCTGTCTCCTCTCTCCATCTCCTCCTCACTGGCTGCTTCTATGTGACATCACTCCTGTCTACTCTCTCCATCTCCTCCTGACAGGCTACTTCTATGTGACATCACTCCTGTCTCCTCCCTCCATGTCCTCCTCACAGGCTGCTTCTATGTGACATCACTCCTGTCTCCTCTCTCCATCTCCTCCTCACAGGCTGCTTCTATGTGACATCACTCCTGTCTCCTCTCTCCATCTCCTCCTCACAGGCTGCTTCTATGTGACATCACTCCTGTCTCCTCTCTCCATCTCCTCCTCACAGGCTGCTTCTATGTGACATCACTCCTGTCTCCTCTCTCCATCTCCTCCTCACAGGCTACTTCTATGTGACATCACTCCTGTCTCCTCTCTCCATGTCCTCCTCACAGGCTGCTTCTATGTGACATCACTCCTGTCTCCTCTCTCCATCTCCTCCTCACAGGCTGCTTCTATGTGACATCACTCCTGTCTCCTCCCTCCATCTCCTCCGCACAGGCTGCTTCTATGTGACATCACTACTGTTTCTTCCCTCCATGTCCTCCTCACAGGCTGCTTCTATGTGACATCACTTCTGTCTCCTCTTTCCATGTCCTCCTCACAGGCTGCTTCTATGTGACATCACTCCTGTCTCCTCTCTCCATCTCCTCCTCACAAGCTGCTTCTATGTGACATCACTCCTGTCTCCTCTCTCCATCTCCTCCTCACAGGCTGCTTCTATGTGACATCACTCCTGTCTCCTCTCTCCATCTCCTCCTCACAGGCTGCTTCTATGTGACATCACTCCTGTCTCCTCCCTCCATGTCCTCCTCACAGGCTGCTTCTATGTGACATCACTCCTGTCTCCTCTCTCCATCTCCTCCTCACAGGCTGCTTCTATGTGACATCACTCCTGTCTCCTCTCTTCATCTCCTCCTCACAGGCTGCTTCTATGTGACATCACTCCTGTCTCCTCTCTCCATGTCCTCCTCACAGGCTGCTTCTATGTGACATCACTCCTGTCTCCTCTCTCCATCTCCTCCTCACAGGCTGCTTCTATGTGACATCACTCCTGTCTCCTCTCTCCATCTCCTCCTCAGAGGCTTCTTCTATGTGACATCACTCCTGTCTCCTCTCTCCATCTCCTCCTCACAGGCTGCTTCTATGCGAAATCACTCCTGTCTCCTCTCTCCATCTCCTCCTCACAGGCTGCTACTATGTTACATCACTCCTGTCTCCTCTTTCCATCTCCTCCTCACAGGCTGCTTCTATGTGACATCACTCCTGTCTCCTCCCTCCATCTCCTCCTCATATGCTGCTTCTATGTGACATTACTCCTGTCTCCTCTCTCCATCTCCTCCTCACAGGCTGCTTCTATGTGACATCAGTCCTGTCTCCTCTCTCCATGTTCTCCTCACAGGCTGCTTCTATGTGACATCACTCCTGTCTCCTCTCTCCATCTCCTCCTCACAGGATGCTTCTATGTGACCTCACACCTGTCTCCTCTCCCTATGTCCTCCTCACAGGCTGCTTCTATGTGACATCACTCCTGCCTCCTCTCTCCATGTCCTCCTCACAGGCTGGTTCTATGTGACATCAGTCCTGTCTCCTCTCTCCATGTCCTCCTCACAGGCTGCTTCTATGTGACATCACTCCTGTCTCCTCTCTCCATCTCCTCCGCACAGGCTGCTTCTATGTGACATCACTCCTGTCTCCTCTCTCCATGTCCTCCTCACAGGCTGCTTCTATGTGACATCACTCCTGTCTCCTCCCTCCATCTCCTCCTCATATGCTGCTTCTATGTGACATCACTCCTGTCTCCTCTCTCCATCTCCTCCTCACAGGCTGCTTCTATGTGACATCACTCCTGTCTCCTCTCCCTATGTCCTCCTCACAGGCTGGTTCTATGTGACATCAGTCCTGTCTCCTCTCTCCATGTCCTCCTCACAGGCTGCTTCTATGTGACATCACTCCTGTCTCCTCTCTCCATCTCCTCCTCACAGGCTGCTTCTATGTGACATCACTCCTGTCTCCTCTCCCTATGTCCTCCTCACAGGCTGGTTCTATGTGACATCAGTCCTGTCTCCTCTCTCCATGTCCTCCTCACAGGCTGCTTCTATGTGACATCACTCCTGTCTCCTCTCTCCATCTCCTCCGCACAGGCTGCCTCTATGTGACATCACTCCTGTCTCCTCTCTCCATGTCCTCCTCACAGGCTGCTTCTATGTGACATCACTCCTGTCTCCTCCCTCCATCTCCTCCTCATATGCTGCTTCTATGTGACATCACTCCTGTCTCCTCTCTCCATCTCCTCCTCACAGGCTGCTTCTATGTGACATCACTCCTGTCTCCTCTCTCCATCTCCTCCTCACAGGCTGCTTCTATGTGAAATCACTCCTGTCTCCTCTCTCCATCTCCTCCTCACAGGCTGCTTCTATGTGACATCACTCCTGTCTACTCTCTCCATCTCCTCCTGACAGGCTACTTCTATGTGACATCACTCCTGTCTCCTCCCTCCATGTCCTCCTCACAGGCTGCTTCTATGTGACATCACTCCTGTCTCCTCTCTCCATCTCCTCCTCACAGGCTGCTTCTATGTGACATCACTCCTGTCTCCTCTCTCCATCTCCTCCTCACAGGCTGCTTCTATGTGACATCACTCCTGTCTCCTCTCTCCATCTCCTCCTCACAGGTTGCTTCTATGTGACATCACTCCTGTCTCCTCTCTCCATCTCCTCCTCACAGGCTACTTCTATGTGACATCACTCCTGTCTCCTCTCTCCATGTCCTCCTCACAGGCTGCTTCTATGTGACATCACTCCTGTCTCCTCTCTCCATCTCCTCCTCACAGGCTGCTTCTATGTGACATCACTCCTGTCTCCTCCCTCCATCTCCTCCGCACAGGCTGCTTCTATGTGACATCACTACTGTCTCTTCCCTCCATGTCCTCCTCACAGGCTGCTTCTATGTGACATCACTTCTGTCTCCTCTTTCCATGTCCTCCTCACAGGCTGCTTTTATGTGACATCACTCCTGTCTCCTCTCTCCATCTCCTCCTCACAAGCTGCTTCTATGTGACATCACTCCTGTCTCCTCTCTCCATCTCCTCCTCACAGGCTGCTTCTATGTGACATCACTCCTGTCTCCTCCCTCCATGTCCTCCTCACAGGCTGCTTCTATGTGACATCACTCCTGTCTCCTCCCTCCATGTCCTCCTCACAGGCTGCTTCTATGTGACATCACTCCTGTCTCCTCTCTCCATCTCCTCCTCACAGGCTGCTTCTATGTGACATCACTCCTGTCTCCTCTCTTCATCTCCTCCTCACAGGCTGCTTCTATGTGACATCACTCCTGTCTCCTCTCTCCATGTCCTCCTCACAGGCTGCTTCTATGTGACATCACTCCTGTCTCCTCTCTCCATCTCCTCCTCACAGGCTGCTTCTATGTGACATCACTCCTGTCTCCTCCCTCCATCTCCTCCGCACAGGCTGCTTCTATGTGACATCACTCCTGTCTCCTCCCTCCATCTCCTCCGCACAGGCTGCTTCTATGTGACATCACTACTGTCTCTTCCCTCCATGTCCTCCTCACAGGCTGCTTCTATGTGACATCACTTCTGTCTCCTCTTTCCATGTCCTCCTCACAGGCTGCTTCTATGTGACATCAGTCCTGTCTCCTCTCTCCATGTTCTCCTCACAGGCTGCTTCTATGTGACATCACTCCTGTCTCCTCTCTCCATCTCCTCCTCACAGGATGCTTCTATGTGACCTCACACCTGTCTCCTCTCTCCATGTCCTCCTCACAGGCTGCTTCTATGTGACATCACTCCTGTCTCCTCTCTCCATCTCCTCCTCACAGGCTGCTTCTATGTGATAACATCACTCCTGTCTCCTCTCTCAATATCCTCCTCACAGGCTGCTTCTATGTGACATCACTCCTGTCTCCTCCCTCCATGTCCTCCTCACAGGCTGCTTCTATGTGACATCACTCCTGTCTCCTCTCCCCATCTCCTCCGCACAGGCTGCTTCTATGTGACATCACTCCTGCCTCCTCTCTCCATGTCCTCCTCACAGGCTGGTTCTATGTGACATCAGTCCTGTCTCCTCTCTCCATGTCCTCCTCACAGGCTGCTTCTATGTGACATCACTCCTGTCTCCTCTCTCCATCTCCTCCGCACAGGCTGCTTCTATGTGACATCACTCCTGTCTCCTCTCTCCATGTCCTCCTCACAGGCTGCTTCTATGTGACATCACTCCTGTCTCCTCCCTCCATCTCCTCCTCATATGCTGCTTCTATGTGACATTACTCCTGTCTCCTCTCTCCATCTCCTCCTCACAGGCTGCTTCTATGTGACATCAGTCCTGTCTCCTCTCTCCATGTTCTCCTCACAGGCTGCTTCTATGTGACATCACTCCTGTCTCCTCTCTCCATCTCCTCCTCACAGGATGCTTCTATGTGACCTCACACCTGTCTCCTCTCCCTATGTCCTCCTCACAGGCTGCTTCTATGTGACATCACTCCTGCCTCCTCTCTCCATGTCCTTCTCACAGGCTGGTTCTATGTGACATCAGTCCTGTCTCCTCTCTCCATGTCCTCCTCACAGGCTGCTTCTATGTGACATCACTCCTGTCTCCTCTCTCCATCTCCTCCGCACAGGCTGCTTCTATGTGACATCACACCTGTCTCCTCTCTCCATGTCCTCCTCACAGGCTGCTTCTATGTGACATCACTCCTGTCTCCTCCCTCCATCTCCTCCTCATATGCTGCTTCTATGTGACATCACTCCTGTCTCCTCTCTCCATCTCCTCCTCACAGGCTGCTTCTATGTGACATCACTCCTGTCTCCTCTCATATTGTCCTCCTCACAGGCTGCTTCTATGTGACATCACTCCTGCCTCCTCTCTCCATGTCCTCCTCACAGGCTGGTTCTATGTGACATCAGTCCTGTCTCCTCTCTCCATGTCCTCCTCACAGGCTGCTTCTATGTGACATCACTCCTGTCTCCTCCCTCCATCTCCTCCTCACATGCTGCTTCTATGTGACATCACTCCTGTCTCCTCTCTCCATCTCCTCCTCACAGGCTGCTTCTATGTGACATCAGTCCTGTCTCCTCTCTCCATGTTCTCCTCACAGGCCTCTTCTATGTGACATCACTCCTGTCTCCTCTCTCCATCTCCTCCTCACAGGATGCTTCTATGTGACCTCACACCTGTCTCCTCTCTCCATGTCCTCCTCACAGGCTGCTTCTATGTGACATCACTCCTGTCTCCTCTCTCCATCTCCTCCTCACAGGCTGCTTCTATGTGACAACATCACTCCTGTCTCCTCTCTCAATCTCCTCCTCACAGGCTGCTTCTATGTGACATCACTCCTGTCTCCTCCCTCCATGTCCTCCTCACAGGCTGCTTCTATGTGACATCACTCCTGTCTCCTCTCCCCATCTCCTCCGCACAGGCTGCTTCTATGTGACATCACTCCTGTCTCCTCTCTCCATCTCCTCCTCACAGGCTGCTTCTATGTGACATCACTCCTGTCTCCTCTCTCCATCTCCTCCTCACAGGCTGCTTCTATGTGACATCACTCCTGTCTCCTCTCTCCTTCTCCTCCTCACAGGCTGCTTCTATGTGACATCACTCCTGTCTCCTCTCTTCATGTCCTCCTCACAGGCTGCTTCTATTTGACATCTCTCCTGTCTCCTCTCCCTATGTCCTCCTCACAGGCTGCTTCTATGTGAGATCACTTCTGTCTCCTCTTTCCATGTCCTCCTCACAGGCTGCTTCTATGTGACATCACTTCTGTCTCCTCCCTCCATCTCCTCCTCACAGGCTGCTTCTATGTGACATCACTCCTGTCTCCTCTCTCCATCTCCTCCTCACAGGCTGCTTCTATGTGACAACATCATTCCTGTCTCCTCTCTCCATCTCCTCCTCACAGGCTGCTTCTATGTGACATCACTCCTGTCTCCTCTCTTCATCTCCTCCTCACAGGCTGCTTCTATGTGACATCACTCCTGTCTCCTCTCTCCATGTCCTCCTCACAGGCTGCTTCTATGTGACATCACTCCTGTCTCCTCTCTCCATCTCCTCCTCACAGGCTGCTTCTATGTGACATCACTCCTGTCTCCTCTCTCCATCTCCTCCTCAGATGCTTCTTCTATGTGAAATCACTCCTGTCTCCTCTCTCCATCTCCTCCTCACAGGCTGCTTCTATGTGACAACATCATTCCTGTCTCCTCTCTCCATCTCCTCCTCACAAGCTGCTACTATGTTACATCACTCCTGTCTCCTCTCTCCATCTCCTCCTCACAGGCTGCTTCTATGTGACATCACTCCTGTCTCCTCTCCCTATGTCCTCCTCACAGGCTGCTTCTATGTGACATCACTCCTGCCTCCTCTCTCCATGTCCTCCTCACAGGCTGGTTCTATGTGACATCAGTCCTGTCTCCTCTCTCCATGTCCTCCTCACAGGCTGCTTCTATGTGACATCACTCCTGTCTCCTCTCTCCATCTCCTCCGCACAGGCTGCTTCTATGTGACATCACTCCTGTCTCCTCTCTCCATGTCCTCCTCACAGGCTGCTTCTATGTGACATCACTCCTGTCTCCTCCCTCCATCTCCTCCTCATATGCTGCTTCTATGTGACATTACTCCTGTCTCCTCTCTCCATCTCCTCCTCACAGGCTGCTTCTATGTGACATCAGTCCTGTCTCCTCTCTCCATGTTCTCCTCACAGGCTGCTTCTATGTGACATCACTCCTGTCTCCTCTCTCCATCTCCTCCTCACAGGATGCTTCTATGTGACCTCACACCTGTCTCCTCTCCCTATGTCCTCCTCACAGGCTGCTTCTATGTGACATCACTCCTGCCTCCTCTCTCCATGTCCTTCTCACAGGCTGGTTCTATGTGACATCAGTCCTGTCTCCTCTCTCCATGTCCTCCTCACAGGCTGCTTCTATGTGACATCACTCCTGTCTCCTCTCTCCATCTCCTCCGCACAGGCTGCCTCTATGTGACATCACTCCTGTCTCCTCTCTCCATGTCCTCCTCACAGGCTGCTTCTATGTGACATCACTCCTGTCTCCTCCCTCCATCTCCTCCTCATATGCTGCTTCTATGTGACATCACTCCTGTCTCCTCTCTCCATCTCCTCCTCACAGGCTGCTTCTATGTGACATCAGTCCTGTCTCCTCTCTCCATGTTCTCCTCACAGGCTGCTTCTATGTGACATCACTCCTGTCTCCTCTCTCCATCTCCTCCTCACAGGATGCTTCTATGTGACCTCACACCTGTCTCCTCTCTCCATGTCCTCCTCACAGGCTGCTTCTATGTGACATCACTCCTGTCTCCTCTCTCCATCTCCTCCTCACAGGCTGCTTCTATGTGACAACATCACTCCTGTCTCCTCTCTCAATCTCCTCCTCACAGGCTGCTTCTATGTGACATCACTCCTGTCTCCTCCCTCCATGTCCTCCTCACAGGCTGCTTCTATGTGACATCACTCCTGTCTCCTCTCCCCATCTCCTCCGCACAGGCTGCTTCTATGTGACATCACTCCTGTCTCCTCTCTCCATCTCCTCCTCACAGGCTGCTTCTATGTGACATCACTCCTGTCTCCTCTCTCCATCTCCTCCTCACAGGCTGCTTCTATGTGACATCACTCCTGTCTCCTCTCTCCTTCTCCTCCTCACAGGCTGCTTCTATGTGACATCACTCCTGTCTCCTCTCTCCATGTCCTCCTCACAGGCTGCTTCTATTTGACATCTCTCCTGTCTCCTCTCCCTATGTCCTCCTCACAGGCTGCTTCTATGTGAGATCACTTCTGTCTCCTCTTTCCATGTCCTCCTCACAGGCTGCTTCTATGTGACATCACTTCTGTCTCCTCCCTCCATCTTCTCCTCACAGGCTGCTTCTATGTGACATCACTCCTGTCTCCTCTCTCCATCTCCTCCTCACAGGCTGCTTCTATGTGACAACATCATTCCTGTCTCCTCTCTCCATCTCCTCCTCACAGGCTGCTTCTATGTGACATCACTCCTGTCTCCTCTCTCCATGTCCTCCTCACAGGCTGCTTCTATGTGACCTCACACCTGTCTCCTCTCCCTATGTCCTCACAGGCTGCTTCTATGTGACATCACTTCTGTCTCCTCTCTCCATCTTCTCCTCACAGGCTGCTTCTATGTGACATCACTCCTGTCTCCTCTCTCCATCTCCTCCTCACAGGCTGCTTCTATGTGACATTACTCCTGTCTTCTCTCTCCATCTCCTCCTCACAGGCTACTTCTATGTGACATCACTCCTGTCTCCTCCCTCCATCTCCTCCTCACAGGCTGCTTCTATGTGACATCACTCCTGTCTCCTCTCTCCATCTCCTCCTCACAGGCTGCTTCTATGTGACATCATTCCTGTCTCCTCTCTCCATCTCCTCCTCACAGGCTGCTTCTATGTGACATCACTCCTGTCTCCTCTCTCCATCTCCTCCTCACAGGCTGCTTCTATGTGACATCACTCCTTTCTCCTCCCTCCATCTCCTCCTCACAGGCTGCTTCTATGTGACATCACTCCTGTCTCCTCTCTACATGTCCTCCTCACAGGCTGCTTCTATGTGACATCACTCCTGTCTCCTCTCTCCATCTCCTCCTCACAGGCTGCTTCTATGTGACATCACTCCTGTCTCCTCTCTCCATCTCCTCCTCACAGGCTGCTTCTATGTGACAACATCATTCCTGTCTCCTCTCTCCATCTCCTCCTCACAGGCTGCTTCTATGTGACATCACTCCTGTCTCCTCTCTCCATGTCCTCCTCACAGGCTGCTTCTATGTGACCTCACACCTGTCTCCTCTCCCTATGTCCTCCTCACAGGCTGCTTCTATGTGACATCACTTCTGTCTCCTCTCTCCATCTTCTCCTCACAGGCTGCTTCTATGTGACATCACTCCTGTCTCCTCTCTCCATCTCCTCCTCACAGGCTGCTTCTATGTGACATTACTCCTGTCTTCTCTCTCCATCTCCTCCTCACAGGCTGCTTCTATGTGACATCACTCCTGTCTCCTCTCTCCATCTCCTCCTCACAGGCTACTTCTATGTGACATCACTCCTGTCTCCTCCCTCCATCTCCTCCTCACAGGCTGCTTCTATGTGACATCACTCCTGTCTCCTCTCTCCATCTCCTCCTCACAGGCTGCTTCTATGTGACATCATTCCTGTCTCCTCTCTCCATCTCCTCCTCACAGGCTGCTTCTATGTGACATCACTCCTGTCTCCTCTCTCCATCTCCTCCTCACAGGCTGCTTCTATGTGACATCACTCCTTTCTCCTCCCTCCATCTCCTCCTCACAGGCTGCTTCTATGTGACATCACTCCTGTCTCCTCTCTACATGTCCTCCTTACAGGCAGCTTCTATGTGACATCACTCCTGTCTCCTCCCTCCATGTCCTCCTCACAGGCTGCTTCTATGTGACATCACTCCTATTCTCTCTACATTCTTGTCTTTATTACCCTTATCATCCTATCTTCTCTTTCTTCTCTATCCATCAGGTCTTGGATTCAGCATTGCTGGTGGTGTTGGTAATCAGCATATTCCGGGTGATAACAGTATTTATGTTACCAAGATTATTGAGGGTGGTGCTGCACATAAGGACATGCGGCTACAAATTGGAGACAAGATTCTTGCGGTGAGATTGGGTCCTAATTAATTTTCTTCCTGAAGGGTTGATCATCGATTTCCACGTCTATGTAGTAATACAGGTCACACCATACTACAAGCTGCTGGATATTTTGCAGTTATTCTTTATACAACATGAGCAGCTGTCTCCAGATCATTAAGTCTTGTAAGGACCTCTTTACCGAGACACAAGTGTCCAGCTCTACGTCATCCCTGATAAGACGTGACCACGGATCATCTCCATCATTAAAACTGCGCTCTCTAGAATATGAGCGTTCCATGTAGTAAAGATGAGGGTATCGAGCCCGGTCATGGATCTTGGAGATGTGCGTAGTCATTGCTCCAATCAGACCTGGTCATGGATCTTGGAGATTTGCGTAGTCATTACTCGATCAGAACTGGTCATGGATCTTGGAGATGTGCGTAGTCATTGCTCCAATCAGACCAGGTCATGGATCTTGGAGATGTGCGTAGTCATTGCTCCAATCAAACCTGGTCATGGATCTTGGAGATGTGCGTAGTCATTGCTCTAATCAGACCTGGTCATGGATCTTGGAGATGTGCGTAGTCATTGCTCCAATCAGACATGGTCATGGATCTTGGAGATGTGCGTAGTCATTGCCCCAATCAGACATGGTCATGGATCTTGGAGATGTGCATAGGCATTGCTCCAATCAGACATGGTCATGGATCTTGGAGATGTGCATAGTCATTGCTACAATCAGACCTGGTCATGGATCTTGGAGATGTGCGTAGTCATTGCTCCAATCAGACATGGTCATGGATCTTGGAGATGTGCGTAGTCATTGCTCCAATCAGACATGGTCATGGATCTTGGAGATGAGCGTAGTCATTGCTCCAATCAGACCTGGTCATGGATCTTGGAGATGAGCGTAGTCATTGCTCCAATCAGACCTGGTCATGGATCTTGGAGATGAGCGTAGTCATTGCTCCAATCAGACCTGGTCATGTTCATCCAGCCTTGTATCTGTCACTCTCTCTGAGTCATTAGGGAGAAGAAGCAGTCTCATTCTGGACCCTACTAAAATTATACTCCAGGAACATCCGGATCTGTCCTAGTTCTGCTGTATGTTTCTGGTTCAGTCACTGTTATCTAAACATATAATGCAGAACGTGACAGGTCTACTCCGTCATTACTTGTACCAGTGTACTTTGGTAATGTGGACATGGTGGCAGGCATTTCATGGGGAGTGGTGTCTACCTATATAGGGTACATTTTTCCATGGTGTGGGGGAGGTAGCACATTATATATCATTAGTCTCATAGACCTTGGGAAGAAGTTTGGCTGTGATTAGTCTTAGCTGGTGTTGTTTCCAGAGTCTTGGTATTTGATAAGGTTATGACTATGGTGTGAGGGAACCTTCATGGTGGCTGGGGCTTCCTTCGGAGAGTAGAAAGTGTCTAGACTTGAGGTCAGAGTCAATGATGCTCAGTGTATACAGATGTACCAGTCGTGCTTGGGTTAGTATGGTCACTATAAAGCTTAGGTGGAATACTTCTTCATGTAGACCTCGGATCCAGATCTTTACTTACAAAGATATATACGGTCCATGGTTCTGGCCAGAGCCATAGTCTACTGTTCTGGGATGATCGTGGGGGGTGCGAGGCTTCATATGTTATATAGTGCACAAAAGTTTTCATTTCTTACATTTCACGTTGAGTTGTGTCCAGGAGAGATGGAGCTGGGGAGGTGTTGTGGAAATGCTATTCTGTGCAAAGCAGAGTGACATCACCTCTGGGCACAGTAATGGCGGACGGCAGTGGTTCTCAACCAGCAGCTGTTGTAGGGCACTAAGATAACTCAGGAGCTGGAGAACAGGTTTGGGGAGAACAGGGTTCCCGTGACCTTGGCTCCACAAATCAGCCGGCGGCAGACACATATAGGGTGAGACTTAGTGGAGAGATGATCGTTTATGTACGTGGTTGTCTCCATTGAAGTCTGGAAACAACCGAGCAGGTGCATTGATTTTCAAGTGGATTATCATCCAAAACATAAAATTGTCTATTTAATAGTCAATTAGACATTAGAGGAGCAGCCACAGTACACGCATCGTCTTCTGTTTACAAAGGTAAAGTTACCTAGATTGTTATGGCAGCCATTTTGTGACAACAGGAAGTGCAGCCATATTTGTTGTCACCTTTGAATAATTTTTTTTGCTGGTTTTCTGCCATCTTGTTCCTTTAACAACAACATACAATTCACTGAGAAGCTGATTAAAAGGTGAAAACCAATATGGCTGCACTTCCCGTTTTCACAATATAGTTGCACTTCCTGCTGGCACAATATGGCTGCAGTTCCTGTTCTCACAATATGGTTGTACTTCCTGTTGTCACAATATGGCTGCACGTCCTTCTGTCACAATATGGCTGCACTTCCTGTTGTCACAATATGCCTGCACTTCCTGCTTTCACAATATGGTTGCACTTCCTGTTTACACAATGTGGCTGCACTTCCTGTTTTCACAATATGGCTGCACTTCCTGTTTTCAGAAAATTGCAGCACTTCCTGCTGTGACAATATGGTGCTGCACTTCCTGTTCTCACAATATGGCTGCACTTCCTGTTCTCACAATATTTCTGCACTTCCTGTTGTCACAATATGGCTGCACTTCCTGTTGTCACTTGATTGCTGCACTTTCTGTTGTCACAATATGGCTGTACTTCCTGTTGTCACAATATGGCTGCACTTCCTTCTGTCACAAAACGTCTGCACTTTCTGTTGTCTCAATATAGCTACACTTCCAGTTGTCACAATATGGGTGCACTTCCTGTTGTCACAATATGTCTGCAATTCCAGTTGTCACAATATGGCTGCACTTCCTTCTGTCACAATATGTCTGCACTTTCTTTTGTCACAATATGTCTGCACTTCCTGTTGTCACAATATGGGTGCATTTCCTGTTTTCACAATATGGGTGCATTTCCTGTTGTCACAATATGGCTGCACTTCCTGTTGTCACAATATGGATGCACTTCCTGTTGTCAAATCACCAACAAGACAGAAGAATGCTGATAATATGTTATTCTACTTTGTAAGCAGAGCCTCCAGACATGACCACATTGTGACTGGGCCCGAGGGGATTAGATTCCTGGTACTTGGAGGCATGTCCCTGTAGATACATATGTTCTCCTACATTATCCATCCTTACTGGCCTGTGCTGTTCTTCAGGTGAACCACGTCAGTCTGGAAGATGTGATGCATGAAGACGCGGTTGCAGCACTGAAGAACACATCAGACATTGTCTACCTGAAAGTGGCCAAACCAACCAACGTCTATCTGAATGACTCCTACGCCCCCCCGGACATCACCACCTGTAAGGAACCTCCTCTATATAGGAAGAGCCTGTATTGTCCCCTCTAATTTCCTCCCCTTAATTATCTCCTCCTGTGTAGTTACTTCATACAGAGCTTCAAGTTGTTTCTTCTCCTCATATCTCTCCAGCTTACTCCCAACAACTGGACAGTGACCTGTGCCACCCAAGTTATCTAGGCCCTGAATATGCGCCAATTATGACGCCAACTTCACCCCGCAGATACTCCCCCATCCCAAAAGAACTTATGGGAGAAGAGGAGGTGCCACGGTAAGAGAGAGAGAATACATAGAGGGTAGATGAGAAGGCTCAAAAACAGAGGGGTGGGAACCAGTAGAAAAAAAAAGAAATAAGTCTGGTCCAATAAGACAAAGATGGAGAAGCAGTAGAGAAGATGAGCAGGAACCAAAGTATTAAATGGGTTCAGGAATGGTGGAGTGGTGGTATACATGTCAGTGATCGGATAGACCATACAAGATAGAAGGAGGAGGTGGAGGACAGAAGATAGATGAGACAGGTAGGATGTATGATGGAGATATATTGTAGAGGATAAGGTAAGAGAACATGAGATGATGGAGCAGTAGATGGACAGGGATCAGACAGACCATACAAGATAGAAGGAGGAGGTGGAGGATAGAAGATAGATGAGACAGGTAGGATGTATGATGGAGAGATATTGTAGAGGATAAGGTAAGAGAACATGAGATGATGGAGCAGTAGATGGACAGGGATCAGACAGATCATACATGATAGAAGGAGGAGGTGGAGGATAGAAGATAGATGAGACAGGTAGGATGTATGATGGAGAGATATTGTAGAGGATAAGGTAAGAGAACATGAGATGATGGAGCAGTAGATGGACAGGGATCAGACAGATCATACATGATAGAAGGAGGAGGTGGAGGATAGAAGATAGATGAGACAGGTAGGATGTATGATGGAGAGATATTGTAGAGGATAAGGTAAGAGAACATGAGATGATGGAGCAGTAGATGGACAGGGATCAGACAGACCATACATGATAGAAGGAGGTGGTGGAGGATAGAAGATAGATGAGACAGGTAGGATGTATGATGGAGAGATATTGTAGAGGATAAGGTAAGAGAACATGAGATGATGGAGCAGTAGATGGACAGGGATCAGACAGATCATACAAGATAGAAGGAGGAGGTGGAGGATAGAAGATAGATGAGACAGGTAGGATGTATGATGGAGAGATATAGTAGAGGATAAGGTAAGAGAACATGAGATGGTGGAGCAGTAGATGGACAGGGATCAGACAGATCATACAAGATAGAAGGAGGAGGTGGAGGAGAGAAGATAGATGAGACAGGTAGGATGTATGATGGAGAGATATTGTAGAGGATAAGGTAAGAGAAGATGAGATGGTGGAGCAGTAGATGGACAGGGATCAGACAGACCATACATGATAGAAGGAGGAGGTGGAGGATAGAAGATAGATGAGACAGGTAGGATGTATGATGGAGCAGTAGATGGACAGGGATCAGATAGATCATACATGATAGAAGGAGGAGGTGGAGGATAGAAGATAGATGAGACAGGTAGGATGTATGATGGAGAGATATAGTAGAGGATAAGGTAAGAGAACATGAGATGGTGGAGCAGTAGATGGACAGGGATCAGATAGATCATACAAGATAGAAGGAGGAGGTGGAGGAGAGAAGATAGATGAGACAGGTAGGATGTATGATGGAGATATTGTAGGGGATAAGGTAAGAGAACATGAGTTGGTGGAGCTGTAGATGGACAGGGATCAGATAGATCATACAAGATAGAAGGAGGAGGTGGAGGAGAGAAGATAGATGAGACAGGTAGGATGTATGATGGAGAGATATTGTAGAGGATAAGGTAAGAGAAGATGAGATGGTGGAGCAGTAGATGGACAGGGATCAGACAGACCATACATGATAGAAGGAGGAGGTGGAGGACAGAAGATAGATGAGACAGGTAGGATGTATGATGGAGAGATATTGTATTGGATAAGGTAAGAGAACATGAGATGGTGGAGCAGTAGATGGACAGGGATCAGATAGATCATACAGGATAGAAGGAGGAGGTGGAGGATAGAAGATAGATGAGACAGGTAGGATGTATGATGGAGAGATATTGTAGAGGATAAGGTAAGAGAACATGAGATGGTGGAGCAGTAGATGGACAGTGATCAGATAGATCATACAAGATAGAAGGAGGAGGTGGAGGAGAGAAGATAGATGAGACAGGTAGGATGTATGATGGAGAGATATTGTAGAGGATAAGGTAAGAGAACATGAGATGGTGGAGCAGTAGATGGACAGGGATCAGACAGACCATACAAGATAGAAGGAGGAGGTGGAGGATAGAAGATAGATGAGACAGGTAGGATGTATGATGGAGAGATATTGTAGAGGATAAGGTAAGAGAACATGAGATGATGGAGCAGTAGATGGACAGGGATCAGACAGACCATACAAGATAGAAGGAGGAGGTGGAGGATAGAAGATAGATGAGACAGGTAGGATGTATGATGGAGAGATATTGTAGAGGATAAGGTAAGAGAAGATGAGATGGTGGAGCAGTAGATGGACAGGGATCAGACAGATCATACAAGATAGAAGGAGGAGGTGGAGGATAGAAGATAGATGAGACAGGCAGGATGTATGATGGAGAGATATTGTAGAGGATAAGGTAAGAGAAGATGAGATGATGGAGCAGTAGATGGACAGGGATCAGATAGATCATACATGATAGAAGGAGGAGGTGGAGGATAGAAGATAGATGAGACAGGTAGGATGTATGATGGAGAAATATTGTAGAGGATAAGGTAAGAGAAGATGAGATGATGGAGCAGTAGATGGACAGGGATCAGATAGATCATACATGATAGAAGGAGGAGGTGGAGGATAGAAGATAGATGAGACAGGTAGGATGTATGATGGAGAGATATTGTAGAGGATAAGGTAAGAGAAGATGAGATGGTGGAGCAGTAGATGGACAGGGATCAGACAGATCATACAAGATAGAAGGAGGAGGTGGAGGATAGAAGATAGATGAGACAGGTAGGATGTATGATGGAGAGATATTGTAGAGGATAAGGTAAGAGAACATGAGATGATGGAGCAGTAGATGGACAGGGATCAGACAGATCATACAGGATAGAAGGAGGAGGTGGAGGATAGAAGATAGATGAGACAGGTAGGATGTATGATGGAGAGATATTGTAGAGGATAAGGTAAGAGAACATGAGATAGTGGAGCAGTAGATGGACAGGGATCAGATAGATCATGCATGATAGAAGGAGGAGGTGGAGGAGAGAAGATAGATGAGACAGGTAGGAAGTATGATGGAGAGATATTGTAGAGGATAAGGTAAGAGAACATGAGATGATGGAGCAGTAGATGGACAGGGATCAGACAGATCATACAAGATAGAAGGAGGAGGTGGAGGATAGAAGATAGATGAGACAGGTAGGATGTATGATGGGGAGATATTGTAGAGGATAAGGTAAGAGAACATGAGATGATGGAGCAGTAGATGGACAGGGATCAGATAGATCATACATGATAGAAGGAGGAGGTGGAGGATAGAAGATAGATGAGACAGGTAGGATGTATGATGGAGAGATATTGTATTGGATAAGGTAAGAGAACATGAGATGGTGGAGCAGTAGATGGACAGGGATCAGATAGATCATACAAGATAGAAGGAAGAGGTGGAGGAGAGAAGATAGATGAGACAGGTATAATGTATGATGGAGAAATATTGTATTGGATAAGGTAATAGAACATGAGATGATGGAGCAGTAGATGGACAGGGATCAGATAGATCATACAAGATAGAAGGAGGAGGTGGAGGAGAGAAGATAGATGAGACAGGTAGGATGTATGATGGAGAGATATTGTAGAGGATAAGGTAAGAGAACATGAGATGGTGGAGCAGTAGATGGACAGGGATCAGATAGATCATACAAGATAGAAGGAGGAGGTGGAGGATAGAAGATAGATGAGACAGGTAGGATGTATGATGGAGAGATATTGTATTGGATAAGGTAAGAGAACATGAGATGATGGAGCAGTAGATGGACAGGGATCAGACAGATCATACAAGATAGAAGGAGGAGGTGGAGGATAGAAGATAGATGAGACAGGTATAATGTATGATGGAGAAATATTGTATTGGATAAGGTAATAGAACATGAGATGATGGAGCAGTAGATGGACAGGGATCAGATAGATCATACAAGATAGAAGGAGGAGGTGGAGGAGAGAAGATAGATGAGACAGGTAGGATGTATGATGGAGAGATATTGTAGAGGATAAGGTAAGAGAACATGAGATGGTGGAGCAGTAGATGGACAGGGATCAGATAGATCATACAAGATAGAAGGAGGAGGTGGAGGATAGAAGATAGATGAGACAGGTAGGATGTATGATGGAGAAATATTGTAGAGGATAAGGTAAGAGAACATGAGATGGTGGAGCAGTAGATGGACAGGGATCAGACAGATCATACAAGATAGAAGGAGGAGGTGGAGGATAGAAGATAGATGAGACAGGTAGGATGTATGATGGAGAGATATTGTAGAGGATAATGTAAGAGAACATGAGATGATGGAGCAGTAGATGGACAGGGATCAGATAGATCATACAAGATAGAAGGAGGAGGTGGAGGAGAGAAGATAGATGAGACAGGTATAATGTATGATGGAGAAATATTGTATTGGATAAGGTAATAGAACATGAGATGATGGAGCAGTAGATGGACAGGGATCAGATAGATCATACAAGATAGAAGGAGGAGGTGGAGGAGAGAAGATAGATGAGACAGGTAGGATGTATGATGGAGAGATATTGTAGAGGATAAGGTAAGAGAACATGAGATGGTGGAGCAGTAGATGGACAGGGATGAGACAGATCATACATGATAGAAGGAGGAGGTGGAGGATAGAAGATAGATGAGACAGGTATGATGTATGATGGAGAGATATTGTAGAGGATAATGTAAGAGAACATGAGATGGTGGAGCAGTAGATGGACAGGGATGAGACAGATCATACAAGATAGAAGGAGGAGGTGGAGGAGAGAAGATAGATGAGACAGGTAGGATGTATGATGGGGAGATATTGTAGAGGATAAGGTAAGAGAACATGAGATGATGGAGCAGTAGATGGACAGGGATCAGATAGATCATACAAGATAGAAGGAGGAGGTGGAGGATAGAAGATAGATGAGACAGGTAGGATGTATATTGGAGAGATATTGTAGAGGATAAGGTAAGAGAACATGAGATGATGGAGCAGTAGATGGACAGGGATCAGACAGATCATACATGATAGAAGGAGGAGGTGGAGGATAGAAGATAGATGAGACAGGTAGGATGTATGATGGAGAGATATTGTAGAGGATAAGGTAAGAGAACATGAGATGATGGAGCAGTAGATGGACAGGGATTAGACAGATCATACATGATAGAAGGAGGAGGTGGAGGACAGAAGATAGATGAGACAGGTAGGATGTATGATGGAGATATATTGTATTGGATAAGGTAAGAGAACATGAGATGGTGGAGCAGTAGATGGACAGGGATCAGACAGATCATACATGATAGAAGGAGGAGGTGGAGGATAGAAGATAGATGAGACAGGTAGGATGTATGATGGAGAGATATTGTAGAGGATAAGGTAAGAGAACATGAGATGATGGAGCAGTAGATGGACAGGGATCAGACAGATCATACAAGATAGAAGGAGGATGTGGAGAATAGAAGATAGATGAGACAGGTAGGATGTATGATGGAGATATATTGTAGAGGATAAGGTAAGAGAACATGAGATGGTGGAGCAGTAGATGGACAGGGATCAGACAGATCATACAAGATAGAAGGAGGAGGTGGAGGATAGAAGATAGATGAGACAGGTAGGATGTATGATGGAGAGATATTGTAGAGGATAAGGTAAGAGAACATGAGATGGTGGAGCAGTAGATGGACAGGGATGAGACAGATCATACATGATAGAAGGAGGAGGTGGAGGATAGAAGATAGATGAGACAGGTAGGATGTATGATGGAGAGATATTGTAGAGGATAAGGTAAGAGAACATGAGATGGTGGAGCAGTAGATGGACAGGGATCAGATAGATCATACATGATAGAAGGAGGTGGTGGAGGAGAGAAGATAGATGAGACAGGTAGGATGTATGATGGAGAGATATTGTAGAGGATAAGGTAAGAGAACATGAGATGGTGGAGCAGTAGATGGACAGGGATCAGATAGATCATACAGGATAGAAGGAGGAGGTGGAGGATAGAAGATAGATGAGACAGGTAGGATGTATGATGGAGAAATATTGTAGAGGATAAGGTAAGAGAACATGAGATGATGGAGCAGTAGATGGACAGGGATCAGATAGATCATACAATATAGAAGGAGGAGGTGGAGGATAGAAGATAGATGAGACAGGTAGGATGTATGATGGAGATATATTGTAGAGGATAAGGTAAGAGAACATGAGATGATGGAGCAGTAGATGGACAGGGATCAGACAGACCATACATGATAGAAGGAGGTGGTGGAGGATAGAAGATAGATGAGACAGGTAGGATGTATGATGGAGAGATATTGTAGAGGATAAGGTAAGAGAAGATGAGATGATGGAGCAGTAGATGGACAGGGATCAGACAGACCATACATGATAGAAGGAGGTGGTGGAGGAGAGAAGATAGATGAGACAGGTAGGATGTATGATGGAGAGATATTGTAGAGGATAAGGTAAGAGAACATGAGATGGTGGAGCAGTAGATGGACAGGGATCAGACAGACCATACATGATAGAAGGAGGAGGTGGAGGATAGAAGATAGATGAGACAGGTAGGATGTATGATGGAGAGATATTGTATTGGATAAGGTAAGAGAACATGAGATGGTGGAGCAGTAGATGGACAGGGATCAGACAGATCATACATGATAGAAGGAGGAGGTGGAGGATAGAAGATAGATGAGACAGGTAGGATGTATGATGGAGAGATATTGTAGAGGATAAGGTAAGAGAACATGAGATGGTGGAGCAGTAGATGGACAGGGATCAGACAGATCATACAAGATAGAAGGAGGAGGTGGAGGATAGAAGATAGATGAGACAGGTAGGATGTATGATGGAGAGATATTGTATTGGATAAGGTAAGAGAACATGAGATGATGGAGCAGTGGATGGACAGGGATCAGACAGATCATACAAGATAGAAGGAGGAGGTGGAGGATAGAAGATAGATGAGACAGGTAGGATGTATGATGGAGAGATATTGTAGAGGATAAGGTAAGAGAACATGAGATGATGGAGCAGTAGATGGACAGGGATCAGATAGATCATACAAGATAGAAGGAGGAGGTGGAGGATAGAAGATAGATGAGACAGGTAGGATGTATGATGGAGAAATATTGTAGAGGATAAGGTAATAGAACATGAGATGATGGAGCAGTAGATGGACAGGGATCAGATAGATCATACAAGATAGAAGGAGGAGGTGGAGGAGAGAAGATAGATGAGACAGGTAGGATGTATGATGGAGAGATATTGTAGAGGATAAGGTAAGAGAACATGAGATGGTGGAGCAGTAGATGGACAGGGATCAGATAGATCATACAAGATAGAAGGAAGAGGTGGAGGAGAGAAGATAGATGAGACAGGTAGGATGTATGATAGGGAGATATTGTAGAGGATAAGGTAAGAGAACATGAGATAATGGAGCAGTAGATGGACAGGGATCAGACAGATCATACAAGATAGAAGGAGGAGGTGGAGGACAGAAGATAGATGAGACAGGTAGGATGTATGATGGAGAGATATTGTATTGGATAAGGTAAGAGAACATGAGATGATGGAGCAGTAGATGGACAGGGATCAGACAGATCATACATGATAGAAGGAGGTGGTGGAGGAGAGAAGATAGATGAGACAGGTAGGATGTATGATGGAGAGATATTGTAGAGGATAAGGTAAGAGAACATGAGATGATGGAGCAGTAGATGGACAGGGATCAGATAGATCATACATGATAGAAGGAGGAGGTGGAGGATAGAAGATAGATGAGACAGGTAGGATGTATGATGGAGAGATATTGTAGAGGATAAGGTAAGAGAACATGAGATGATGGAGCAGTAGATGGACAGGGATCAGACAGATCATACATGATAGAAGGAGGTGGTGGAGGAGAGAAGATAGATGAGACAGGTAGGATGTATGATGGAGAGATATTGTAGAGGATAAGGTAAGAGAACATGAGATGGTGGAGCAGTAGATGGACAGGGATCAGATAGATCATACAACATAGAAGGAGGAGGTGGAGGACAGAAGATAGATGAGACAGGTAGGATGTATGATGGAGAGATATTGTAGAGGATAAGGTAAGAGAACATGAGATGGTGGAGCAGTAGATGGACAGGGATCAGATAGATCATACAGGATAGAAGGAGGAGGTGGAGGATAGAAGATAGATGAGACAGGTAGGATGTATGATGGAGAGATATTGTAGAGGATAAGGTAAGAGAACATGAGATGGTGGAGCAGTAGATGGACAGGGATCAGATAGATCATACAGGATAGAAGGAGGAGGTGGAGGATAGAAGATAGATGAGACAGGTAGGATGTATGATGGGGAGATATTGTAGAGGATAAGGTAAGAGAACATGAGATGATGGAGCAGTAGATGGACAGGGATCAGATAGATCATACAAGATAGAAGGAGGAGGTGGAGGACAGAAGATAGATGAGACAGGTAGGATGTATGATGGAGAGATATTGTAGAGGATAAGGTAAGAGAACATGAGATGGTGGAGCAGTAGATGGACAGGGATCAGACAGATCATACAAGATAGAAGGAGGAGGTGGAGGATAGAAGATAGATGAGACAGGTAGGATGTATGATGGGGAGATATTGTAGAGGATAAGGTAAGAGAACATGAGATGATGGAGCAGTAGATGGACAGGGATCAGATAGATCATACAAGATAGAAGGAGGAGGTGGAGGATAGAAGATAGATGAGACAGGTAGGATGTATGATGGAGAGATATTGTAGAGGATAAGGTAAGAGAACATGAGATGATGGAGCAGTAGATGGACAGGGATCAGACAGATCATACATGATAGAAGGAGGAGGTGGAGGACAGAAGATAGATGAGACAGGTAGGATGTATGATGGAGATATATTGTATTGGATAAGGTAAGAGAACATGAGATGGTGGAGCAGTAGATGGACAGGGATCAGACAGATCATACATGATAGAAGGAGGAGGTGGAGGATAGAAGATAGATGAGACAGGTAGGATGTATGATGGAGAGATATTGTAGAGGATAAGGTAAGAGAACATGAGATGGTGGAGCAGTAGATGGACAGGGATCAGACAGATCATACAAGATAGAAGGAGGATGTGGAGAATAGAAGATAGATGAGACAGGTAGGATGTATGATGGAGATATATTGTAGAGGATAAGGTAAGAGAACATGAGATGGTGGAGCAGTAGATGGACAGGGATCAGACAGATCATACAAGATAGAAGGAGGAGGTGGAGGATAGAAGATAGATGAGACAGGTAGGATGTATGATGGAGAGATATTGTAGAGGATAAGGTAAGAGAACATGAGATGGTGGAGCAGTAGATGGACAGGGATGAGACAGATCATACATGATAGAAGGAGGAGGTGGAGGATAGAAGATAGATGAGACAGGTAGGATGTATGATGGAGAGATATTGTAGAGGATAAGGTAAGAGAACATGAGATGGTGGAGCAGTAGATGGACAGGGATCAGATAGATCATACATGATAGAAGGAGGTGGTGGAGGAGAGAAGATAGATGAGACAGGTAGGATGTATGATGGAGAGATATTGTAGAGGATAAGGTAAGAGAACATGAGATGGTGGAGCAGTAGATGGACAGGGATCAGATAGATCATACAGGATAGAAGGAGGAGGTGGAGGATAGAAGATAGATGAGACAGGTAGGATGTATGATGGAGAAATATTGTAGAGGATAAGGTAAGAGAACATGAGATGATGGAGCAGTAGATGGACAGGGATCAGATAGATCATACAAGATAGAAGGAGGAGGTGGAGGATAGAAGATAGATGAGACAGGTAGGATGTATGATGGAGAGATATTGTAGAGGATAAGGTAAGAGAACATGAGATGATGGAGCAGTAGATGGACAGGGATTAGACAGATCATACATGATAGAAGGAGGAGGTGGAGGACAGAAGATAGATGAGACAGGTAGGATGTATGATGGAGATATATTGTATTGGATAAGGTAAGAGAACATGAGATGGTGGAGCAGTAGATGGACAGGGATCAGACAGATCATACATGATAGAAGGAGGAGGTGGAGGATAGAAGATAGATGAGACAGGTAGGATGTATGATGGAGAGATATTGTAGAGGATAAGGTAAGAGAACATGAGATGATGGAGCAGTAGATGGACAGGGATCAGACAGATCATACAAGATAGAAGGAGGATGTGGAGAATAGAAGATAGATGAGACAGGTAGGATGTATGATGGAGAGATATTGTAGAGGATAAGGTAAGAGAACATGAGATGGTGGAGCAGTAGATGGACAGGGATCAGATAGATCATACAAGATAGAAGGAAGAGGTGGAGGAGAGAAGATAGATGAGACAGGTAGGATGTATGATAGGGAGATATTGTAGAGGATAAGGTAAGAGAACATGAGATAATGGAGCAGTAGATGGACAGGGATCAGACAGATCATACAAGATAGAAGGAGGAGGTGGAGGACAGAAGATAGATGAGACAGGTAGGATGTATGATGGAGAGATATTGTATTGGATAAGGTAAGAGAACATGAGATGATGGAGCAGTAGATGGACAGGGATCAGACAGATCATACATGATAGAAGGAGGTGGTGGAGGAGAGAAGATAGATGAGACAGGTAGGATGTATGATGGAGAGATATTGTAGAGGATAAGGTAAGAGAACATGAGATGATGGAGCAGTAGATGGACAGGGATCAGATAGATCATACATGATAGAAGGAGGAGGTGGAGGATAGAAGATAGATGAGACAGGTAGGATGTATGATGGAGAGATATTGTAGAGGATAAGGTAAGAGAACATGAGATGATGGAGCAGTAGATGGACAGGGATCAGACAGATCATACATGATAGAAGGAGGTGGTGGAGGAGAGAAGATAGATGAGACAGGTAGGATGTATGATGGAGAGATATTGTAGAGGATAAGGTAAGAGAACATGAGATGGTGGAGCAGTAGATGGACAGGGATCAGATAGATCATACAACATAGAAGGAGGAGGTGGAGGACAGAAGATAGATGAGACAGGTAGGATGTATGATGGAGAGATATTGTAGAGGATAAGGTAAGAGAACATGAGATGGTGGAGCAGTAGATGGACAGGGATCAGATAGATCATACAGGATAGAAGGAGGAGGTGGAGGATAGAAGATAGATGAGACAGGTAGGATGTATGATGGAGAGATATTGTAGAGGATAAGGTAAGAGAACATGAGATGATGGAGCAGTAGATGGACAGGGATCAGATAGATCATACAAGATAGAAGGAGGAGGTGGAGGAGAGAAGATAGATGAGACAGGTAGGATGTATGATGGAGAGATATTGTAGAGGATAAGGTAAGAGAACATGAGATGGTGGAGCAGTAGATGGACAGGGATCAGATAGATCATGCATGATAGAAGGAGGAGGTGGAGGAGAGAAGATAGATGAGACAGGTAGGAAGTATGATGGAGAGATATTGTAGAGGATAAGGTAAGAGAACATGAGATGATGGAGCAGTAGATGGACAGGGATCAGATAGATCATACAAGATAGAAGGAGGAGGTGGAGGAGAGAAGATAGATGAGACAGGTAGGATGTATGATGGAGAGATATTGTAGAGGATAAGGTAGGAGAACATGAGATGGTGGAGCAGTAGATGGACAGGGATCAGATAGATCATACAAGATAGAAGGAAGAGGTGGAGGAGAGAAGATAGATGAGACAGGTAGGATGTATGATGGAGAGATATTGTAGAGGATAAGGTAAGAGAACATGAGATGGTGGAGCAGTAGATGGACAGGGATCAGATAGATCATGCATGATAGAAGGAGGAGGTGGAGGAGAGAAGATAGATGAGACAGGTAGGAAGTATGATGGAGAGATATTGTAGAGGATAAGGTAAGAGAACATGAGATGATGGAGCAGTAGATGGACAGGGATCAGACAGATCATACAAGATAGAAGGATAAGGTGGAGGATAGAAGATAGATGAGACAGGTAGGATGTATGATGGAGAGATATTGTAGAGGATAAGGTAAGAGAACATGAGATGATGGAGCAGTAGATGGACAGGGATCAGACAGATCATACATGATAGAAGGAGGAGGTGGAGGATAGGAGATAGATGAGACAGGTAGGATGTATGATGGAGAGATATTGTAGAGGATAAGGTAAGAGAACATGAGATGATGGAGCAGTAGATGGACAGGGATCAGACAGATCATACAAGATAGAAGGAGGAGGTGGAGGATAGAAGATAGATGAGACAGGTAGGATGTATGATGGAGAGATATTGTAGAGGATAAGGTAAGAGAACATGAGATGGTGGAGCAGTAGATGGACAGGGATCAGACAGATCATACAAGATAGAAGGAGGAGGTGGAGGATAGAAGATAGATGAGACAGGCAGGATGTATGATGGAGAGATATTGTAGAGGATAAGGTAAGAGAACATGAGATGATGGAGCAGTAGATGGGCAGGGATCAGACAGATCATACAAGATAGAAGGAGGAGGTGGAGGAGAGAAGATAGAAGAGACAGGTAGGATGTATGATGGAGAGATATTATATTGGATAAGGTAAGAGAACATGAGATGGTGGAGCAGTAGATGGACAGGGATCAGACAGATCATACAAGATAGAAGGAGGAGGTGGAGGATAGAAGATAGATGAGACAGGTAGGATGTATATTGGAGAGATATTGTAGAGGATAAGGTAAGAGAACATGAGATGATGGAGCAGTAGATGGACAGGGATCAGATAGATCATACAATATAGAAGGAGGAGGTGGAGGATAGAAGATAGATGAGACAGGTAGGATGTATGATGGAGATATATTGTAGAGGATAAGGTAAGAGAACATGAGATGATGGAGCAGTAGATGGACAGGGATCAGACAGACCATACATGATAGAAGGAGGTGGTGGAGGATAGAAGATAGATGAGACAGGTAGGATGTATGATGGAGAGATATTGTAGAGGATAAGGTAAGAGAAGATGAGATGATGGAGCAGTAGATGGACAGGGATCAGACAGACCATACATGATAGAAGGAGGTGGTGGAGGAGAGAAGATAGATGAGACAGGTAGGATGTATGATGGAGAGATATTGTAGAGGATAAGGTAAGAGAACATGAGATGGTGGAGCAGTAGATGGACAGGGATCAGACAGACCATACATGATAGAAGGAGGAGGTGGAGGATAGAAGATAGATGAGACAGGTAGGATGTATGATGGAGAGATATTGTATTGGATAAGGTAAGAGAACATGAGATGGTGGAGCAGTAGATGGACAGGGATCAGACAGATCATACATGATAGAAGGAGGAGGTGGAGGATAGAAGATAGATGAGACAGGTAGGATGTATGATGGAGAGATATTGTAGAGGATAAGGTAAGAGAACATGAGATGGTGGAGCAGTAGATGGACAGGGATCAGACAGATCATACAAGATAGAAGGAGGAGGTGGAGGATAGAAGATAGATGAGACAGGTAGGATGTATGATGGAGAGATATTGTATTGGATAAGGTAAGAGAACATGAGATGATGGAGCAGTGGATGGACAGGGATCAGACAGATCATACAAGATAGAAGGAGGAGGTGGAGGATAGAAGATAGATGAGACAGGTAGGATGTATGATGGAGAGATATTGTAGAGGATAAGGTAAGAGAACATGAGATGATGGAGCAGTAGATGGACAGGGATCAGATAGATCATACAAGATAGAAGGAGGAGGTGGAGGATAGAAGATAGATGAGACAGGTAGGATGTATGATGGAGAAATATTGTAGAGGATAAGGTAATAGAACATGAGATGATGGAGCAGTAGATGGACAGGGATCAGATAGATCATACAAGATAGAAGGAGGAGGTGGAGGAGAGAAGATAGATGAGACAGGTAGGATGTATGATGGAGAGATATTGTAGAGGATAAGGTAAGAGAACATGAGATGGTGGAGCAGTAGATGGACAGGGATCAGATAGATCATACAAGATAGAAGGAAGAGGTGGAGGAGAGAAGATAGATGAGACAGGTAGGATGTATGATAGGGAGATATTGTAGAGGATAAGGTAAGAGAACATGAGATAATGGAGCAGTAGATGGACAGGGATCAGACAGATCATACAAGATAGAAGGAGGAGGTGGAGGACAGAAGATAGATGAGACAGGTAGGATGTATGATGGAGAGATATTGTATTGGATAAGGTAAGAGAACATGAGATGATGGAGCAGTAGATGGACAGGGATCAGACAGATCATACATGATAGAAGGAGGTGGTGGAGGAGAGAAGATAGATGAGACAGGTAGGATGTATGATGGAGAGATATTGTAGAGGATAAGGTAAGAGAACATGAGATGATGGAGCAGTAGATGGACAGGGATCAGATAGATCATACATGATAGAAGGAGGAGGTGGAGGATAGAAGATAGATGAGACAGGTAGGATGTATGATGGAGAGATATTGTAGAGGATAAGGTAAGAGAACATGAGATGATGGAGCAGTAGATGGACAGGGATCAGACAGATCATACATGATAGAAGGAGGTGGTGGAGGAGAGAAGATAGATGAGACAGGTAGGATGTATGATGGAGAGATATTGTAGAGGATAAGGTAAGAGAACATGAGATGGTGGAGCAGTAGATGGACAGGGATCAGATAGATCATACAACATAGAAGGAGGAGGTGGAGGACAGAAGATAGATGAGACAGGTAGGATGTATGATGGAGAGATATTGTAGAGGATAAGGTAAGAGAACATGAGATGGTGGAGCAGTAGATGGACAGGGATCAGATAGATCATACAGGATAGAAGGAGGAGGTGGAGGATAGAAGATAGATGAGACAGGTAGGATGTATGATGGAGAGATATTGTAGAGGATAAGGTAAGAGAACATGAGATGGTGGAGCAGTAGATGGACAGGGATCAGATAGATCATACAGGATAGAAGGAGGAGGTGGAGGATAGAAGATAGATGAGACAGGTAGGATGTATGATGGGGAGATATTGTAGAGGATAAGGTAAGAGAACATGAGATGATGGAGCAGTAGATGGACAGGGATCAGATAGATCATACAAGATAGAAGGAGGAGGTGGAGGACAGAAGATAGATGAGACAGGTAGGATGTATGATGGAGAGATATTGTAGAGGATAAGGTAAGAGAACATGAGATGGTGGAGCAGTAGATGGACAGGGATCAGACAGATCATACAAGATAGAAGGAGGAGGTGGAGGATAGAAGATAGATGAGACAGGTAGGATGTATGATGGGGAGATATTGTAGAGGATAAGGTAAGAGAACATGAGATGATGGAGCAGTAGATGGACAGGGATCAGATAGATCATACAAGATAGAAGGAGGAGGTGGAGGATAGAAGATAGATGAGACAGGTAGGATGTATGATGGAGAGATATTGTAGAGGATAAGGTAAGAGAACATGAGATGATGGAGCAGTAGATGGACAGGGATCAGACAGATCATACATGATAGAAGGAGGAGGTGGAGGACAGAAGATAGATGAGACAGGTAGGATGTATGATGGAGATATATTGTATTGGATAAGGTAAGAGAACATGAGATGGTGGAGCAGTAGATGGACAGGGATCAGACAGATCATACATGATAGAAGGAGGAGGTGGAGGATAGAAGATAGATGAGACAGGTAGGATGTATGATGGAGAGATATTGTAGAGGATAAGGTAAGAGAACATGAGATGGTGGAGCAGTAGATGGACAGGGATCAGACAGATCATACAAGATAGAAGGAGGATGTGGAGAATAGAAGATAGATGAGACAGGTAGGATGTATGATGGAGATATATTGTAGAGGATAAGGTAAGAGAACATGAGATGGTGGAGCAGTAGATGGACAGGGATCAGACAGATCATACAAGATAGAAGGAGGAGGTGGAGGATAGAAGATAGATGAGACAGGTAGGATGTATGATGGAGAGATATTGTAGAGGATAAGGTAAGAGAACATGAGATGGTGGAGCAGTAGATGGACAGGGATGAGACAGATCATACATGATAGAAGGAGGAGGTGGAGGATAGAAGATAGATGAGACAGGTAGGATGTATGATGGAGAGATATTGTAGAGGATAAGGTAAGAGAACATGAGATGGTGGAGCAGTAGATGGACAGGGATCAGATAGATCATACATGATAGAAGGAGGTGGTGGAGGAGAGAAGATAGATGAGACAGGTAGGATGTATGATGGAGAGATATTGTAGAGGATAAGGTAAGAGAACATGAGATGGTGGAGCAGTAGATGGACAGGGATCAGATAGATCATACAGGATAGAAGGAGGAGGTGGAGGATAGAAGATAGATGAGACAGGTAGGATGTATGATGGAGAAATATTGTAGAGGATAAGGTAAGAGAACATGAGATGATGGAGCAGTAGATGGACAGGGATCAGATAGATCATACAAGATAGAAGGAGGAGGTGGAGGATAGAAGATAGATGAGACAGGTAGGATGTATGATGGAGATATATTGTAGAGGATAAGGTAAGAGAACATGAGATGATGGAGCAGTAGATGGACAGGGATCAGACAGACCATACATGATAGAAGGAGGTGGTGGAGGATAGAAGATAGATGAGACAGGTAGGATGTATGATGGAGAGATATTGTAGAGGATAAGGTAAGAGAAGATGAGATGATGGAGCAGTAGATGGACAGGGATCAGATAGATCATACAAGATAGAAGGAGGAGGTGGAGGACAGAAGATAGATGAGACAGGTAGGATGTATGATGGAGAGATATTGTAGAGGATAAGGTAAGAGAACATGAGATGGTGGAGCAGTAGATGGACAGGGATCAGACAGATCATACAAGATAGAAGGAGGAGGTGGAGGATAGAAGATAGATGAGACAGGTAGGATGTATGATGGGGAGATATTGTAGAGGATAAGGTAAGAGAACATGAGATGATGGAGCAGTAGATGGACAGGGATCAGATAGATCATACAAGATAGAAGGAGGAGGTGGAGGATAGAAGATAGATGAGACAGGTAGGATGTATGATGGAGAGATATTGTAGAGGATAAGGTAAGAGAACATGAGATGATGGAGCAGTAGATGGACAGGGATTAGACAGATCATACATGATAGAAGGAGGAGGTGGAGGACAGAAGATAGATGAGACAGGTAGGATGTATGATGGAGATATATTGTATTGGATAAGGTAAGAGAACATGAGATGGTGGAGCAGTAGATGGACAGGGATCAGACAGATCATACATGATAGAAGGAGGAGGTGGAGGAGAGAAGATAGATGAGACAGGTAGGATGTATGATGGAGAGATATTGTAGAGGATAAGGTAAGAGAACATGAGATGGTGGAGCAGTAGATGGACAGGGATCAGATAGATCATACAAGATAGAAGGAAGAGGTGGAGGAGAGAAGATAGATGAGACAGGTAGGATGTATGATAGGGAGATATTGTAGAGGATAAGGTAAGAGAACATGAGATAATGGAGCAGTAGATGGACAGGGATCAGACAGATCATACAAGATAGAAGGAGGAGGTGGAGGACAGAAGATAGATGAGACAGGTAGGATGTATGATGGAGAGATATTGTATTGGATAAGGTAAGAGAACATGAGATGATGGAGCAGTAGATGGACAGGGATCAGACAGATCATACATGATAGAAGGAGGTGGTGGAGGAGAGAAGATAGATGAGACAGGTAGGATGTATGATGGAGAGATATTGTAGAGGATAAGGTAAGAGAACATGAGATGATGGAGCAGTAGATGGACAGGGATCAGATAGATCATACATGATAGAAGGAGGAGGTGGAGGATAGAAGATAGATGAGACAGGTAGGATGTATGATGGAGAGATATTGTAGAGGATAAGGTAAGAGAACATGAGATGATGGAGCAGTAGATGGACAGGGATCAGACAGATCATACATGATAGAAGGAGGTGGTGGAGGAGAGAAGATAGATGAGACAGGTAGGATGTATGATGGAGAGATATTGTAGAGGATAAGGTAAGAGAACATGAGATGGTGGAGCAGTAGATGGACAGGGATCAGATAGATCATACAACATAGAAGGAGGAGGTGGAGGACAGAAGATAGATGAGACAGGTAGGATGTATGATGGAGAGATATTGTAGAGGATAAGGTAAGAGAACATGAGATGGTGGAGCAGTAGATGGACAGGGATCAGATAGATCATACAGGATAGAAGGAGGAGGTGGAGGATAGAAGATAGATGAGACAGGTAGGATGTATGATGGAGAGATATTGTAGAGGATAAGGTAAGAGAACATGAGATGATGGAGCAGTAGATGGACAGGGATCAGATAGATCATACAAGATAGAAGGAGGAGGTGGAGGAGAGAAGATAGATGAGACAGGTAGGATGTATGATGGAGAGATATTGTAGAGGATAAGGTAAGAGAACATGAGATGATGGAGCAGTAGATGGACAGGGATCAGACAGATCATACATGATAGAAGGAGGTGGTGGAGGAGAGAAGATAGATGAGACAGGTAGGATGTATGATGGAGAGATATTGTAGAGGATAAGGTAAGAGAACATGAGATGGTGGAGCAGTAGATGGACAGGGATCAGATAGATCATACAACATAGAAGGAGGAGGTGGAGGACAGAAGATAGATGAGACAGGTAGGATGTATGATGGAGAGATATTGTAGAGGATAAGGTAAGAGAACATGAGATGGTGGAGCAGTAGATGGACAGGGATCAGATAGATCATACAGGATAGAAGGAGGAGGTGGAGGATAGAAGATAGATGAGACAGGTAGGATGTATGATGGAGAGATATTGTAGAGGATAAGGTAAGAGAACATGAGATGGTGGAGCAGTAGATGGACAGGGATCAGATAGATCATACAGGATAGAAGGAGGAGGTGGAGGATAGAAGATAGATGAGACAGGTAGGATGTATGATGGGGAGATATTGTAGAGGATAAGGTAAGAGAACATGAGATGATGGAGCAGTAGATGGACAGGGATCAGATAGATCATACAAGATAGAAGGAGGAGGTGGAGGACAGAAGATAGATGAGACAGGTAGGATGTATGATGGAGAGATATTGTAGAGGATAAGGTAAGAGAACATGAGATGGTGGAGCAGTAGATGGACAGGGATCAGACAGATCATACAAGATAGAAGGAGGAGGTGGAGGATAGAAGATAGATGAGACAGGTAGGATGTATGATGGGGAGATATTGTAGAGGATAAGGTAAGAGAACATGAGATGATGGAGCAGTAGATGGACAGGGATCAGATAGATCATACAAGATAGAAGGAGGAGGTGGAGGATAGAAGATAGATGAGACAGGTAGGATGTATGATGGAGAGATATTGTAGAGGATAAGGTAAGAGAACATGAGATGATGGAGCAGTAGATGGACAGGGATCAGACAGATCATACATGATAGAAGGAGGAGGTGGAGGACAGAAGATAGATGAGACAGGTAGGATGTATGATGGAGATATATTGTATTGGATAAGGTAAGAGAACATGAGATGGTGGAGCAGTAGATGGACAGGGATCAGACAGATCATACATGATAGAAGGAGGAGGTGGAGGATAGAAGATAGATGAGACAGGTAGGATGTATGATGGAGAGATATTGTAGAGGATAAGGTAAGAGAACATGAGATGGTGGAGCAGTAGATGGACAGGGATCAGATAGATCATACATGATAGAAGGAGAAGGTGGAGGATAGAAGATAGATGAGACAGGTAGGATGTATGATGGAGAGATATTGTAGAGGATAAGGTAAGAGAACATGAGATGATAGAGCAGTAGATGGACAGGGATCAGACAGATCATACAAGATAGAAGGAGGATGTGGAGAATAGAAGATAGATGAGACAGGTAGGATGTATGATGGAGATATATTGTAGAGGATAAGGTAAGAGAACATGAGATGGTGGAGCAGTAGATGGACAGGGATCAGACAGATCATACAAGATAGAAGGAGGAGGTGGAGGATAGAAGATAGATGAGACAGGTAGGATGTATGATGGAGAGATATTGTAGAGGATAAGGTAAGAGAACATGAGATGGTGGAGCAGTAGATGGACAGGGATGAGACAGATCATACATGATAGAAGGAGGAGGTGGAGGATAGAAGATAGATGAGACAGGTAGGATGTATGATGGAGAGATATTGTAGAGGATAAGGTAAGAGAACATGAGATGGTGGAGCAGTAGATGGACAGGGATCAGATAGATCATACATGATAGAAGGAGGTGGTGGAGGAGAGAAGATAGATGAGACAGGTAGGATGTATGATGGAGAGATATTGTAGAGGATAAGGTAAGAGAACATGAGATGGTGGAGCAGTAGATGGACAGGGATCAGATAGATCATACAGGATAGAAGGAGGAGGTGGAGGATAGAAGATAGATGAGACAGGTAGGATGTATGATGGAGAAATATTGTAGAGGATAAGGTAAGAGAACATGAGATGATGGAGCAGTAGATGGACAGGGATCAGATAGATCATACAAGATAGAAGGAGGAGGTGGAGGATAGAAGATAGATGAGACAGGTAGGATGTATGATGGAGATATATTGTAGAGGATAAGGTAAGAGAACATGAGATGATGGAGCAGTAGATGGACAGGGATCAGACAGACCATACATGATAGAAGGAGGTGGTGGAGGATAGAAGATAGATGAGACAGGTAGGATGTATGATGGAGAGATATTGTAGAGGATAAGGTAAGAGAAGATGAGATGATGGAGCAGTAGATGGACAGGGATCAGATAGATCATACAAGATAGAAGGAGGAGGTGGAGGACAGAAGATAGATGAGACAGGTAGGATGTATGATGGAGAGATATTGTAGAGGATAAGGTAAGAGAACATGAGATGGTGGAGCAGTAGATGGACAGGGATCAGACAGATCATACAAGATAGAAGGAGGAGGTGGAGGATAGAAGATAGATGAGACAGGTAGGATGTATGATGGGGAGATATTGTAGAGGATAAGGTAAGAGAACATGAGATGATGGAGCAGTAGATGGACAGGGATCAGATAGATCATACAAGATAGAAGGAGGAGGTGGAGGATAGAAGATAGATGAGACAGGTAGGATGTATGATGGAGAGATATTGTAGAGGATAAGGTAAGAGAACATGAGATGATGGAGCAGTAGATGGACAGGGATTAGACAGATCATACATGATAGAAGGAGGAGGTGGAGGACAGAAGATAGATGAGACAGGTAGGATGTATGATGGAGATATATTGTATTGGATAAGGTAAGAGAACATGAGATGGTGGAGCAGTAGATGGACAGGGATCAGACAGATCATACATGATAGAAGGAGGAGGTGGAGGATAGAAGATAGATGAGACAGGTAGGATGTATGATGGAGAGATATTGTAGAGGATAAGGTAAGAGAACATGAGATGATGGAGCAGTAGATGGACAGGGATCAGACAGATCATACAAGATAGAAGGAGGATGTGGAGAATAGAAGATAGATGAGACAGGTAGGATGTATGATGGAGAGATATTGTAGAGGATAAGGTAAGAGAACATGAGATGGTGGAGCAGTAGATGGACAGGGATCAGATAGATCATACAAGATAGAAGGAAGAGGTGGAGGAGAGAAGATAGATGAGACAGGTAGGATGTATGATAGGGAGATATTGTAGAGGATAAGGTAAGAGAACATGAGATAATGGAGCAGTAGATGGACAGGGATCAGACAGATCATACAAGATAGAAGGAGGAGGTGGAGGACAGAAGATAGATGAGACAGGTAGGATGTATGATGGAGAGATATTGTATTGGATAAGGTAAGAGAACATGAGATGATGGAGCAGTAGATGGACAGGGATCAGACAGATCATACATGATAGAAGGAGGTGGTGGAGGAGAGAAGATAGATGAGACAGGTAGGATGTATGATGGAGAGATATTGTAGAGGATAAGGTAAGAGAACATGAGATGATGGAGCAGTAGATGGACAGGGATCAGATAGATCATACATGATAGAAGGAGGAGGTGGAGGATAGAAGATAGATGAGACAGGTAGGATGTATGATGGAGAGATATTGTAGAGGATAAGGTAAGAGAACATGAGATGATGGAGCAGTAGATGGACAGGGATCAGACAGATCATACATGATAGAAGGAGGTGGTGGAGGAGAGAAGATAGATGAGACAGGTAGGATGTATGATGGAGAGATATTGTAGAGGATAAGGTAAGAGAACATGAGATGGTGGAGCAGTAGATGGACAGGGATCAGATAGATCATACAACATAGAAGGAGGAGGTGGAGGACAGAAGATAGATGAGACAGGTAGGATGTATGATGGAGAGATATTGTAGAGGATAAGGTAAGAGAACATGAGATGGTGGAGCAGTAGATGGACAGGGATCAGATAGATCATACAGGATAGAAGGAGGAGGTGGAGGATAGAAGATAGATGAGACAGGTAGGATGTATGATGGAGAGATATTGTAGAGGATAAGGTAAGAGAACATGAGATGATGGAGCAGTAGATGGACAGGGATCAGATAGATCATACAAGATAGAAGGAGGAGGTGGAGGAGAGAAGATAGATGAGACAGGTAGGATGTATGATGGAGAGATATTGTAGAGGATAAGGTAAGAGAACATGAGATGGTGGAGCAGTAGATGGACAGGGATCAGATAGATCATGCATGATAGAAGGAGGAGGTGGAGGAGAGAAGATAGATGAGACAGGTAGGAAGTATGATGGAGAGATATTGTAGAGGATAAGGTAAGAGAACATGAGATGATGGAGCAGTAGATGGACAGGGATCAGATAGATCATACAAGATAGAAGGAGGAGGTGGAGGAGAGAAGATAGATGAGACAGGTAGGATGTATGATGGAGAGATATTGTAGAGGATAAGGTAGGAGAACATGAGATGGTGGAGCAGTAGATGGACAGGGATCAGATAGATCATACAAGATAGAAGGAAGAGGTGGAGGAGAGAAGATAGATGAGACAGGTAGGATGTATGATGGAGAGATATTGTAGAGGATAAGGTAAGAGAACATGAGATGGTGGAGCAGTAGATGGACAGGGATCAGATAGATCATGCATGATAGAAGGAGGAGGTGGAGGAGAGAAGATAGATGAGACAGGTAGGAAGTATGATGGAGAGATATTGTAGAGGATAAGGTAAGAGAACATGAGATGATGGAGCAGTAGATGGACAGGGATCAGACAGATCATACAAGATAGAAGGATAAGGTGGAGGATAGAAGATAGATGAGACAGGTAGGATGTATGATGGAGAGATATTGTAGAGGATAAGGTAAGAGAACATGAGATGATGGAGCAGTAGATGGACAGGGATCAGACAGATCATACATGATAGAAGGAGGAGGTGGAGGATAGGAGATAGATGAGACAGGTAGGATGTATGATGGAGAGATATTGTAGAGGATAAGGTAAGAGAACATGAGATGATGGAGCAGTAGATGGACAGGGATCAGACAGATCATACAAGATAGAAGGAGGAGGTGGAGGATAGAAGATAGATGAGACAGGTAGGATGTATGATGGAGAGATATTGTAGAGGATAAGGTAAGAGAACATGAGATGGTGGAGCAGTAGATGGACAGGGATCAGACAGATCATACAAGATAGAAGGAGGAGGTGGAGGATAGAAGATAGATGAGACAGGCAGGATGTATGATGGAGAGATATTGTAGAGGATAAGGTAAGAGAACATGAGATGATGGAGCAGTAGATGGGCAGGGATCAGACAGATCATACAAGATAGAAGGAGGAGGTGGAGGAGAGAAGATAGAAGAGACAGGTAGGATGTATGATGGAGAGATATTATATTGGATAAGGTAAGAGAACATGAGATGGTGGAGCAGTAGATGGACAGGGATCAGACAGATCATACAAGATAGAAGGAGGAGGTGGAGGATAGAAGATAGATGAGACAGGTAGGATGTATATTGGAGAGATATTGTAGAGGATAAGGTAAGAGAACATGAGATGATGGAGCAGTAGATGGACAGGGATCAGATAGATCATACAAGATAGAAGGAGGAGGTGGAGGACAGAAGATAGATGAGACAGGTAGGATGTATGATGGAGAGATATTGTAGAGGATAAGGTAAGAGAACATGAGATGATGGAGCAGTAGGTGGACAGGGATCAGACAGATCATACATGATAGAAGGAGGAGGTGGAGGAGAGAAGATAGATGAGACAGGTAGGATGTATGATGGAGAGATATTGTAGAGGATAAGGTAAGAGAACATGAGATGATGGAGCAGTAGATGGACAGGGATCAGACAGATCATACAAGATAGAAGGAGGAGGTGGAGGAGAGAAGATAGATGAGACAGGTAGGATGTATGATGGAGAGATATTGTAGAGGATAAGGTAAGAGAACATGAGATGATGGAGCAGTAGATGGACAGGGATCAGATAGATCATGCATGATAGAAGGAGGAGGTGGAGGAGAGAAGATAGATGCGACAGGTAGGAAGTATGATGGAGAGATATTGTAGAGGATAAGGTAAGAGAACATGAGATGATGGAGCAGTAGATGGACAGGGATCAGACAGATTATACAAGATAGAAGGAGGAGGTGGAGGATAGAAGATAGATGAGACAGGTAGGATGTATGATGGAGAGATATTGTAGAGGATAAGGTAAGAGAACATGAGATGATGGAGCAGTAGATGGACAGGGATCAGACAGATTATACAAGATAGAAGGAGGATGTGGAGAATAGAAGATAGATGAGACAGGTAGGATGTATGATGGAGAAATATTGTAGAGGATAAGGTAAGAGAACATGAGATGGTGGAGCAGTAGATGGACAGGGATCAGACAGATCATACAAGATAGAAGGAGGAGGTGGAGGATAGAAGATAGATGAGACAGGTAGGATGTATGATGGAGAGATATTGTAGAGGATAAGGTAAGAGAACATGAGATGGTGGAGCAGTAGATGGACAGGGATCAGACAGATCATACAAGATAGAAGGAGGTGGTGGAGGATAGAAGATAGATGAGACAGGTAGGATGTATGATGGAGAGATATTGTATTGGATAATGTAAGAGAACATGAGATGATGGAGCAGTAGATGGACAGGGATGAGACAGATCATACAAGATAGAAGGAGGAGGTGGAGGATAGAAGATAGATGAGACAGGTAGGATGTATGATGGAGAGATATTGTAGAGGATAAGGTAAGAGAACATGAGATGGTGGAGCAGTAGATGGACAGGGATCAGATAGATCATACAAGATAGAAGGAAGAGGTGGAGGAGAGAAGATAGATGAGACAGGTATGATGTATGATGGAGAGATATTGTAGAGGATAAGGTAAGAGAACATGAGATAATGGAGCAGTAGATGGACAGGGATCAGACAGATCATACAAGATAGAAGGAGGAGGTGGAGGATAGGAGATAGATGAGACAGGTAGGATGTATGATGGAGAGATATTGTAGAGGATAAGGTAAGAGAACATGAGACGATGGAGCAGTAGATGGACAGGGATCAGATAGATCATACATGATAGAAGGAGGAGGTGGAGGATAGAAGATAGATGAGACAGGTAGGATGTATGATGGAGAGATATTGTAGAGGATAAGGTAAGAGAACATGAGATGGTGGAGCAGTAGATGGACAGGGATCAGACAGATCATACAAGATAGAAGGATAAGGTGGAGGATAGAAGATAGATGAGACAGGTAGGATGTATGATGGAGAGATATTGTAGAGGATAAGGTAAGAGAACATGAGATGGTGGAGCAGTAGATGGACAGGGATCAGATAGATCATACAGGATAGAAGGAGGAGGTGGAGGATAGAAGATAGATGAGACAGGTAGGATGTATGATGGGGAGATATTGTAGAGGATAAGGTAAGAGAACATGAGATGATGGAGCAGTAGATGGACAGGGATCAGACAGACCATACAAGATAGAAGGAGGAGGTGGAGGACAGAAGATAGATGAGACAGGTATGATGTATGATGGAGAGATATTGTAGAGGATAAGGTAAGAGAACATGAGATGGTGGAGCAGTAGATGGACAGGGATCAGATAGATCATACAGGATAGAAGGAGGAGGTGGAGGATAGAAGATAGATGAGACAGGTAGGATGTATGATGGGGAGATATTGTAGAGGATAAGGTAAGAGAACATGAGATGGTGGAGCAGTAGATGGACAGGGATCAGATAGATCATACAAGATAGAAGGAGGAGGTGGAGGACAGAAGATAGATGAGACAGGTAGGATGTATGATGGAGAGATATTGTAGAGGATAAGGTAAGAGAACATGAGATGGTGGAGCAGTAGATGGACAGGGATCAGACAGATCATACAAGATAGAAGGAGGAGGTGGAGGATAGAAGATAGATGAGACAGGTAGGATGTATGATGGGGAGATATTGTAGAGGATAAGGTAAGAGAACATGAGATGATGGAGCAGTAGATGGACAGGGATCAGACAGATCATACATGATAGAAGGAGGAGGTGGAGGACAGAAGATAGATGAGACAGGTAGGATGTATGATGGAGATATATTGTATTGGATAAGGTAAGAGAACATGAGATGGTGGAGCAGTAGATGGACAGGGATCAGACAGATCATACATGATAGAAGGAGGAGGTGGAGGATAGAAGATAGATGAGACAGGTAGGATGTATGATGGAGAGATATTGTAGAGGATAAGGTAAGAGAACATGAGATGGTGGAGCAGTAGATGGACAGGGATCAGACAGATCATACAAGATAGAAGGAGGATGTGGAGAATAGAAGATAGATGAGACAGGTAGGATGTATGATGGAGATATATTGTAGAGGATAAGGTAAGAGAACATGAGATGGTGGAGCAGTAGATGGACAGGGATCAGACAGATCATACAAGATAGAAGGAGGAGGTGGAGGATAGAAGATAGATGAGACAGGTAGGATGTATGATGGAGAGATATTGTAGAGGATAAGGTAAGAGAACATGAGATGGTGGAGCAGTAGATGGACAGGGATGAGACAGATCATACATGATAGAAGGAGGAGGTGGAGGATAGAAGATAGATGAGACAGGTAGGATGTATGATGGAGAGATATTGTAGAGGATAAGGTAAGAGAACATGAGATGGTGGAGCAGTAGATGGACAGGGATCAGATAGATCATACATGATAGAAGGAGGTGGTGGAGGAGAGAAGATAGATGAGACAGGTAGGATGTATGATGGAGAGATATTGTAGAGGATAAGGTAAGAGAACATGAGATGATGGAGCAGTAGATGGACAGGGATCAGATAGATCATACAAGATAGAAGGAGGAGGTGGAGGATAGAAGATAGATGAGACAGGTAGGATGTATGATGGAGATATATTGTAGAGGATAAGGTAAGAGAACATGAGATGATGGAGCAGTAGATGGACAGGGATCAGACAGACCATACATGATAGAAGGAGGTGGTGGAGGATAGAAGATAGATGAGACAGGTAGGATGTATGATGGAGAGATATTGTAGAGGATAAGGTAAGAGAAGATGAGATGATGGAGCAGTAGATGGACAGGGATCAGACAGACCATACATGATAGAAGGAGGTGGTGGAGGAGAGAAGATAGATGAGACAGGTGGGATGTATGATGGAGAGATATTGTAGAGGATAAGGTAAGAGAACATGAGATGGTGGAGCAGTAGATGGACAGGGATCAGACAGACCATACATGATAGAAGGAGGAGGTGGAGGATAGAAGATAGATGAGACAGGTAGGATGTATGATGGAGAGATATTGTATTGGATAAGGTAAGAGAACATGAGATGATGGAGCAGTAGATGGACAGGGATCAGACAGATCATACAAGATAGAAGGAGGAGGTGGAGGATAGAAGATAGATGAGACAGGTAGGATGTATGATGGAGAGATATTGTATTGGATAAGGTAAGAGAACATGAGATGATGGAGCAGTAGATGGACAGGGATCAGACAGATCATACAAGATAGAAGGAGGAGGTGGAGGATAGAAGATAGATGAGACAGGTAGGATGTATGATGGAGAGATATTGTAGAGGATAAGGTAAGAGAACATGAGATGATGGAGCAGTAGATGGACAGGGATCAGATAGATCATACAAGATAGAAGGAGGAGGTGGAGGATAGAAGATAGATGAGACAGGTAGGATGTATGATGGAGAGATATTGTAGAGGATAATGTAAGAGAACATGACATGATGGAGCAGTAGATGGACAGGGATCAGACAGATCATACAAGATAGAAGGAGGAGGTGGAGGATAGAAGATAGATGAGACAGGTAGGATGTATGATGGAGAGATATTGTAGAGGATAAGGTAAGAGAACATGAGATGGTGGAGCAGTAGATGGACAGGGATCAGATAGATCATACATGATAGAAGGAGGTGGTGGAGGAGAGAAGATAGATGAGACAGGTAGGATGTATGATGGAGAGATATTGTAGAGGATAAGGTAAGAGAACATGAGATGGTGGAGCAGTAGATGGACAGGGATCAGATAGATCATACAGGATAGAAGGAGGAGGTGGAGGATAGAAGATAGATGAGACAGGTAGGATGTATGATGGAGAGATATTGTAGAGGATAAGGTAAGAGAACATGAGATGGTGGAGCAGTAGATGGACAGGGATCAGATAGATCATACAAGATAGAAGGAGGAGGTGGAGGATAGAAGATAGATGAGACAGGTAGGATGTATGACGGAGAGATATTGTAGAGGATAAGGTAAGAGAACATGAGATGGTGGAGCAGTAGATGGACAGGGATCAGACAGATCATACATGATAGAAGGAGGAGGTGGAGGACAGAAGATAGATGAGACAGGTAGGAAGTATAATGGAGAGATATTGTAGAGGATAAGGTAATAGAACATGACATGATGGAGCAGTAGATGGACAGGGATCAGACAGATCATACAAGATAGAAGGAGGAGGTGGAGGATAGAAGATAGATGAGACAGGTAGGATGTATGATGGAGAGATATTGTAGAGGATAAGGTAAGAGAACATGAGATGATGGAGCAGTAGATGGACAGGGATCAGACAGATCATACAAGATAGAAGGAGGAGGTGGAGGATAGAAGATAGATGAGACAGGTAGGATGTATGATGGAGAGATATTGTAGAGGATAAGGTAAGAGAACATGAGATGGTGGAGCAGTAGATGGACAGGGATCAGATAGATCATACATGATAGAAGGAGGAGGTGGAGGATAGAAGATAGATGAGACAGGTAGGATGTATGATGGGGAGATATTGTAGAGGATAAGGTAAGAGAACATGAGATGGTGGAGCAGTAGATGGACAGGGATCAGACAGATCATACATGATAGAAGGAGGAGGTGGAGGACAGAAGATAGATGAGACAGGTAGGATGTATGATGGAGAAATATTGTAGAGGATAAGGTAATAGAACATGACATGATGGAGCAGTAGATGGACAGGGATCAGACAGATCATACAAGATAGAAGGAGGAGGTGGAGGATAGAAGATAGATGAGACAGGTAGGATGTATGATGGAGAGATATTGTAGAGGATAAGGTAAGAGAACATGGGGTGATGGAGCAGTAGATGGACAGGGATCAGATAGATCATACAAGATAGAAGGAAGAGGTGGAGGATAGAAGATAGATGAGACAGGTAGGATGTATGATGGAGAGATATTGTAGAGGATAAGGTAAGAGAACATGAGATGGTGGAGCAGTAGATGGACAGGGATCAGACAGATCATACAAGATAGAAGGAGGAGGTGGAGGATAGAAGATAGATGAGACAGGTAGGATGTATGATGGAGAGATATTGTAGAGGATAAGGTAAGAGAACATGAGATGGTGGAGCAGTAGATGGACAGGGATCAGATAGATCATACATGATAGAAGGAGGAGGTGGAGGATAGAAGATAGATGAGACAGGCAGGATGTATGACGGAGAGATATTGTAGAGGATAAGGTAAGAGAACATGAGATGGTGGAGCAGTAGATGGACAGGGATCAGACAGATCATACATGATAGAAGGAGGAGGTGGAGGACAGAAGATAGATGAGACAGGTAGGATGTATGATGGAGAAATATTGTAGAGGATAAGGTAATAGAACATGACATGATGGAGCAGTAGATGGACAGGGATCAGACAGATCATACAAGATAGAAGGAGGAGGTGGAGGATAGAAGATAGATGAGACAGGTAGGATGTATGATGGAGAGATATTGTAGAGGATAAGGTAAGAGAACATGAGATGGTGGAGCAGTAGATGGACAGGGATCAGATAGATCATACAAGATAGAAGGAAGAGGTGGAGGATAGAAGATAGATGAGACAGGTAGGATGTATGATGGAGAGATATTGTAGAGGATAAGGTAAGAGAACATGAGATGGTGGAGCAGTAGATGGACAGGGATCAGACAGATCATACATGATAGAAGGAGGAGGTGGAGGATAGAAGATAGATGAGACAGGTAGGATGTATGATGGGGAGATATTGTAGAGGATAAGGTAAGAGAACATGAGATGATGGAGCAGTAGATGGACAGGGATCAGATAGATCATACAAGATAGAAGGAGGAGGTGGAGGACAGAAGATAGATGAGACAGGTAGGATGTATGATGGAGAGATATTGTAGAGGATAAGGTAAGAGAACATGAGATGGTGGAGCAGTAGATGGACAGGGATCAGACAGATCATACAAGATAGAAGGAGGAGGTGGAGGATAGAAGATAGATGAGACAGGTAGGATGTATGATGGAGAGATATTGTAGAGGATAAGGTAAGAGAACATGAGATGGTGGAGCAGTAGATGGACAGGGATCAGACAGATCATACAAGATAGAAGGAGAAGGTGGAGGATAGAAGATAGATGAGACTGGTAGGATGTATGATGGAGAAATATTGTAGAGGATAAGGTAATAGAACATGACATGATGGAGCAGTAGATGGACAGGGATCAGACAGATCATACAAGATAGAAGGAGGAGGTGGAGGATAGAAGATAGATGAGACAGGTAGGATGTATGATGGAGAGATATTGTAGAGGATAAGGTAAGAGAACATGAGATGGTGGAGCAGTAGATGGACAGGGATCAGACAGATCATACAAGATAGAAGGAGGAGGTGGAGGATAGAAGATAGATGAGACAGGTAGGATGTATGATGGAGAGATATTGTAGAGGATAAGGTAAGAGAACATGAGATGGTGGAGCAGTAGATGGACAGGGATCAGACAGATCATACAAGATAGAAGGAGGAGGTGGAGGACAGAAGATAGATGAGACAGGTAGGATGTATGATGGAGAGATATTGTAGAGGATAAGGTAAGAGAACATGAGATGGTGGAGCAGTAGATGGACAGGGATCAGATAGATCATACAAGATAGAAGGAGGAGGTGGAGGAGAGAAGATAGATGAGACAGGTAGGATGTATGATGGAGAGATATTGTAGAGGATAAGGTAAGAGAACATGAGATGGTGGAGCAGTAGATGGACAGGGATCAGATAGATCATACATGATAGAAGGAGGAGGTGGAGGATAGAAGATAGATGAGACAGGCAGGATGTATGACGGAGAGATATTGTAGAGGATAAGGTAAGAGAACATGAGATGGTGGAGCAGTAGATGGACAGGGATCAGACAGATCATACATGATAGAAGGAGGAGGTGGAGGACAGAAGATAGATGAGACAGGTAGGATGTATGATGGAGAAATATTGTAGAGGATAAGGTAATAGAACATGACATGATGGAGCAGTAGATGGACAGGGATCAGACAGATCATACAAGATAGAAGGAGGAGGTGGAGGATAGAAGATAGATGAGACAGGTAGGATGTATGATGGAGAGATATTGTAGAGGATAAGGTAAGAGAACATGAGATGGTGGAGCAGTAGATGGACAGGGATCAGATAGATCATACAAGATAGAAGGAAGAGGTGGAGGATAGAAGATAGATGAGACAGGTAGGATGTATGATGGAGAGATATTGTAGAGGATAAGGTAAGAGAACATGAGATGGTGGAGCAGTAGATGGACAGGGATCAGACAGATCATACATGATAGAAGGAGGAGGTGGAGGATAGAAGATAGATGAGACAGGTAGGATGTATGATGGGGAGATATTGTAGAGGATAAGGTAAGAGAACATGAGATGATGGAGCAGTAGATGGACAGGGATCAGATAGATCATACAAGATAGAAGGAGGAGGTGGAGGACAGAAGATAGATGAGACAGGTAGGATGTATGATGGAGAGATATTGTAGAGGATAAGGTAAGAGAACATGAGATGGTGGAGCAGTAGATGGACAGGGATCAGACAGATCATACAAGATAGAAGGAGGAGGTGGAGGATAGAAGATAGATGAGACAGGTAGGATGTATGATGGAGAGATATTGTAGAGGATAAGGTAAGAGAACATGAGATGGTGGAGCAGTAGATGGACAGGGATCAGACAGATCATACAAGATAGAAGGAGAAGGTGGAGGATAGAAGATAGATGAGACTGGTAGGATGTATGATGGAGAAATATTGTAGAGGATAAGGTAATAGAACATGACATGATGGAGCAGTAGATGGACAGGGATCAGACAGATCATACAAGATAGAAGGAGGAGGTGGAGGATAGAAGATAGATGAGACAGGTAGGATGTATGATGGAGAGATATTGTAGAGGATAAGGTAAGAGAACATGAGATGGTGGAGCAGTAGATGGACAGGGATCAGACAGATCATACAAGATAGAAGGAGGAGGTGGAGGATAGAAGATAGATGAGACAGGTAGGATGTATGATGGAGAGATATTGTAGAGGATAAGGTAAGAGAACATGAGATGGTGGAGCAGTAGATGGACAGGGATCAGACAGATCATACAAGATAGAAGGAGGAGGTGGAGGACAGAAGATAGATGAGACAGGTAGGATGTATGATGGAGAGATATTGTAGAGGATAAGGTAAGAGAACATGAGATGGTGGAGCAGTAGATGGACAGGGATCAGATAGATCATACAAGATAGAAGGAGGAGGTGGAGGAGAGAAGATAGATGAGACAGGTAGGATGTATGATGGAGAGATATTGTAGAGGATAAGGTAAGAGAACATGAGATGGTGGAGCAGTAGATGGACAGGGATCAGATAGATCATACAAGATAGAAGGAGGAGGTGGAGGATAGAAGATAGATGAGACTGGTAGGATGTATGATGGAGCAGTAGATGGACAGGGATCAGACAGATCATACATGATAGAAGGAGGAGGTGGAGGATAGAAGATAGATGAGACAGGTAGGATGTATGATGGAGAAATATTGTAGAGGATAAGGTAATAGAACATGAGATGATGGAGCAGTAGATGGACAGGGATCAGACAGATCATACAAGATAGAAGGAGGAGGTGGAGGAGAGAAGATAGATGAGACAGGTAGGATGTATGATGGAGAGATATTGTAGAGGATAAGGTAAGAGAACATGAGATGGTGGAGCAGTAGATGGACAGGGATCAGATAGATCATACAAGATAGAAGGAGGAGGTGGAGGAGAGAAGATAGATGAGACAGGTAGGATGTATGATGGAGAAATATTGTAGAGGATAAGGTAATAGAACATGACATGATGGAGCAGTAGATGGACAGGGATCAGACAGATCATACAAGATAGAAGGAGGAGGTGGAGGATAGAAGATAGATGAGACAGGTAGGATGTATGATGGAGAGATATTGTAGAGGATAAGGTAAGAGAACATGAGATGATGGAGCAGTAGATGGACAGGGATCAGATAGATCATACATGATAGAAGGAGGAGGTGGATGATAGAAGATAGATGAGACAGGTAGGATGTATGATGGAGAGATATTGTAGAGGATAAGGTAAGAGAACATGAGATGGTGGAGCAGTAGATGGACAGGGATCAGACAGATCATACATGATAGAAGGAGGAGGTGGAGGAGAGAAGATAGATGAGACAGGTAGGATGTATGATGGAGAGATATTGTAGAGGATAAGGTAAGAGAACATGAGATGGTGGAGCAGTAGATGGACAGGGATCAGATAGATCATACATGATAGAAGGAGGAGGTGGAGGATAGAAGATAGATGAGACAGGTAGGATGTATGATGGAGAGATATTGTAGAGGATAAGGTAAGAGAACATGAGATGGTGGAGCAGTAGATGGACAGGGATCAGATAGATCATACAGGATAGAAGGAGGAGGTGGAGGATAGAAGATAGATGAGACAGGTAGGATGTATGATGGAGAGATATTGTAGAGGATAAGGTAATAGTACATGAAATGGTGGAGCAGTAGATGGACAGGGATCAGACAGATCATACAAGATAGAAGGAAGAGGTGGAGGATAGAAGATAGATGAGACAGGTAGGATGTATGATGGAGAGATATAGTAGAGGATAAGGTAAGAGAACATGAGATGGTGGAGCAGTAGATGGACAGGGATCAGACAGACCATACATGATAGAAGGAGGAGGTGAAGGATAGAAGATAGATGAGACAGGTAGGATGTATGATGGAGAGATATTGTAGAGGATAAGGTAAGAGAACATGAGATGATGGAGCAGTAGATGGACAGGGATCAGACAGATCATACATGATAGAAGGAGGTGGTGGAGGAGAGAAGATAGATGAGACAGGTAGGATGTATGATGGAGAGATATTGTAGAGGATAAGGTAAGAGAACATGAGATGGTGGAGCAGTAGATGGACAGGGGTCAGACAGATCATACAAGATAGAAGGAGGAGGTGGAGGAGAGAAGATAGATGAGACAGGTAGGATGTATGATGGAGAGATATTGTAGAGGATAAGGTAAGAGAACATGAGATGATGGAGCAGTAGATGGACAGGGATCAGACAGATCATACAAGATAGAAGGAGGAGGTGGAGGATAGAAGATAGATGAGACAGGTAGGATGTATGATGGAGAAATATTGTAGAGGATAAGGTAAGAGAACATGAGATGGTGGAGCAGTAGATGGACAGGGATCAGATAGATCATACAAGATAGAGGGAGGAGGTGGAGGATAGAAGATAGATGAGACAGGTAGGATGTATGATGGAGAAATATTGTAGAGGATAAGGTAAGAGAACATGAGATGGTGGAGCAGTAGATGGACAGGGATCAGATAGATCATACAAGATAGAAGGAAGAGGTGGAGGATAGAAGATAGATGAGACAGGTAGGATGTATGATGGAGAGATATTGTAGAGGATAAGGTAAGAGAACATGAGATGATGGAGCAGTAGATGGACAGGGATCAGACAGATCATACAAGATAGAAGGAGGAGGTGGAGGATAGAAGATAGATGAGACAGGTAGGATTTATATTGGAGAGATATTGTAGAGGATAAGGTAAGAGAACATGAGATGATGGAGCAGTAGATGGACAGGGATCAGATAGATCATACAAGATAGAAGGAGGTTGTGGAGGAGAGAAGATAGATGAGACAGGTAGGATGTATGATGGAGAGATATTGTAGAGGATAAGGTAAGAGAACATGAGATGGTGGAGCAGTAGATGGACAGGGATCAGACAGATCATACAAGATAGAAGGAGGAGGTGGAGGATAGAAGATAGATGAGACAGGTAGGATGTATGACGGAGAGATATTGTAGAGGATAAGGTAAGAGAACATGAGATGATGGAGCAGTAGATGGACAGGGATCAGACAGATCATACAAGATAGAAGGAGGAGGTGGAGGAGAGAAGATAGATGAGACAGGTAGGATGTATGATGGAGAGATATTGTAGAGGATAAGGTAAGAGAACATGAGATGATGGAGCAGTAGATGGACAGGGATCAGATAGATCATACATGATAGAAGGAAGAGGTGGAGGACAGAAGATAGATGAGACAGGTAGGATGTATGATGGAGATATTGTAGAGGATAAGGTAAGAGAACATGAGATGATGGAGCAGTAGATGGACAGGGATCAGACAGATCATACAAGATAGAAGGAGGAGGTGGAGGATAGAAGATAGATGAGACAGGTAGGATGTATGATGGAGAGATATTGTAGAGGATAAGGTAAGAGAACATGAGATGGTGGAGCAGTAGATGGACAGGGATCAGACAGATCATACAAGATAGAGGGAGGAGGTGGAGGATAGAAGATAGATGAGACAGGTAGGATGTATGATGGAGAAATATTGTAGAGGATAAGGTAAGAGAACATGAGATGATGGAGCAGTAGATGGACAGGGATCAGACAGATCATACAAGATAGAAGGAGGAGGTGGAGGAGAGAAGATAGATGAGACAGGTAGGATGTATGATGGAGAGATATTGTAGAGGATAAGGTAAGAGAACATGAGATGATGGAGCAGTAGATGGACAGGGATCAGATAGATCATACAAGATAGAAGGAAGAGGTGGAGGAGAGAAGATAGATGAGACAGGTAGGATGTATGATGGAGAGATATTGTATTGGATAAGGTAAGAGAACATGAGATGATGGAGCAGTAGATGGACAGGGATCAGATAGATCATACAAGATAGAAGGAGGAGATGGAGGAGAGAAGATAGATGAGACAGGTAGGAAGTATGATGGAGAGATATTGTATTGGATAAGGTAAGAGAACATGAGATGATGGAGCAGTAGATGGACAGGGATCAGATAGATCATACATGATAGAAGGAGGAGGTGGAGGAGAGAAGATAGATGAGACAGGTATGATGTATGATGGAGAGATATTGTAGAGGATAAGGTAAGAGAACATGAGATAATGGAGCAGTAGATGGACAGGGATCAGACAGATCATACAAGATAGAAGGAGGAGGTGGAGGATAGGAGATAGATGAGACAGGTAGGATGTATGATGGAGAGATATTGTAGAGGATAAGGTAAGAGAACATGAGATGATGGAGCAGTAGAAGGACAGGGATCAGACAGATCATACATGATAGAAGGAGGAGGTGGAGGATAGAAGATAGATGAGACAGGTAGGATGTATGATGGAGAGATATTGTAGAGGATAAGGTAAGAGAACATGAGATGGTGGAGCAGTAGATGGACAGGGATCAGATAGATCATACAAGATAGAAGGAGGAGGTGGAGGATAGAAGATAGATGAGACAGGTAGGATGTATGATGGGGAGATATTGTAGAGGATAAGGTAAGAGAACATGATATGGTGGAGCAGTAGATGGACAGGGATCAGACAGATCATACAAGATAGAAGGAGGAGGTGGAGGATAGAAGATAGATGAGACAGGTAGGATGTATGATGGAGAGATATTGTAGAGGATAAGGTAAGAGAACATGAGATGGTGGAGCAGTAGATGGACAGGGATCAGGTAGATCATACATGATAGAAGGTGGAGGTGGAGGATAGAAGATAGATGAGACAGGTAGGATGTATGATGGAGAGATATTGTATTGGATAAGGTAAGAGAACATGAGATGGTGGAGCAGTAGATGGACAGGGATCAGATAGATCATACAAGATAGAAGGAGGAGGTGGAGAATAGAAGATAGATGAGACAGGTAGGATGTATGATGGAGAGATATTGTAGAGGATAAGGTAAGAGAACATGAGATGGTGGAGCAGTAGATGGACAGGGATCAGACAGATCATACAAGATAGAAGGAGGAGGTGGAGAATAGAAGATAGATGAGACAGGTAGGATGTATGATGGAGAGATATTGTAGAGGATAAGGTAAGAGAACATGAGATGATGGAGCAGTAGATGGACAGGGATCAGACAGATCATACATGATAGAAGGAGGTGGTGGAGGATAGAAGATAGATGAGACAGGTAGGATGTATGATGGAGAGATATTGTATTGGATAAGGTAAGAGAACATGAGATGGTGGAGCAGTAGATGGACAGGGATCAGACAGATCATACATGATAGAAGGAGGAGGTGGAGGATAGTAGATAGATGAGACAGGTAGGATGTATGATGGAGAGATATTGTAGAGGATAAGGTAAGAGAACATGAGATGGTGGAGCAGTAGATGGACAGGGATCAGACAGATCATACAAGATAGAAGGAGGAGGTGGAGAATAGAAGATAGATGAGACAGGTAGGATGTATGATGGAGAGATATTGTAGAGGATAAGGTAAGAGAACATGAGATGATGGAGCAGTAGATGGACAGGGATCAGACAGATCATACATGATAGAAGGAGGTGGTGGAGGAGAGAAGATAGATGAGACAGGTAGGATGTATGATGGAGATATATTGTAGAGGATAAGGTAAGAGAACATGAGATGGTGGAGCAGTAGATGGACAGGGATCAGATAGATCATACAGGATAGAAGGAGGAGGTGGAGGATAGAAGATAGATGAGACAGGTAGGATGTATGATGGAGAGATATTGTAGAGGATAAGGTAAGAGAACATGAGATGATGGAGCAGTAGATGGACAGGGATCAGATAGACCATACAAGATAGAAGGAGGAGGTGGATGATAGAAGATAGATGAGACAGGTAGGATGTATGATGGAGAAATATTGTAGAGGATAAGGTAAGAGAACATGAGATGATGGAGCAGTAGATGGACAGGGATCAGATAGACCATACAAGATAGAAGGAGGAGGTGGAGGATAGAAGATAGATGAGACAGGTAGGATGTATGATGGAGAGATATTGTAGAGGATAAGGTAAGAGAAGATGAGATGATGGAGCAGTAGATGGACAGGGATCAGATAGATCATACATGATAGAAGGAGAAGGTGGAGGATAGAAGATAGATGAGACAGGTAGGATGTATGATGGAGATATATTGTAGAGGATAAGGTAAGAGAACATGAGATGATGGAGCAGTAGATGGACAGGGATCAGACAGACCATACATGATAGAAGGAGGTGGTGGAGGATAGAAGATAGATGAGACAGGTAGGATGTATGATGGAGAGATATTGTAGAGGATAAGGTAAGAGAAGATGAGATGATGGAGCAGTAGATGGACAGGGATCAGACAGATCATACAAGATAGAAGGAGAAGGTGGAGGATAGAAGATAGATGAGACAGGTAGGAAGTATGATGGAGAGATATTGTAGAGGATAAGGTAAGAGAACATGAGATGATGGAGCAGTAGATGGACAGGGATCAGATAGATCATACATGATAGAAGGAGAAGGTGGAGGATAGAAGATAGATGAGACAGGTAGGATGTATGATGGAGATATATTGTAGAGGATAAGGTAAGAGAACATGAGATGATGGAGCAGTAGATGGACAGGGATCAGACAGACCATACATGATAGAAGGAGGTGGTGGAGGATAGAAGATAGATGAGACAGGTAGGATGTATGATGGAGAGATATTGTAGAGGATAAGGTAAGAGAAGATGAGATGATGGAGCAGTAGATGGACAGGGATCAGACAGATCATACAAGATAGAAGGAGAAGGTGGAGGATAGAAGATAGATGAGACAGGTAGGAAGTATGATGGAGAGATATTGTAGAGGATAAGGTAAGAGAACATGAGATGGTGGAGCAGTAGATGGACAGGGATCAGACAGATCATACAAGATAGAAGGAGGAGGTGGAGGATAGAAGATAGATGAGACAGGTAGGATGTATGATGGAGAGATATTGTAGAGGATAAGGTAAGAGAACATGAGATGGTGGAGCAGTAGATGGACAGGGATCAAATAGATCATACAATATAGAAGGAGGAGGTGGAGAATAGAAGATAGATGAGACAGGTAGGATGTATGATGGAGAGATATTGTAGAGGATAAGGTAAGAGAACATGAGATGATGGAGCAGTAGATGGACAGGGATCAGACAGACCATACATGATAGAAGGAGGAGGTGAAGGATAGAAGATAGATGAGACAGGTAGGATGTATGATGGAGAGATATTGTAGAGGATAAGGTAAGAGAACATGAGATGATGGAGCAGTAGATGGACAGGAATCAGATAGATCAGACAAGATAGAAGGAGAAGGTGGAGGATAGAAGATAGATGAGACAGGTAGGATGTATGATGGAGAGATATTGTAGAGGATAAGGTAAGAGAACATGAGATGATGGAGCAGTAGATGGACAGGGATCAGATAGATCATACAGGATAGAAGGAGGAGGTGGAGGACAGAAGATAGATGAGACAGGTAGGATGTATGATGGAGAGATATTGTATTGGATAAGGTAAGAGAACATGAGACGATGGAGCAGTAGATGGACAGGGATCAGACAGATCATACATGATAGAAGGAGGAGGTGGAGGATAGAAGATAGATGAGACAGGTAGGATGTATGATGGAGAGATATTGTAGAGGATAAGGTAAGAGAACATGAGACGATGGAGCAGTAGATGGACAGGGATCAGACAGATCATACATGATAGAAGGAGGAGGTGGAGGATAGAAGATAGATGAGACAGGTAGGATGTATGATGGAGAGATATTGTAGAGGATAAGGTAAGAGAACATGAGATGATGGAGCAGTAGATGGACAGGGATCAGACAGATCATACAAGATAGAAGGAGGAGGTGGAGGATAGAAGATAGATGAGACAGGTAGGATGTATGATGGAGAGATATTGTAGAGGATAAGGTAAGAGAACATGAGATGGTGGAGCAGTAGATGGACAGGGATCAGATAGATCATACAAGATAGAAGGAGGAGGTGGAGGAGAGAAGATAGATGAGACAGGTAGGATGTATGATGGAGAGATATTGTAGAGGATAAGGTAAGAGAACATGAGATGATGGAGCAGTAGATGGACAGGGATCAGATAGATCATACAAGATAGAAGGAGGAGGTGGAGGAGAGAAGATAGATGAGACAGGTAGGATGTATGATGGAGAGATATTGTAGAGGATAAGGTAAGAGAACATGAGATGATGGAGCAGTAGATGGACAGGGATCAGATAGATCATACAAGATAGAAGGAGGAGGTGGAGGAGAGAAGATAGATGAGACAGGTAGGATGTATGATGGAGAGATATTGTAGAGGATAAGGTAAGAGAACATGAGATGGTGGAGCAGTAGATGGACAGGGATCAGACAGATCATACAAGATAGAAGGAGGAGGTGGAGGACAGAAGATAGATGAGACAGGTAGGATGTATGATGGAGAGATATTGTATTGGATAAGGTAAGAGAACATGAGACGATGGAGCAGTAGATGGACAGGGATCAGACAGATCATACATGATAGAAGGAGGAGGTGGAGGATAGAAGATAGATGAGACAGGTAGGATGTATGATGGAGAGATATTGTAGAGGATAAGGTAAGAGAACATGAGACGATGGAGCAGTAGATGGACAGGGATCAGACAGATCATACATGATAGAAGGAGGAGGTGGAGGACAGAAGATAGATGAGACAGGTAGGATGTATGATGGAGAGATATTGTAGAGGATAAGGTAAGAGAACATGAGATGGTGGAGCAGTAGATGGACAGGGATCAGATAGATCATACATGATAGAAGGAGAAGGTGGAGGATAGAAGATAGATGAGACAGGTAGGATGTATGATGGAGAAATATTGTAGAGGATAAGGTAATAGAACATGACATGATGGAGCAGTAGATGGACAGGGATCAGACAGATCATACAAGATAGAAGGAGGAGGTGGAGGATAGAAGATAGATGAGACAGGTAGGATGTATGATGGAGAGATATTGTAGAGGATAAGGTAAGAGAACATGAGATGGTGGAGCAGTAGATGGACAGGGATCAGATAGATCATACAAGATAGAAGGAGGAGGTGGAGGAGAGAAGATAGATGAGACAGGTAGGATGTATGATGGAGTAATATGTAGAGGATAAGGTAAGAGAACATGAGATGATGGGAGCAGTAGATGGACAGGGATCAGACAGATCATACAAGATAGAAGGAGGAGGTGGAGGATAGAAGATAGATGAGACAGGTAGGATGTATGATGGAGAGATATTGTAGAGGATAAGGTAAGAGAACATGGGGTGATGGAGCAGTAGATGGACAGGGATCAGACAGATCATACAAGATAGAAGGAGGAGGTGGAGGAGAGAAGATAGATGAGACATGTATGATGGAGAAATATTGTAGAGGATAAGGTAAGAGAACATGAGATGATGGAGCAGTAGATGGACAGGGATCAGACAGATCATACAAGATAGAAGGAGGAGGTGGAGGAGAGAAGATAGATGAGACAGGTAGGATGTATGATGGAGAGATATTGTAGAGGATAAGGTAAGAGAACATGAGATGGTGGAGCAGTAGATGGACAGGGATCAGATAGATCATACAAGATAGAGGGAGGAGGTGGAGGATAGAAGATAGATGAGACAGGTAGGATGTATGATGGAGAAATATTGTAGAGGATAAGGTAATAGAACATGACATGATGGAGCAGTAGATGGACAGGGATCAGACAGATCATACAAGATAGAAGGAGGAGGTGGAGGATAGAAGATAGATGAGACAGGTAGGATGTATGATGGAGAGATATTGTAGAGGATAAGGTAAGAGAACATGGGGTGATGGAGCAGTAGATGGACAGGGATCAGACAGATCATACAAGATAGAAGGAGGAGGTGGAGGAGAGAAGATAGATGAGACATGTATGATGGAGAAATATTGTAGAGGATAAGGTAAGAGAACATGAGATGATGGAGCAGTAGATGGACAGGGATCAGACAGATCATACAAGATAGAAGGAGGAGGTGGAGGAGAGAAGATAGATGAGACAGGTAGGATGTATGATGGAGAGATATTGTAGAGGATAAGGTAAGAGAACATGGGGTGATGGAGCAGTAGATGGACAGGGATCAGACAGATCATACAAGATAGAAGGAGGAGGTGGAGGAGAGAAGATAGATGAGACATGTATGATGGAGAAATATTGTAGAGGATAAGGTAAGAGAACATGAGATGATGGAGCAGTAGATGGACAGGGATCAGACAGATCATACAAGATAGAAGGAGGAGGTGGAGGAGAGAAGATAGATGAGACAGGTAGGATGTATGATGGAGAGATATTGTAGAGGATAAGGTAAGAGAACATGAGATGGTGGAGCAGTAGATGGACAGGGATCAGATAGATCATACAAGATAGAGGGAGGAGGTGGAGGATAGAAGATAGATGAGACAGGTAGGATGTATGATGGAGAAATATTGTAGAGGATAAGGTAAGAGAACATGAGATGGTGGAGCAGTAGATGGACAGGGATCAGATAGATCATACAAGATAGAAGGAGGAGGTGGAGAAGAGAAGACAGATGAGACAGGTAGGATGTATGATGGAGAGATATTGTAGAGGATAAGGTAAGAGAACATGAGATGGTGGAGCAGTAGATGGACAGGGATCAGACAGATCATACAAGATAGAAGGAGGAGGTGGAGGAGAGAAGATAGATGAGACAGGTATGATGTATGATGGAGAGATATTGTAGAGGATAAGGTAAGAGAACATGAGATAATGGAGCAGTAGATGGACAGGGATCAGACAGATCATACAAGATAGAAGGAGGAGGTGGAGGATAGGAGATAGATGAGACAGGTAGGATGTATGATGGAGAGATATTGTAGAGGATAAGGTAAGAGAACATGAGATGATGGAGCAGTAGATGGACAGGGATCAGATAGATCATACAGGATAGAAGGAGGAGGTGGAGGATAGAAGATAGATGAGACAGGTAGGATGTATAATGGAGAGATATTGTAGAGGATAAGGTAAGAGAACATGAGATGATGGAGCAGTAGATGGACAGGGATCAGACAGATCATACAAGATAGATGGAGGAGGTGGAGGATAGAAGATAGATGAGACAGGTAGGATGTATAATGGAGAGATATTGTAGAGGATAATGTAAGAGAACATGAGATGGTGGAGCAGTAGATGGACAGGGATCAGACAGATCATACAAGATAGAAGGAGGAGGTGGAGGATAGAAGATAGATAAGACAGGTAGGATGTATGATGGAGAGATATTGTAGAGGATAAGGTAAGAGAACATGAGATAGTGGAGCAGTAGATGGACAGGGATCAGATAGATCATACATGATAGAAGGAGGAGGTGGAGGACAGAAGATAGATGAGACAGGTAGGATGTATGATGGAGAGATATTGTAGAGGATAAGGTAAGAGAACATGAGATGGTGGAGCAGTAGATGGACAGGGATCAGACAGATCATACAAGATAGAAGGAGGAGGTGGAGGAGAGAAGATAGATGAGACAGGTAGGATGTATGATGGAGAGATATTGTAGAGGATAAGGTAAGAGAACATGAGATGGTGGAGCAGTAGATGGACAGGGATCAGATAGATCATACAAGATAGAAGGAGGAGGTGGAGAATAGAATATAGATGAGACAGGTAGGATGTATGATGGAGAGATATTGTAGAGGATAAGGTAAGAGAACATGAGATGATGGAGCAGTAGATGGACAGGGATCAGACAGACCATACATGATAGAAGGAGGAGGTGGAGGACAGAAGATAGATGAGACAGGTAGGATGTATGATGGAGAGATATTGTAGAGGATAAGGTAAGAGAACATGAGATGATGGAGCAGTAGATGGACAGGGATCAGACAGATCATACAAGATAGAAGGAGGATGTGGAGAATAGAAGATAGATGAGACAGGTAGGATGTATGATGGAGATATATTGTAGAGGATAAGGTAAGAGAACATGAGATGGTGGAGCAGTAGATGGACAGGGATCAGACAGATCATACATGATAGAAGGAGGAGGTGGAGGATAGAAGATAGATGAGACAGGTAGGATGTATGATGGAGAGATATTGTATTGGATAAGGTAATAGAACATGAGATGGTGGAGCAGTAGATGGACAGGGATCAGATAGATCATACATGATAGAAGGAGGAGGTGGAGGATAGAAGATAGATGAGACAGGTAGGATGTATGATGGAGAGATATTGTATTGGATAAGGTAAGAGAACATGAGATGGTGGAGCAGTAGATGGACAGGGATCAGACAGATCATACATGATAGAAGGAGGAGGTGGAGGATAGAAGATAGATGAGACAGGTAGGATGTATGATGGAGAGATATTGTAGAGGATAAGGTAAGAGAACATGAGATGGTGGAGCAGTAGATGGACAGGGATCAGACAGATCATACAAGATAGAAGGAGGAGGTGGAGAATAGAAGATAGATGAGACAGGTAGGATGTATGATGGAGAGATATTGTAGAGGATAATGTAAGAGAACATGAGATGATGGAGCAGTAGATGGACAGGGATCAGATAGATCATACAAGATAGAAGGAGGAGGTGGAGGATATAAGATAGATGAGACAGGTAGGATGTATGATGGAGATATATTGTAGAGGATAAGGTAAGAGAACATGAGATGATGGAGCAGTAGATGGACAGGGATCAGACAGACCATACATGATAGAAGGAGGTGGTGGAGGATAGAAGATAGATGAGACAGGTAGGATGTATGATGGAGAGATATTGTAGAGGATAAGGTAAGAGAAGATGAGATGATGGAGCAGTAGATGGACAGGGATCAGACAGATCATACAAGATAGAAGGAGAAGGTGGAGGATAGAAGATAGATGAGACAGGTAGGAAGTATGATGGAGAGATATTGTAGAGGATAAGGTAAGAGAACATGACATGATGGAGCAGTAGATGGACAGGGATCAGACAGATCATACAAGATAGAAGGAGGAGGTGGAGGATAGAAGATAGATGAGACAGGCAGGATGTATGATGGAGAGATATTGTAGAGGATAAGGTAAGAGAACATGAGATGATGGAGCAGTAGATGGACAGGGATCAGATAGATCATACAGGATAGAAGGAGGAGGTGGAGGACAGAAGATAGATGAGACAGGTAGGATGTATGATGGAGAGATATTGTATTGGATAAGGTAAGAGAACATGAGACGATGGAGCAGTAGATGGACAGGGATCAGACAGATCATACATGATAGAAGGAGGAGGTGGAGGATAGAAGATAGATGAGACAGGTAGGATGTATGATGGAGAGATATTGTAGAGGATAAGGTAAGAGAACATGAGACGATGGAGCAGTAGATGGACAGGGATCAGACAGATCATACATGATAGAAGGAGGAGGTGGAGGATAGAAGATAGATGAGACAGGTAGGATGTATGATGGAGAGATATTGTAGAGGATAAGGTAAGAGAACATGAGATGGTGGAGCAGTAGATGGACAGGGATCAGATAGATCATACATGATAGAAGGAGAAGGTGGAGGATAGAAGATAGATGAGACAGGTAGGATGTATGATGGAGAAATATTGTAGAGGATAAGGTAATAGAACATGACATGATGGAGCAGTAGATGGACAGGGATCAGACAGATCATACAAGATAGAAGGAGGAGGTGGAGGATAGAAGATAGATGAGACAGGTAGGATGTATGATGGAGAGATATTGTAGAGGATAAGGTAAGAGAACATGAGATGGTGGAGCAGTAGATGGACAGGGATCAGATAGATCATACAAGATAGAAGGAGGAGGTGGAGGAGAGAAGATAGATGAGACAGGTAGGATGTATGATGGAGAAATATTGTAGAGGATAAGGTAAGAGAACATGAGATGATGGAGCAGTAGATGGACAGGGATCAGACAGATCATACAAGATAGAAGGAGGAGGTGGAGGATAGAAGATAGATGAGACAGGTAGGATGTATGATGGAGAGATATTGTAGAGGATAAGGTAAGAGAACATGGGGTGATGGAGCAGTAGATGGACAGGGATCAGACAGATCATACAAGATAGAAGGAGGAGGTGGAGGAGAGAAGATAGATGAGACATGTATGATGGAGAAATATTGTAGAGGATAAGGTAAGAGAACATGAGATGATGGAGCAGTAGATGGACAGGGATCAGACAGATCATACAAGATAGAAGGAGGAGGTGGAGGAGAGAAGATAGATGAGACAGGTAGGATGTATGATGGAGAGATATTGTAGAGGATAAGGTAAGAGAACATGAGATGGTGGAGCAGTAGATGGACAGGGATCAGATAGATCATACAAGATAGAGGGAGGAGGTGGAGGATAGAAGATAGATGAGACAGGTAGGATGTATGATGGAGAAATATTGTAGAGGATAAGGTAATAGAACATGACATGATGGAGCAGTAGATGGACAGGGATCAGACAGATCATACAAGATAGAAGGAGGAGGTGGAGGATAGAAGATAGATGAGACAGGTAGGATGTATGATGGAGAGATATTGTAGAGGATAAGGTAAGAGAACATGGGGTGATGGAGCAGTAGATGGACAGGGATCAGACAGATCATACAAGATAGAAGGAGGAGGTGGAGGAGAGAAGATAGATGAGACATGTATGATGGAGAAATATTGTAGAGGATAAGGTAAGAGAACATGAGATGATGGAGCAGTAGATGGACAGGGATCAGACAGATCATACAAGATAGAAGGAGGAGGTGGAGGAGAGAAGATAGATGAGACAGGTAGGATGTATGATGGAGAGATATTGTAGAGGATAAGGTAAGAGAACATGAGATGGTGGAGCAGTAGATGGACAGGGATCAGATAGATCATACAAGATAGAGGGAGGAGGTGGAGGATAGAAGATAGATGAGACAGGTAGGATGTATGATGGAGAAATATTGTAGAGGATAAGGTAAGAGAACATGAGATGGTGGAGCAGTAGATGGACAGGGATCAGATAGATCATACAAGATAGAAGGAGGAGGTGGAGAAGAGAAGACAGATGAGACAGGTAGGATGTATGATGGAGAGATATTGTAGAGGATAAGGTAAGAGAACATGAGATGGTGGAGCAGTAGATGGACAGGGATCAGACAGATCATACAAGATAGAAGGAGGAGGTGGAGGAGAGAAGATAGATGAGACAGGTATGATGTATGATGGAGAGATATTGTAGAGGATAAGGTAAGAGAACATGAGATAATGGAGCAGTAGATGGACAGGGATCAGACAGATCATACAAGATAGAAGGAGGAGGTGGAGGATAGGAGATAGATGAGACAGGTAGGATGTATGATGGAGAGATATTGTAGAGGATAAGGTAAGAGAACATGAGATGATGGAGCAGTAGATGGACAGGGATCAGATAGATCATACAGGATAGAAGGAGGAGGTGGAGGATAGAAGATAGATGAGACAGGTAGGATGTATAATGGAGAGATATTGTAGAGGATAAGGTAAGAGAACATGAGATGATGGAGCAGTAGATGGACAGGGATCAGACAGATCATACAAGATAGATGGAGGAGGTGGAGGATAGAAGATAGATGAGACAGGTAGGATGTATAATGGAGAGATATTGTAGAGGATAATGTAAGAGAACATGAGATGGTGGAGCAGTAGATGGACAGGGATCAGACAGATCATACAAGATAGAAGGAGGAGGTGGAGGATAGAAGATAGATAAGACAGGTAGGATGTATGATGGAGAGATATTGTAGAGGATAAGGTAAGAGAACATGAGATAGTGGAGCAGTAGATGGACAGGGATCAGATAGATCATACATGATAGAAGGAGGAGGTGGAGGACAGAAGATAGATGAGACAGGTAGGATGTATGATGGAGAGATATTGTAGAGGATAAGGTAAGAGAACATGAGATGGTGGAGCAGTAGATGGACAGGGATCAGACAGATCATACAAGATAGAAGGAGGAGGTGGAGGAGAGAAGATAGATGAGACAGGTAGGATGTATGATGGAGAGATATTGTAGAGGATAAGGTAAGAGAACATGAGATGGTGGAGCAGTAGATGGACAGGGATCAGATAGATCATACAAGATAGAAGGAGGAGGTGGAGAATAGAATATAGATGAGACAGGTAGGATGTATGATGGAGAGATATTGTAGAGGATAAGGTAAGAGAACATGAGATGATGGAGCAGTAGATGGACAGGGATCAGACAGACCATACATGATAGAAGGAGGAGGTGGAGGACAGAAGATAGATGAGACAGGTAGGATGTATGATGGAGAGATATTGTAGAGGATAAGGTAAGAGAACATGAGATGATGGAGCAGTAGATGGACAGGGATCAGACAGATCATACAAGATAGAAGGAGGATGTGGAGAATAGAAGATAGATGAGACAGGTAGGATGTATGATGGAGATATATTGTAGAGGATAAGGTAAGAGAACATGAGATGGTGGAGCAGTAGATGGACAGGGATCAGACAGATCATACATGATAGAAGGAGGAGGTGGAGGATAGAAGATAGATGAGACAGGTAGGATGTATGATGGAGAGATATTGTATTGGATAAGGTAAGAGAACATGAGATGGTGGAGCAGTAGATGGACAGGGATCAGACAGATCATACATGATAGAAGGAGGAGGTGGAGGATAGAAGATAGATGAGACAGGTAGGATGTATGATGGAGAGATATTGTAGAGGATAAGGTAAGAGAACATGAGATGGTGGAGCAGTAGATGGACAGGGATCAGACAGATCATACAAGATAGAAGGAGGAGGTGGAGAATAGAAGATAGATGAGACAGGTAGGATGTATGATGGAGAGATATTGTAGAGGATAATGTAAGAGAACATGAGATGATGGAGCAGTAGATGGACAGGGATCAGATAGATCATACAAGATAGAAGGAGGAGGTGGAGGATATAAGATAGATGAGACAGGTAGGATGTATGATGGAGATATATTGTAGAGGATAAGGTAAGAGAACATGAGATGATGGAGCAGTAGATGGACAGGGATCAGACAGACCATACATGATAGAAGGAGGTGGTGGAGGATAGAAGATAGATGAGACAGGTAGGATGTATGATGGAGAGATATTGTAGAGGATAAGGTAAGAGAAGATGAGATGATGGAGCAGTAGATGGACAGGGATCAGACAGATCATACAAGATAGAAGGAGAAGGTGGAGGATAGAAGATAGATGAGACAGGTAGGAAGTATGATGGAGAGATATTGTAGAGGATAAGGTAAGAGAACATGACATGATGGAGCAGTAGATGGACAGGGATCAGACAGATCATACAAGATAGAAGGAGGAGGTGGAGGATAGAAGATAGATGAGACAGGCAGGATGTATGATGGAGAGATATTGTAGAGGATAAGGTAAGAGAACATGAGATGATGGAGCAGTAGATGGACAGGGATCAGACAGATCATACAAGATAGAAGGAAGAGGTGGAGGATAGAAGATAGATGAGACAGGCAGGATGTATGATGGGGAGATATTGTAGAGGATAAGGTAAGAGAACATGAGATGATGGAGCAGTAGATGGACAGGGATCAGACAGACCATACATGATAGAAGGAGGAGGTGAAGGATAGAAGATAGATGAGACAGGTAGGATGTATGATGGAGAGATATTGTAGAGGATAAGGTAAGAGAACATGAGATGATGGAGCAGTAGATGGACAGGAATCAGATAGATCATACAAGATAGAAGGAGAAGGTGGAGGATAGAAGATAGATGAGACAGGTAGGATGTATGATGGAGAGATATTGTAGAGGATAAGGTAAGAGAACATGAGATGATGGAGCAGTAGATGGACAGGGATCAGACAGATCATACAAGATAGAAGGAGGAGGTGGAGGATAGAAGATAGATGAGACAGGTAGGATGTATGATGGAGAGATATTGTAGAGGATAAGGTAAGAGAACATGAGATGATGGAGCAGTAGATGGACAGGGATCAGATAGATCATACAAGATAGAAGGAGGAGGTGGAGGACAGAAGATAGATGAGACAGGTAGGATGTATGATGGAGAGATATTGTATTGGATAAGGTAAGAGAACATGAGACGATGGAGCAGTAGATGGACAGGGATCAGACAGATCATACATGATAGAAGGAGGAGGTGGAGGATAGAAGATAGATGAGACAGGTAGGATGTATGATGGAGAGATATTGTAGAGGATAAGGTAAGAGAACATGAGATGATGGAGCAGTAGATGGACAGGGATCAGACAGACCATACATGATAGAAGGAGGAGGTGAAGGATAGAAGATAGATGAGACAGGTAGGATGTATGATGGAGAGATATTGTAGAGGATAAGGTAAGAGAACATGAGATGGTGGAGCAGTAGATGGACAGGGATCAGATAGATCATACATGATAGAAGGAGAAGGTGGAGGATAGAAGATAGATGAGACAGGTAGGATGTATGATGGAGAGATATTGTAGAGGATAAGGTAAGAGAACATGAGATGGTGGAGCAGTAGATGGACAGGGAACAGATAGATCATACAAGATAGAAGGAGGAGGTGGAGGATAGAAGATAGATGAGACAGGTAGGATGTATGATGGAGAAATATTGTAGAGGATAAGGTAATAGAACATGACATGATGGAGCAGTAGATGGACAGGGATCAGACAGATCATACAAGATAGAAGGAGGAGGTGGAGGACAGAAGATAGATGAGACAGGTAGGATGTATAATGGAGAGATATTGTAGAGGATAAGGTAAGAGAACATGAGATGGTGGAGCAGTAGATGGACAGGGATCAGACAGACCATACATGATAGAAGGAGGAGGTGGAGGATAGAAGATAGATGAGACAGGTAGGATGTATGATGGAGAGATATTGTAGAGGATAAGGTAAGAGAACATGAGATGGTGGAGCAGTAGATGGACAGGGATCAGATAGATCATACAAGATAGAAGGAAGAGGTGGAGGATAGAAGATAGATGAGACAGGTAGGATGTATGATGGAGAGATATTGTAGAGGATAAGGTAAGAGAACATGAGATGGTGGAGCAGTAGATGGACAGGGATCAGATAGATCATACAAGATAGAAGGAGAAGGTGGAGGATAGAAGATAGATGAGACAGGTAGGATGTATGATGGAGAGATATTGTAGAGGATAAGGTAAGAGAACATGAGATGGTGGAGCAGTAGATGGACAGGGATCAGACAGATCATACAAGATAGAAGGAGGAGGTGGAGGATAGAAGATAGATGAGACAGGTAGGATGTATGATGGAGAGATATTGTAGAGGATAAGGTAAGAGAACATGAGATGGTGGAGCAGTAGATGGACAGGGATCAGACAGATCATACATGATAGAAGGAGGAGGTGGAGGATAGAAGATAGATGAGACAGGTAGGATGTATGATGGAGAGATATTGTAGAGGATAAGGTAATAGAACATGACATGATGGAGCAGTAGATGGACAGGGATCAGACAGATCATACAAGATAGAAGGAGGAGGTGGAGGATAGAAGATAGATGAGACAGGTAGGATGTATGATGGAGAGATATTGTAGAGGATAAGGTAAGAGAAAATGGGGTGATGGAGCAGTAGATGGACAGGGATCAGATAGATCATACAAGATAGAAGGAAGAGGTGGAGGATAGAAGATAGATGAGACAGGCAGGATGTATGATGGAGAGATATTGTAGAGGATAAGGTAAGAGAACATGAGATGGTGGAGCAGTAGATGGACAGGGATCAGATAGATCATACATGATAGAAGGAGAATGTGGAGGATAGAAGATAGATGAGACAGGTAGGATGTATGATGGAGAGATATTGTAGAGGATAAGGTAAGAGAACATGAGATGGTGGAGCAGTAGATGGACAGGGATCAGATAGATCATACAAGATAGAAGGAGGAGGTGGAGGAGAGAAGATAGATGAGACAGGTAGGATGTATGATGGAGAGATATTGTAGAGGATAAGGTAAGAGAACATGAGATGATGGAGCAGTAGATGGACAGGGATCAGACAGATCATACAAGATAGAAGGAGGAGGTGGAGGATAGAAGATAGATGAGACAGGTAGGATGTATGATGGAGAGATATTGTATTGGATAAGGTAATAGAACATGAGATGATGGAGCAGTAGATGGACAGGGATCAGACAGATCATACATGATAGAAGGAGGAGGTGGAGGAGAGAAGATAGATGAGACAGGTAGGATGTATGATGGAGAGATATTGTAGAGGATAAGGTAAGAGAACATAAGATGGTGGAGCAGTAGATGGACAGGGATCAGATAGATCATACAAGATAGAAGGAGGAGGTGGAGGACAGAAGATAGATGAGACAGGTAGGATGTATGATGGAGAGATATTGTAGAGGATAAGGTAAGAGAACATGAGATGATGGAGCAGTAGATGGACAGGGATCAGACAGATCATACAAGATAGAAGGAGGAGGTGGAGGACAGAAGATAGATGAGACAGGTAGGATGTATGATGGAGAGATATTGTAGAGGATAAGGTAAGAGAACATGAGATGGTGGAGCAGTAGATGGACAGGGATCAGATAGATCATACATGATAGAAGGAGAAGGTGGAGGATAGAAGATAGATGAGACAGGTAGGATGTATGATGGAGAGATATTGTAGAGGATAAGGTAAGAGAACATGAGATGGTGGAGCAGTAGATGGACAGGGATCAGATAGATCATACAAGATAGAAGGAGGAGGTGGAGGAGAGAAGATAGATGAGACAGGTAGGATGTATGATGGAGAGATATTGTAGAGGATAAGGTAAGAGAACATGAGATGATGGAGCAGTAGATGGACAGGGATCAGACAGATCATACAAGATAGAAGGAGGAGGTGGAGGATAGAAGATAGATGAGACAGGTAGGATGTATGATGGAGAGATATTGTATTGGATAAGGTAATAGAACATGAGATGATGGAGCAGTAGATGGACAGGGATCAGATAGATCATACATGATAGAAGGAGGAGGTGGAGGAGAGAAGATAGATGAGACAGGTAGGATGTATGATGGAGAGTTATTGTAGAGGATAAGGTAAGAGAACATAAGATGGTGGAGCAGTAGATGGACAGGGATCAGATAGATCATACAAGATAGAAGGAGGAGGTGGAGGACAGAAGATAGATGAGACAGGTAGGATGTATGATGGAGAGATATTGTAGAGGATAAGGTAAGAGAACATGAGATGATGGAGCAGTAGATGGACAGGGATCAGACAGATCATACATGATAGAAGGAGGAGGTGGAGGAGAGAAGATAGATGAGACAGGTAGGATGTATGATGGAGAGATATTGTAGAGGATAAGGTAAGAGAACATGAGATGGTGGAGCAGTAGATGGACAGGGATCAGATAGATCATACAGGATAGAAGGAGGAGGTGGAGGATAGAAGATAGATGAGACAGGTAGGATGTATGATGGAGAGATATTGTATTGGATAAGGTAAGAGAACATGAGATGATGGAGCAGTAGATGGACAGGGATCAGACATATCATACATGATAGAAGGAGGTGGTGGAGGAGAGAAGATAGATGAGACAGGTAGGATGTATGATGGAGAGATATTGTAGAGGATAAGGTAAGAGAACATGAGATGGTGGAGCAGTAGATGGACAGGGGTCAGACAGATCATACAAGATAGAAGGAGGAGGTGGAGGAGAGAAGATAGATGAGACAGGTAGGATGTATGATGGAGAGATATTGTAGAGGATAAGGTAAGAGAACATGAGATGATGGAGCAGTAGATGGACAGGGATCAGATAGATCATACAAGATAGAGGGAGGAGGTGGAGGATAGAAGATAGATGAGACAGGTAGGATGTATGATGGAGAGATATTGTAGAGGATAAGGTAAGAGAACATGAGATGGTGGAGCAGTAGATGGACAGGGATCAGACAGACCATACAAGATAGAAGGAGGAGGTGGAGAAGAGAAGATAGATGAGACAGGTAGGATGTATGATGGAGAGATATTGTAGAGGATAAGGTAAGAGAACATGAGATGATGGAGCAGTAGATGGACAGGGATCAGACAGATCATACAAGATAGAAGGAGGTGGTGGAGGATAGATGAGACAGGTAGGATGTATGATGGAGAGATATTGTATTGGATAAGGTAAGAGAACATGAGATGATGGAGCAGTAGATGGACAGGGATCAGACAGATCATACATGATAGAAGGAGGTGGTGGAGGAGAGAAGATAGATGAGACAGGTAGGATGTATGATGGAGAGATATTGTAGAGGATAAGGTAAGAGAACATGAGATGGTGGAGCAGTAGATGGACAGGGGTCAGATAGATCATACAAGATAGAAGGAGGAGGTGGAGGACAGAAGATAGATGAGACAGGTAGGATGTATGATGGAGAGATATTGTAGAAGATAAGGTAAGAGAACATGAGATGATGGCGCAGTAGATGGACAGGGATCAGACAGATCATACATGATAGAAGGAGGAGGTGGAGGAGAGAAGATAGATGAGACAGGTAGGATGTATGATGGAGAGATATTGTAGAGGATAAGGTAAGAGAACATGAGATGGTGGAGCAGTAGATGGACAGGGGTCAGACAGATCATACAAGATAGAAGGAGGAGGTGGAGGAGAGAAGATAGATGAGACAGGTAGGATGTATGATGGAGAGATATTGTAGAGGATAAGGTAAGAGAACATGACATGATGGAGCAGTAGATGGACAGGGATCAGACAGATCATACAAGATAGAAGGAGGAGGTGGAGGATAGAAGATAGATGAGACAGGTAGGATGTATGATGGAGAGATATTGTAGAGGATAAGGTAAGAGAACATGAGATGATGGAGCAGTAGATGGACAGGGATCAGACAGATCATACAAGATAGAAGGAGGAGGTGGAGGATAGAAGATAGATGAGACAGGTATGATGTATGATGGAGAGATATTGTAGAGGATAAGGTAAGAGAACATGAGATGATGGAGCAGTAGATGGACAGGGATCAGACAGATCATACATGATAGAAGGAGGAGGTGGAGGAGAGAAGATAGATGAGACAGGTAGGATGTATGATGGAGAGATATTGTAGAGGATAAGGTAAGAGAACATGATATGGTGGAGCAGTAGATGGACAGGGATCAGATAGATCATACAAGATAGAGGGAGGAGGTGGAGAAGAGAAGACAGATGAGACAGGTAGGATGTATGATGGAGATATTGTAGAGGATAAGGTAAGAGAACATGAGATGGTGGAGCAGTAGATGGACAGGGATCAGACAGACCATACAAGATAGAAGGAGGAGGTGGAGGATAGAAGATAGATGAGACAGGTAGGATGTATGATGGAGAAATATTGTAGAGGATAAGGTAAGAGAACATGAGATGGTGGAGCAGTAGATGGACAGGGATCAGACAGACCATACAAGATAGAAGGTGGAGGTGGAGAAGAGAAGATAGATGAGACAGGTAGGATGTATGATGGAGAGATATTGTAGAGGATAAGGTAAGAGAACATGAGATGGTGGAGCAGTAGATGGACAGGGATCAGATAGATCATACAAGATAGAAGGAAGAGGTGGAGGAGAGAAGATAGATGAGACAGGTAGGATGTATGATGGAGAGATATTGTAGAGGATAAGGTAAGAGAACATGAGATGGTGGAGCAGTAGATGGACAGGGATCAGACAGATCATACAAGATAGAAGGAGGAGGTGGAGGAGAGAAGATAGATGAGACAGGTAGGATGTATGATGGAGATATTGTAGAGGATAAGGTAAGAGAACATGAGATGATAGAGCAGTAGATGGACAGGGATCAGACAGACCATACAAGATAGAAGGAGGAGGTGGATGATAGAAGATAGATGAGACAGGTAGGATGTATGATGGAGAGATATTGTAGAGGATAAGGTAATAGTACATGAAATGGTGGAGCAGTAGATGGACAGGGATCAGATAGATCATACAAGATAGAAGGAAGAGGTGGAGGATAGAAGATAGATGAGACAGGCAGGATGTATGATGGAGAGATATTGTAGAGGATAAGGTAAGAGAACATGAGATGATGGAGCAGTAGATGGACAGGGATCAGACAGATCATACATGATAGAAGGAGGAGGTGGAGGAGAGAAGATAGATGAGACAGGTAGGATGTATGATGGAGAGATATTGTAGAGGATAAGGTAAGAGAACATGAGATGGTGGAGCAGTAGATGGACAGGGGTCAGACAGATCATACAAGATAGAAGGAGGAGGTGGAGGAGAGAAGATAGATGAGACAGGTAGGATGTATGATGGAGAGATATTGTAGAGGATAAGGTAAGAGAACATGACATGATGGAGCAGTAGATGGACAGGGATCAGACAGATCATACAAGATAGAAGGAGGAGGTGGAGGATAGAAGATAGATGAGACAGGTAGGATGTATGATGGAGAGATATTGTAGAGGATAAGGTAAGAGAACATGAGATGATGGAGCAGTAGATGGACAGGGATCAGACAGATCATACAAGATAGAAGGAGGAGGTGGAGGATAGAAGATAGATGAGACAGGTATGATGTATGATGGAGAGATATTGTAGAGGATAAGGTAAGAGAACATGAGATGATGGAGCAGTAGATGGACAGGGATCAGACAGATCATACATGATAGAAGGAGGAGGTGGAGGAGAGAAGATAGATGAGACAGGTAGGATGTATGATGGAGAGATATTGTAGAGGATAAGGTAAGAGAACATGATATGGTGGAGCAGTAGATGGACAGGGATCAGATAGATCATACAAGATAGAGGGAGGAGGTGGAGAAGAGAAGACAGATGAGACAGGTAGGATGTATGATGGAGATATTGTAGAGGATAAGGTAAGAGAACATGAGATGGTGGAGCAGTAGATGGACAGGGATCAGACAGACCATACAAGATAGAAGGAGGAGGTGGAGGATAGAAGATAGATGAGACAGGTAGGATGTATGATGGAGAAATATTGTAGAGGATAAGGTAAGAGAACATGAGATGGTGGAGCAGTAGATGGACAGGGATCAGACAGACCATACAAGATAGAAGGTGGAGGTGGAGAAGAGAAGATAGATGAGACAGGTAGGATGTATGATGGAGAGATATTGTAGAGGATAAGGTAAGAGAACATGAGATGGTGGAGCAGTAGATGGACAGGGGTCAGATAGATCATACAAGATAGAAGGAAGAGGTGGAGGAGAGAAGATAGATGAGACAGGTAGGATGTATGATGGAGAGATATTGTAGAGGATAAGGTAAGAGAACATGAGATGGTGGAGCAGTAGATGGACAGGGATCAGATAGATCATACATGATAGAAGGAGGAGGTGGAGGAGAGAAGATAGATGAGACAGGTAGGATGTATGATGGAGATATTGTAGAGGATAAGGTAAGAGAACATGAGATGATAGAGCAGTAGATGGACAGGGATCAGACAGACCATACAAGATAGAAGGAGGAGGTGGATGATAGAAGATAGATGAGACAGGTAGGATGTATGATGGAGAGATATTGTAGAGGATAAGGTAATAGTACATGAAATGGTGGAGCAGTAGATGGACAGGGATCAGATAGATCATACAAGATAGAAGGAAGAGGTGGAGGATAGAAGATAGATGAGACAGGCAGGATGTATGATGGAGAGATATTGTAGAGGATAAGGTAAGAGAACATGAGATGATGGAGCAGTAGATGGACAGGGATCAGACAGATCATACATGATAGAAGGAGGAGGTGGAGGAGAGAAGATAGATGAGACAGGTAGGATGTATGATGGAGAGATATTGTAGAGGATAAGGTAAGAGAACATGAGATGATGGAGCAGTAGATGGACAGGGATCAGACAGATCATACATGATAGAAGGAGGAGGTGGAGGATAGAAGATAGATGAGACAGGTAGGATGTATGATGGAGAGATATTGTAGAGGATAAGGTAATAGTACATGAAATGGTGGAGCAGTAGATGGACAGGGATCAGATAGATCATACAAGATAGAAGGAAGAGGTGGAGGATAGAAGATAGATGAGACAGGTAGGATGTATGATGGGGAGATATTGTAGAGGATAAGGTAAGAGAACATGAGATGATGGAGCAGTAGATGGACAGGGATCAGACAGATCATACAAGATAGAAGGAGGAGGTGGAGGACAGAAGATAGATGAAGCAGGTAGGATGTATGATGGAGAAATATTGTAGAGGATAAGGTAAGAGAACATGAGATGATGGAGCAGTAGATGGACAGGGATCAGACAGACCATACATGATAGAAGGAGGAGGTGGAGGATAGAAGATAGATGAGACAGGTAGGATGTATGATGGAGAGATATTGTAGAGGATAATGTAAGAGAAGATGAGATGATGAAGCAGTAGATGGACAGGGATCAGACAGATCATACATGATAGAAGGAGTAGGTGGAGGATAGAAGATAGATGAGACAGGTAGGATGTATGATGGAGAGATATTGTAGAGGATAAGGTAATAGTACATGAAATGGTGGAGCAGTAGATGGACAGGGATCAGATAGATCATACAAGATAGAAGGAAGAGGTGGAGGATAGAAGATAGATGAGACAGGCAGGATGTATGATGGGGAGATATTGTAGAGGATAAGGTAAGAGAACATGAGATGGTGGAGCAGTAGATGGACAGGGATCACATAGATCATACATGATAGAAGGAGAAGGTGGAGGATAGAAGATAGATGAGACAGGTAGGATGTATGATGGAGAGATATTGTAGAGGATAAGGTAAGAGAACATGAGATGGTGGAGCAGTAGATGGACAGGGATCAGACAGATCATACATGATAGTAGGAGGAGGCGGAGGATAGAAGATAGATGAAACAGGTAGGATGTATGATGGAGAAATATTGTAGAGGATAAGGTAAGAGAACATGAGATGATGGAGCAGTAGATGGACAGGGATCAGACAGATCATACAAGATAGAAGGAGGAGGTGGAGGATAGAAGATAGATGAGACAGGTAGGATGTATGATGGAGAGATATTGTAGAGGATAAGGTAAGAGAACATGAGATGGTGGAGCAGTAGATGGACAGGGATCAGATAGATCATACATGATAGAAGGAGGAGGTGGAGGACAGAAGATAGATGAGACAGGTAGGATGTATGATGGGGAGATATTGTAGAGGATAATGTAAGAGAACATGAGATGGTGGAGCAGTAGATGGACAGGGATCAGATAGATCATACATGATAGAAGGAGGAGGTGGAGAAGAGAAGATAGATGAGACAGGTAGGATGTATGATGGAGAGATATTGTAGAGGATAAGGTAAGAGAACATGAGATGGTGGAGCAGTAGATGGACAGGGATCAGACAGATCATACATGATAGAAGGAGGAGGTGGAGGATAGAAGATAGATGAGACAGGTAGGATGTATGATGGAGAAATATTGTATTGGATAAGGTAATAGAACATGAGATGATGGAGCAGTAGATGGACAGGGATCAGATAGATCATACATGATAGAAGGAGGAGGTGGAGGATAGAAGATAGATGAGACAGGTAGGATGTATGATGGAGAGATATTGTAGAGGATAAGGTAAGAGAACATGAGATGATGGAGCAGTAGATGGACAGGGATCAGACAGATCATACATGATAGAAGGAGGAGGTGGAGGACAGAAGATAGATGAGACAGGTAGGATGTATGATGGAGCAGTAGATGGACAGGGATCAGATAGATCATACATGATAGAAGGAGGAGGTGGAGGACAGAAGATAGATGAGACAGGTAGGATGTATGATGGAGCAGTAGATGGACAGGGATCAGATAGATCATACAACATAGAAGGAGGAGGTGGAGGATAGAAGATAGATGAGACAGGTAGGATGTATGATGGAGAGATATTGTAGAGGATAAGGTAAGAGAAGATGAGATGGTGGAGCAGTAGATGGACAGGGGTCAGACAGATCATACATGATAGAAGGAGGAGGTGGAGGATAGAAGATAGATGAGACAGGTAGGATGTATGACGGAGAGATATTGTAGAGGATAAGGTAAGAGAACATGAGATGGTGGAGCAGTAGATGGACAGGGATCAGATAGATCATACATGATAGAAGGAGGAGGTGGAGGATAGAAGATAGATGAGACAGGTAGGATGTATAATGGAGAGATATTGTAGAGGATAAGGTAAGAGAACATGAGATGATGGAGCAGTAGATGGACAGGGATCAGATAGATCATACATGATAGAAGGAGGAGGTGGAGGATAGAAGATAGATGAGACAGGTAGGATGTATGATGGAGAGATATTGTAGAGGATAAGGTAAGAGAACATGAGATGATGGAGCAGTAGATGGACAGGGATCAGACAGATCATACATGATAGAAGGAGGAGGTGGAGGACAGAAGATAGATGAGACAGGTAGGATGTATGATGGAGAGATATTGTAGAGGATAAGGTAAGAGAACATGAGATGGTGGAGCAGTAGATGGACAGGGATCAGATAGATCATACAAGATAGAAGGAGGAGATGGAGGAGAGAAGATAGATGAAACAGGTAGGATGTATGATGGAGAAATATTGTATTGGATAAGGTAATAGAACATGAGATGATGGAGCAGTAGATGGACAGGGGTCAGACAGATCATACAAGATAGAAGGAGGAGATGGAGGAGAGAAGATAGATGAAACAGGTAGGATGTATGATGGAGAAATATTGTATTGGATAAGGTAAGAGAACATGAGATGGTGGAGCAGTAGATGGACAGGGATCAGATAGATCATACAAGATAGAAGGAAGAGGTGGAGGATAGAAGATAGATGAGACAGGTATGATGTATGATGGGGAGATATTGTATTGGATAAGGTAAGAGAACATGAGATGATGGAGCAGTAGATGGACAGGGATCAGATAGATCATACAACATAGAAGGAGGAGGCGGAGGATAGAAGATAGATGAGACAGGTAGGATGTATGATGGAGAGATATTGTAGAGGATAAGGTAAGAGAACATGAGATGGTGGAGCAGTAGATGGACAGGGATCAGATAGATCATACAAGATAGAAGGAGGAGATGGAGGAGAGAAGATAGATGAAACAGGTAGGATGTATGATGGAGAAATATTGTATTGGATAAGGTAAGAGAACATGAGATGATGGAGCAGTAGATGGACAGGGATCAGACAGATCATACATGATAGAAGGAGGAGGTGGAGGATAGAAGATAGATGAGACAGGTAGGATGTATGATGGAGAGATATTGTAGAGGATAAGGTAAGAGAACATGAGATGATGGAGCAGTAGATGGACAGGGATCAGACAGATCATACAAGATAGAAGGAGGAGGTGGAGGATAAAAGATAGATGAAACAGGTAGGATGTATGATGGAGAAATATTGTAGAGGATAAGGTAAGAGAACATGAGATGATGGAGCAGTAGATGGACAGGGATCAGATAGATCATACAACATAGAAGGAGGAGGCGGAGGATAGAAGATAGATGAGACAGGTAGGATGTATGATGGAGAGATATTGTAGAGGATAAGGTAAGAGAACATGAGATGGTGGAGCAGTAGATGGACAGGGATCAGATAGATCATACAAGATAGAAGGAAGAGGTGGAGGACAGAAGATAGATGAGACAGGTAGGATGTATGATGGAGAGATATTGTAGAGGATAAGGTAAGAGAACATGACATGATGGAGCAGTAGATGGACAGGGATCAGAAAGATCATACAAGATAGAAGGAGGAGGTGGAGGATAGAAGATAGATGAGACAGGTAGGATGTATGATGGAGAGATATTGTAGAGGATAAGGTAAGAGAACATGAGATGGTGGAGCAGTAGATGGACAGGGATCAGATAGATCATACAAGATAGAAGGAAGAGGTGGAGGACAGAAGATAGATGAGACAGGTAGGATGTATGATGGAGAGATATTGTAGAGGATAAGGTAAGAGAACATGAGATGATGGAGCAGTAGATGGACAGGGATCAGACAGATCATACATGATAGAAGGAGGAGGTGGAGGATAAAAGATAGATGAAACAGTTAGGATGTATGATGGAGAAATATTGTAGAGGATAAGGTAAGAGAACATGAGATGATGGAGCAGTAGATGGACAGGGATCAGATAGATCATACAACATAGAAGGAGGAGGCGGAGGACAGAAGATAGATGAGACAGGTAGGATGTATGATGGAGAAATATTGTAGAGGATAAGGTAAGAGAACATGAGATGATGGAGCAGTAGATGGACAGGGATCAGATAGATCATACAACATAGAAGGAGGAGGCGGAGGACAGAAGATAGATGAGACAGGTAGGATGTATGATGGAGAAATATTGTAGAGGATAAGGTAAGAGAACATGAGATGATGGAGCAGTAGATGGACAGGGATCAGACAGACCATACATGATAGAAGGAGGAGGTGGAGGACAGAAGATAGATGAGACAGGTAGGATGTATGATGGAGAGATATTGTATTGGATAAGGTAAGAGAACATGAGATGGTGGAGCAGTAGATGGACAGGGATCAGACAGATCATACAAGATAGAAGGAGGAGGTGGAGGATAGAAGATAGATGAGACAGGTAGGATGTATGATGGAGAGATATTGTAGAGGATAAGGTAAGAGAACATGAGATGGTGGAGCAGTAGATGGACAGGGATCAGACAGATCATACAAGATAGAAGGAGGAGGTGGAGGATAGAAGATAGATGAGACAGGTAGGATGTATGATGGAGAGATATTGTAGAGGATAAGGTAAGAGAACATGAGATGGTGGAGCAGTAGATGGACAGGGATCAGACAGATCATACAAGATAGAAGGAGGAGGTGGAGGATAGAAGATAGATGAGACAGGTAGGATGTATGATGGAGAGATATTGTAGAGGATAAGGTAAGAGAACATGAGATGGTGGAGCAGTAGATGGACAGGGATCAGGTAGATCATACAAGATAGTAGGAGGAGGTGGAGGATAGAAGATAGATGAGACAGGTAGGATGTATGATGGAGAAATATTGTATTGGATAAGGTAATAGAACATGAGATGATGGAGCAGTAGATGGACAGGGATCAGACAGATCATACAAGATAGAAGGAGGAGGTGGAGAATAGAAGATAGATGAGACAGGTAGGATGTATGATGGAGATATATTGTAGAGGATAAGGTAAGAGAACATGAGATGGTGGAGCAGTAGATGGACAGGGATCAGATAGATCATACATGATAGAAGGAGGTGGTGGAGGAGAGAAGATAGATGAGACTGGTAGGATGTATGATGGAGAGATATTGTAGAGGATAAGGTAAGAGAACATGAGATGATGGAGCAGTAGATGGACAGGGATCAGATAGATCATACAAGATAGAAGGAGAAGGTGGAGGATAGAAGATAGATGAGACAGGTAGGATGTATGATGGAGAGATATTGTAGAGGATAAGGTAAGAGAACATGAGATGGTGGAGCAGTAGATGGACAGGGATCAGACAGATCATACAAGATAGAAGGAGGAGGTGGAGAATAGAAGATAGATGAGACAGGTAGGATGTATGATGGAGATATATTGTAGAGGATAAGGTAAGAGAACATGAGATGGTGGAGCAGTAGATGGACAGGGATCAGATAGATCATACATGATAGAAGGAGGTGGTGGAGGAGAGAAGATAGATGAGACTGGTAGGATGTATGATGGAGAGATATTGTAGAGGATAAGGTAAGAGAACATGAGATGATGGAGCAGTAGATGGACAGGGATCAGATAGATCATACAAGATAGAAGGAGAAGGTGGAGGATGGAAGATAGATGAGACAGGTAGGATGTATGATGGAGATATTGTAGAGGATAAGGTAAGAGAACATGAGATGGTGGAGCAGTAGATGGACAGGGATCAGATAGATCATACAAGATAGAAGGAGGAGGTGGAGGATAGAAGATAGATGAGACAGGTAGGATGTATGATGGAGAGATATTGTAGAGGATAAGGTAAGAGAACATGAGATGGTGGAGCAGTAGATGGACAGGGATCAGATAGATCATACAAGATAGAAGGAGGAGGTGGAGGATAGAAGATAGATGAGACAGGTAGGATGTATGATAGAGAAATATTGTAGAGGATAAGGTAAGAGAACATGAGATGGTGGAGCAGTAGATGGACAGGGATCAGACAGATCATACAAGATAGAAGGAGGAGGTGGAGGATAGAAGATAGATGAGACAGGTAGGATGTATGATGGAGAGATATTGTAGAGGATAAGGTAAGAGAACATGAGATGGTGGAGCAGTAGATGGACAGGGATCAGATAGATCATACAAGATAGAAGGAAGAGGTGGAGGAGAGAAGATAGATGAGACAGGTATGATGTATGATGGAGAGATATTGTAGAGGATAAGGTAAGAGAACATGAGATGGTGGAGCAGTAGATGGACAGGGATCAGACAGATCATACAAGATAGAAGGAGGAGGTGGAGGATAGAAGATAGATGAGACAGGTAGGATGTATGATGAGAGATATTGTAGAGGATAAGGTAAGAGAACATGAGATGGTGGAGCAGTAGATGGACAGGGATGAGACAGATCATACAAGATAGAAGGAGGAGGTGGAGGATAGAAGATAGATGAGACAGGTAGGATGTATGATGGAGATATATTGTAGAGGATAAGGTAAGAGAACATGAGATGATGGAGCAGTAGATGGACAGGGATCAGACAGATCATACATGATAGAAGGAGGAGGTGGAGGACAGAAGATAGATGAGACAGGTAGGATGTATGATGGAGAGATATTGTAGAGGATAAGGTAAGAGAAGATGAGATGATGAAGCAGTAGATGGACAGGGATCAGACAGATCATAAAAGATAGAAGGAGGAGGTGGAGGACAGAAGATAGATGAGACAGGTAGGATGTATAATGGAGAGATATTGTAGAGGATAAGATAAGAGAACATGAGATGGTGGAGCAGTAGATGGACAGGGATCAGATAGATCATACAAGATAGAAGGAGGAGGTGGAGGATAGAAGATAGATGAGACAGGTAGGATGTATGATGGAGAGATATTGTAGAGGATAAGGTAAGAGAACATGAGATGATGGAGCAGTAGATGGACAGGGATCAGATAGATCATACAAGATAGAAGGAGGAGGTGGAGGACAGAAGATAGATGAGACAGGTAGGATGTATGATGGAGAAATATTGTAGAGGATAAGGTAATAGAACATGAGATGGTGGAGCAGTAGATGGACAGGGATCAGATAGATCATACATGATAGAAGGAGGAGGTGGAGGAGAGAAGATAGATGAGACAGGTAGGATGTATGATGGAGAGATATGGTAGAGGATAAGGTAAGAGAACATGAGATGGTGGAGCAGTAGATGGACAGGGATCAGACAGATCATACAAGATAGAAGGAGGAGGTGGAGGATAGAGGATAGATGAGACAGGTAGGATGTATGATGGAGAGATATTGTAGAGGATAAGGTAAGTGAACATGAGATGATGGAGCAGTAGATGGACAGGGATCAGATAGATCATACAAGATAGAAGGAGGAGGTGGAGGATAGAAGATAGATGAGACAGGTAGGATGTATGATGGAGAGATATTGTATTGGATAAGGTAATAGAACATGAGATGGTGGAGCAGTAGATGGACAGGGATCAGATAGATCATACATGATAGAAGGAGGTGGTGGAGGAGAGAAGATAGATGAGACAGGTAGGATGTATGATGGAGAGATATTGTAGAGGATAAGGTAAGAGAACATGAGATGATGGAGCAGTAGATGGATAGGGATCAGACAGATCATACAAGATAGAAGGAGGAGGTGGAGGATAGAAGATAGATGAGACAGGTATGATGTATGATGGAGAGATATTGTAGAGGATAAGGTAAGAGAACTTGAGATAATGGAGCAGTAGATGGACAGGGATCAGATAGATCATACATGATAGAAGGAGGAGGTGGAGGAGAGAAGATAGATGAGACAGGTAGGATGTATGATGGAGAGATATTGTAGAGGATAAGGTAAGAGAACATGAGATGATGGAGCAGTAGATGGACAGGGATCAGACAGATCATACATGATAGAAGGAGGTGGTGGAGGATAGAAGATAGATGAGACAGGTAGGATGTATGATGGAGAGATATTGTAGAGGATAAGGTAAGAGAACATGAGATGGTGGAGCAGTAGATGGACAGGGATCAGACAGATCATACATGATAGAAGGAGGTGGTGGAGGATAGAAGATAGATGAGACAGGTAGGATGTATGATGGAGAGATATTGTAGAGGATAAGGTAAGAGAACATGAGATGATAGAGCAGTAAATGGACAGGGATCAGACAGATCATACAAGATAGAAGGAGGAGGTGGAGGATAGAAGATAGATGAGACAGGTAGGATGAATGATGGAGAGATATTGTAGAGGATAAGGTAAGAGAACATGAGATGATAGAGCAGTAAATGGACAGGGATCAGATAGATCATACAAGATAGAAGGAGAAGGTGGAGGATAGAAGATAGATGAGACAGGTAGGAAGTATGATGGAGAGATATTGTAGAGGATAAGGTAAGAGAACATGACATGATGGAGCAGTAGATGGACAGGGATCAGACAGATCATACAAGATAGAAGGAGGAGGTGGAGGATAGAAGATAGATGAGACAGGTAGGATGTATGATGGAGAGATATTGTAGAGGATAAGGTAAGAGAACATGAGATGATAGAGCAGTAAATGGACAGGGATCAGATAGATCATACAAGATAGAAGGAGGAGGTGGAGGATAGAAGATAGATGAGACAGGTAGGATGTATGATGGAGAAATATTGTAGAGGATAAGGTAAGAGAACATGAGATGATGGAGCAGTAGATGGACAGGGATCAGACAGATCATACAAGATAGAAGGAGGAGGTGGAGGATAGAAGATAGATGAGACAGGTAGGATGAATGATGGAGAGATATTGTAGAGGATAAGGTAATAGAACATGAGATGATAGAGCAGTAGATGGACAGGGATCAGACAGATCATACATGATAGAAGGAGGAGGTGGAGGATAGAAGATAGATGAGACAGGTAGGATGTATGATGGAGAGATATTGTATTGGATAAGGTAAGAGAACATGAGATGGTGGAGCAGTAGATGGACAGGGATCAGACAGATCATACAACATAGAAGGAGGAGGTGGAGGAGAGAAGATAGATGAGACAGGTAGGAAGTATGATGGAGAGATATTGTAGAGGATAAGGTAAGAGAACATGAGATGGTGGAGCAGTAGATGGACAGGGATGAGACAGATCATACAAGATAGAAGGAGGAGGTGGAGGATAGAAGATAGATGAGACAGGTAGGATGTATGATGGAGAAATATTGTAGAGGATAAGGTAATAGAACATGACATGATGGAGCAGTAGATGGACAGGGATCAGACAGATCATACAAGATAGAAGGAGGAGGTGGAGGATAGAAGATAGATGAGACAGGTAGGATGTATGATGGAGAGATATTGTAGAGGATAAGGTAAGAGAACATGAGATGATGGAGCAGTAGATGGACAGGGATCAGACAGATCATACATGATAGAAGGAGGAGGTGGAGGATAGAAGATAGATGAGACAGGTAGGATGTATGATGGAGAGATATAGTAGAGGATAAGGTAAGAGAACATGAGATGATGGAGCAGTAGATGGACAGGGATCAGATAGATCATACATGATAGAAGGAGGAGGTGGAGGATAGAAGATAGATGAGACAGGTAGGATGTATGATGGAGAGATATAGTAGAGGATAAGGTAAGAGAACATGAGATGATGGAGCAGTAGATGGACAGGGATCAGACAGATCATACATGATAGAAGGAGGAGGTGGAGGACAGAAGATAGATGAGACAGGTAGGATGTATGATGGAGAAATATTGTAGAGGATAAGGTAAGAGAACATGAGATGATGGAGCAGTAGATGGACAGGGATCAGACAGGTCATACAAGATAGAAGGAAGAGGTGGAGGATAGAAGATAGATGAGAGAGGTAGGATGTATGATGGAGAGATATTGTAGAGGATAATGTAAGAGAACATGAGATGATGGAGCAGTAGATGGACAGTGATCAGACAGATCATACAAGATAGAAGGAGGAGGTGGAGGATAGAAGATAGATGAGACAGGTAGGATGTATGATGGAGAGATATTGTAGAGGATAAGGTAAGAGAACATGAGATGGTGGAGCAGTAGATGGACAGGGATCAGACAGATCATACAAGATAGAAGGAGGAGGTGGAGGAGAGAAGATAGATGAGACAGGTAGGATGTATGATGTAGAGATATTGTAGAGGATAAGGTAAGAGAACATGAGATGGTGGAGCAGTAGATGGACAGGGATCAGACAGATCATACATGATAGAAGGAGGAGGTGGAGGAGAGAAGATAGATGAGACAGGTAGGATGTATGATGGAGAGATATTGTAGAGGATAAGGTAATAGAACATGAGATGATGGAGCAGTAGATGGACAGGGATCAGACAGATCATACAGGATAGAAGGAGGAGGTGGAGGATAGAAGATAGATGAGACAGGTAGGATGTATGATGGAGAGATATTGTAGAGGATAAGGTAAGAGAACATGAGATGGTGGAGCAGTAGATGGACAGGGATCAGACAGACCATACATGATAGAAGGAGGAGGTGGAGGATAGAAGATAGATGAGACAGGTAGGATGTATGATGGAGATATATTGTAGAGGATAAGGTAAGAGAACATGAGATGGTGGAGCAGTAGATGGACAGGAATCAGATAGATCATACAAGATAGAAGGAGAAGGTGGAGGATAGAAGATAGATGAGACAGGTAGGATGTATGATGGAGAGATATTGTAGAGGATAAGGTAAGAGAACATGAGATGATGGAGCAGTAGATGGACAGGGATCAGATAGATCATACATGATAGAAGGAGGAGGTGGAGGATAGAAGATAGATGAGACAGGTAGGATGTATGATGGAGATATTGTAGAGGATAAGGTAAGAGAACATGAGATGGTGGAGCAGTAGATGGACAGGGATCAGATAGATCATACAAGATAGAAGGAGGAGGTGGAGGAGAGAAGATAGATGAGACAGGTAGGATGTATGATGGAGAGATATTGTAGAGGATAAGGTAAGAGAACATGAGATGGTGGAGCAGTAGATGGACAGGGATCAGATAGATCATACAAGATAGAAGGAGGAGGTGGAGGATAGAAGATAGATGAGACAGGTAGGATGTATGATGGAGAAATATTGTATTGGATAAGGTAATAGAACATGAGATGATGGAGCAGTAGATGGACAGGGATCAGATAGATCATACATGATAGAAGGAGGAGGTGGAGGATAGAAGATAGATGAGACAGGTAGGATGTATGATGGAGAAATATTGTAGAGGATAAGGTAAGAGAACATGAGATGGTGGAGCAGTAGATGGACAGGGATCAGATAGATCATACAAGATAGAAGGAGGAGGTGGAGGATAGAAGATAGATGAGACAGGTAGGATGTATGATGGAGAGATATTGTAGAGGATAAGGTAAGAGAACATGAGATGGTGGAGCAGTAGATGGACAGGGGTCAGACAGATCATACAAGATAGAAGGAGGAGGTGGAGGACAGAAGATAGATGAGACAGGTAGGATGTATGATGGAGCAGTAGATGGACAGGGATCAGATAGATCATACATGATAGAAGGAGGAGGTGGAGGACAGAAGATAGATGAGACAGGTAGGATGTATGATGGAGCAGTAGATGGACAGGGATCAGATAGATCATACAACATAGAAGGAGGAGGTGGAGGACAGAAGATAGATGAGACAGGTAGGATGTATGATGGAGAGATATTGTAGAGGATAAGGTAAGAGAACATGAGATGGTGGAGCAGTAGATGGACAGGGATCAGATAGATCATACATGATAGAAGGAGGAGGTGGAGGATAGAAGATAGATGAGACAGGTAGGATGTATAATGGAGAGATATTGTAGAGGATAAGGTAAGAGAACATGAGATGATGGAGCAGTAGATGGACAGGGATCAGATAGATCATACATGATAGAAGGAGGAGGTGGAGGATAGAAGATAGATGAGACAGGTAGGATGTATGATGGAGAGATATTGTAGAGGATAAGGTAAGAGAACATGAGATGATGGAGCAGTAGATGGACAGGGATCAGACAGATCATACATGATAGAAGGAGGAGGTGGAGGACAGAAGATAGATGAGACAGGTAGGATGTATGATGGAGAGATATTGTAGAGGATAAGGTAAGAGAACATGAGATGGTGGAGCAGTAGATGGACAGGGATCAGATAGATCATACAAGATAGAAGGAGGAGATGGAGGAGAGAAGATAGATGAAACAGGTAGGATGTATGATGGAGAAATATTGTATTGGATAAGGTAAGAGAACATGAGATGGTGGAGCAGTAGATGGACAGGGATCAGATAGATCATACAAGATAGAAGGAAGAGGTGGAGGATAGAAGATAGATGAGACAGGTAGGATGTATGATGGAGAGATATTGTAGAGGATAAGGTAAGAGAACATGAGATGATGGAGCAGTAGATGGACAGGGATCAGACAGATCATACAAGATAGAAGGAGGAGGTGGAGGATAGAAGATAGATGAGACAGGTAGGATGTATGATGGGGAGATATTGTAGAGGATAAGGTAAGAGAACATGAGATGGTGGAGCAGTAGATGGACAGGGATCAGACAGATCATACAAGATAGAAGGAGGAGGTGGAGGATAGAAGATAGATGAGACAGGTAGGATGTATGATGGAGAGATATTGTAGAGGATAAGGTAAGAGAACATGAGATGGTGGAGCAGTAGATGGACAGGGATCAGATAGATCATACATGATAGAAGGAGGAGGTGGAGGATAGAAGATAGATGAGACAAGTAGGATGTATAATGGAGAGATATTGTAGAGGATAAGGTAAGAGAACATGAGATGATGGAGCAGTAGATGGACAGGGATCAGACAGATCATACATGATAGAAGGAGGAGGTGGAGGATAAAAGATAGATGAAACAGGTAGGATGTATGATGGAGAAATATTGTAGAGGATAAGGTAAGAGAACATGAGATGATGGAGCAGTAGATGGACAGGGATCAGATAGATCATACAACATAGAAGGAGGAGGCGGAGGATAGAAGATAGATGAGACAGGTAGGATGTATGATGGAGAGATATTGTAGAGGATAAGGTAAGAGAACATGAGATGATGGAGCAGTAGATGGACAGGGATCAGACAGATCATACAAGATAGAAGGAGGAGGTGGAGGATAGAAGATAGATGAGACAGGTAGGATGTATGATGGAGAGATATTGTAGAGGATAAGGTAAGAGAACATGAGATGGTGGAGCAGTAGATGGACAGGGATCAGATAGATCATACAAGATAGAAGGAAGAGGTGGAGGACAGAAGATAGATGAGACAGGTAGGATGTATGATGGAGAGATATTGTAGAGGATAAGGTAAGAGAACATGACATGATGGAGCAGTAGATGGACAGGGATCAGACAGATCATACAAGATAGAAGGAGGAGGTGGAGGATAGAAGATAGATGAGACAGGTAGGATGTATGATGGAGAGATATTGTAGAGGATAAGGTAAGAGAACATGAGATGGTGGAGCAGTAGATGGACAGGGATCAGATAGATCATACAAGATAGAAGGAAGAGGTGGAGGACAGAAGATAGATGAGACAGGTAGGATGTATGATGGAGAGATATTGTAGAGGATAAGGTAAGAGAACATGAGATGATGGAGCAGTAGATGGACAGGGATCAGACAGATCATACATGATAGAAGGAGGAGGTGGAGGATAAAAGATAGATGAAACAGGTAGGATGTATGATGGAGAAATATTGTAGAGGATAAGGTAAGAGAACATGAGATGATGGAGCAGTAGATGGACAGGGATCAGATAGATCATACAACATAGAAGAAGGAGGCGGAGGACAGAAGATAGATGAGACAGGTAGGATGTATGATGGAGAAATATTGTAGAGGATAAGGTAAGAGAACATGAGATGATGGAGCAGTAGATGGACAGGGATCAGATAGATCATACAACATAGAAGGAGGAGGCGGAGGACAGAAGATAGATGAGACAGGTAGGATGTATGATGGAGAGATATTGTAGAGGATAAGGTAAGAGAACATGAGATGGTGGAGCAGTAGATGGACAGGGATCAGACAGATCATACAAGATAGAAGGAGGAGGTGGAGAATAGAAGATAGATGAGACAGGTAGGATGTATGATGGAGAGATATTGTAGAGGATAAGGTAAGAGAACATGAGATGGTGGAGCAGTAGATGGACAGGGATCAGATAGATCATACATGATAGAAGGAGGAGGTGGAGGATAGAAGATAGATGAGACAAGTAGGATGTATAATGGAGAGATATTGTAGAGGATAAGGTAAGAGAACATGAGATGATGGAGCAGTAGATGGACAGGGATCAGACAGATCATACATGATAGAAGGAGGAGGTGGAGGATAAAAGATAGATGAAACAGGTAGGATGTATGATGGAGAAATATTGTAGAGGATAAGGTAAGAGAACATGAGATGATGGAGCAGTAGATGGACAGGGATCAGATAGATCATACAACATAGAAGGAGGAGGCGGAGGATAGAAGATAGATGAGACAGGTAGGATGTATGATGGAGAGATATTGTAGAGGATAAGGTAAGAGAACATGAGATGGTGGAGCAGTAGATGGACAGGGATCAGATAGATCATACAAGATAGAAGGAAGAGGTGGAGGACAGAAGATAGATGAGACAGGTAGGATGTATGATGGAGAGATATTGTAGAGGATAAGGTAAGAGAACATGACATGATGGTGCAGTAGATGGACAGGGATCAGACAGATCATACAAGATAGAAGGAGGAGGTGGAGGATAGAAGATAGATGAGACAGGTAGGATGTATGATGGAGAGATATTGTAGAGGATAAGGTAAGAGAACATGAGATGGTGGAGCAGTAGATGGACAGGGATCAGATAGATCATACAAGATAGAAGGAAGAGGTGGAGGACAGAAGATAGATGAGACAGGTAGGATGTATGATGGAGAGATATTGTAGAGGATAAGGTAAGAGAACATGAGATGATGGAGCAGTAGATGGACAGGGATCAGACAGATCATACATGATAGAAGGAGGAGGTGGAGGATAAAAGATAGATGAAACAGGTAGGATGTATGATGGAGAAATATTGTAGAGGATAAGGTAAGAGAACATGAGATGATGGAGCAGTAGATGGACAGGGATCAGATAGATCATACAACATAGAAGGAGGAGGCGGAGGACAGAAGATAGATGAGACAGGTAGGATGTATGATGGAGAAATATTGTAGAGGATAAGGTAAGAGAACATGAGATGATGGAGCAGTAGATGGACAGGGATCAGATAGATCATACAACATAGAAGGAGGAGGCGGAGGACAGAAGATAGATGAGACAGGTAGGATGTATGATGGAGAAATATTGTAGAGGATAAGGTAAGAGAACATGAGATGATGGAGCAGTAGATGGACAGGGATCAGACAGACCATACATGATAGAAGGAGGAGGTGGAGGACAGAAGATAGATGAGACAGGTAGGATGTATGATGGAGAGATATTGTATTGGATAAGGTAAGAGAACATGAGATGGTGGAGCAGTAGATGGACAGGGATCAGACAGATCATACAAGATAGAAGGAGGAGGTGGAGGATAGAAGATAGATGAGACAGGTAGGATGTATGATGGAGAAATATTGTATTGGATAAGGTAATAGAACATGAGATGATGGAGCAGTAGATGGACAGGGATCAGACAGATCATACAAGATAGAAGGAGGAGGTGGAGGATAGAAGATAGATGAGACAGGTAGGATGTATGATGGAGAGATATTGTAGAGGATAAGGTAAGAGAACATGAGATGGTGGAGCAGTAGATGGACAGGGATCAGATAGATCATACAAGATAGAAGGAAGAGGTGGAGGAGAGAAGATAGATGAGACAGGTATGATGTATGATGGAGAGATATTGTAGAGGATAAGGTAAGAGAACATGAGATGGTGGAGCAGTAGATGGACAGGGATCAGACAGATCATACAAGATAGAAGGAGGAGGTGGAGGATAGAAGATAGATGAGACAGGTAGGATGTATGATGGAGAGATATTGTAGAGGATAATGTAAGAGAACATGAGATGGTGGAGCAGTAGATGGACAGGGATCAGATAGATCATACAAGATAGAAGGAGGAGGTGGAGGAGAGAAGATAGATGAGACAGGTAGGATGTATGATGAGAGATATTGTAGAGGATAAGGTAAGAGAACATGAGATGGTGGAGCAGTAGATGGACAGGGATGAGACAGATCATACAAGATAGAAGGAGGAGGTGGAGGATAGAAGATAGATGAGACAGGTAGGATGTATGATGGAGATATATTGTAGAGGATAAGGTAAGAGAACATGAGATGATGGAGCAGTAGATGGACAGGGATCAGACAGATCATACATGATAGAAGGAGGAGGTGGAGGACAGAAGATAGATGAGACAGGTAGGATGTATAATGGAGAGATATTGTAGAGGATAAGATAAGAGAACATGAGATGATGGAGCAGTAGATGGACAGGGATCAGATAGATCATACAACATAGAAGGAGGAGGCGGAGGACAGAAGATAGATGAGACAGGTAGGATGTATGATGGAGAAATATTGTAGAGGATAAGGTAAGAGAACATGAGATGATGGAGCAGTAGATGGACAGGGATCAGACAGACCATACATGATAGAAGGAGGAGGTGGAGGACAGAAGATAGATGAGACAGGTAGGATGTATGATGGAGAGATATTGTATTGGATAAGGTAAGAGAACATGAGATGGTGGAGCAGTAGATGGACAGGGATCAGACAGATCATACAAGATAGAAGGAGGAGGTGGAGGATAGAAGATAGATGAGACAGGTAGGATGTATGATGGAGAAATATTGTATTGGATAAGGTAATAGAACATGAGATGATGGAGCAGTAGATGGACAGGGATCAGACAGATCATACAAGATAGAAGGAGGAGGTGGAGGATAGAAGATAGATGAGACAGGTAGGATGTATGATGGAGAGATATTGTAGAGGATAAGGTAAGAGAACATGAGATGGTGGAGCAGTAGATGGACAGGGATCAGATAGATCATACAAGATAGAAGGAAGAGGTGGAGGAGAGAAGATAGATGAGACAGGTATGATGTATGATGGAGAGATATTGTAGAGGATAAGGTAAGAGAACATGAGATGGTGGAGCAGTAGATGGACAGGGATCAGACAGATCATACAAGATAGAAGGAGGAGGTGGAGGATAGAAGATAGATGAGACAGGTAGGATGTATGATGAGAGATATTGTAGAGGATAAGGTAAGAGAACATGAGATGGTGGAGCAGTAGATGGACAGGGATGAGACAGATCATACAAGATAGAAGGAGGAGGTGGAGGATAGAAGATAGATGAGACAGGTAGGATGTATGATGGAGATATATTGTAGAGGATAAGGTAAGAGAACATGAGATGATGGAGCAGTAGATGGACAGGGATCAGACAGATCATACATGATAGAAGGAGGAGGTGGAGGACAGAAGATAGATGAGACAGGTAGGATGTATGATGGAGAGATATTGTAGAGGATAAGGTAAGAGAAGATGAGATGATGAAGCAGTAGATGGACAGGGATCAGACAGATCATACAAGATAGAAGGAGGAGGTGGAGGACAGAAGATAGATGAGACAGGTAGGATGTATAATGGAGAGATATTGTAGAGGATAAGATAAGAGAACATGAGATGGTGGAGCAGTAGATGGACAGGGATCAGATAGATCATACAAGATAGAAGGAGGAGGTGGAGGACAGAAGATAGATGAGACAGGTAGGATGTATGATGGAGAAATATTGTAGAGGATAAGGTAATAGAACATGAGATGGTGGAGCAGTAGATGGACAGGGATCAGATAGATCATACATGATAGAAGGAGGAGGTGGAGGAGAGAAGATAGATGAGACAGGTAGGATGTATGATGGAGAGATATTGTAGAGGATAAGGTAAGAGAACATGAGATGGTGGAGCAGTAGATGGACAGGGATCAGACAGATCATACAAGATAGAAGGAGGAGGTGGAGGATAGAGGATAGATGAGACAGGTAGGATGTATGATGGAGAGATATTGTAGAGGATAAGGTAAGTGAACATGAGATGATGGAGCAGTAGATGGACAGGGATCAGACAGATCATACAAGATAGAAGGAGGAGGTGGAGGATAGAAGATAGATGAGACAGGTAGGATGTATGATGGAGAGATATTGTATTGGATAAGGTAATAGAACATGAGATGGTGGAGCAGTAGATGGACAGGGATCAGATAGATCATACATGATAGAAGGAGGTGGTGGAGGAGAGAAGATAGATGAGACAGGTAGGATGTATGATGGAGAGATATTGTAGAGGATAAGGTAAGAGAACATGAGATGATGGAGCAGTAGATGGATAGGGATCAGACAGATCATACAAGATAGAAGGAGGAGGTGGAGGATAGAAGATAGATGAGACAGGTATGATGTATGATGGAGAGATATTGTAGAGGATAAGGTAAGAGAACATGAGATAATGGAGCAGTAGATGGACAGGGATCAGATAGATCATACATGATAGAAGGAGGAGGTGGAGGAGAGAAGATAGATGAGACAGGTAGGATGTATGATGGAGAGATATTGTAGAGGATAAGGTAAGAGAACATGAGATGATGGAGCAGTAGATGGACAGGGATCAGACAGATCATACATGATAGAAGGAGGTGGTGGAGGATAGAAGATAGATGAGACAGGTAGGATGTATGATGGAGAGATATTGTAGAGGATAAGGTAAGAGAACATGAGATGGTGGAGCAGTAGATGGACAGGGATCAGACAGATCATACATGATAGAAGGAGGTGGTGGAGGATAGAAGATAGATGAGACAGGTAGGATGTATGATGGAGAGATATTGTAGAGGATAAGGTAAGAGAACATGAGATGATGGAGCAGTAGATGGACAGGGATCAGACAGATCATACAAGATAGAAGGTGGAGGTGGAGAAGAGAAGATAGATGAGACAGGTAGGATGTATGATGGAGAGATATTGTAGAGGATAAGGTAAGAGAAGATGAGATGATGGAGCAGTAGATGGACAGGGATCAGACAGATCATACAAGATAGAAGGAGAAGGTGGAGGATAGAAGATAGATGAGACAGGTAGGATGTATGATGGAGAGATATTGTAGAGGATAAGGTAAGAGAACATGAGATGATAGAGCAGTAAATGGACAGGGATCAGATAGATCATACAAGATAGAAGGAGGAGGTGGAGGATAGAAGATAGATGAGACAGGTAGGATGTATGATGGAGAAATATTGTAGAGGATAAGGTAAGAGAACATGAGATGATGGAGCAGTAGATGGACAGGGATCAGACAGATCATACAAGATAGAAGGAGGAGGTGGAGGATAGAAGATAGATGAGACAGGTATGATGTATGATGGAGAGATATTGTAGAGGATAAGGTAAGAGAACATGAGATGGTGGAGCAGTAGATGGACAGGGATCAGACAGATCATACAACATAGAAGGAGGAGGTGGAGGAGAGAAGATAGATGAGACAGGTAGGAAGTATGATGGAGAGATATTGTAGAGGATAAGGTAAGAGAACATGAGATGGTGGAGCAGTAGATGGACAGGGATGAGACAGATCATACAAGATAGAAGGAGGAGGTGGAGGATAGAAGATAGATGAGACAGGTAGGATGTATGATGGAGAAATATTGTAGAGGATAAGGTAATAGAACATGACATGATGGAGCAGTAGATGGACAGGGATCAGACAGATCATACAAGATAGAAGGAGGAGGTGGAGGATAGAAGATAGATGAGACAGGTAGGATGTATGATGGAGAGATATTGTAGAGGATAAGGTAAGAGAACATGAGATGATGGAGCAGTAGATGGACAGGGATCAGACAGATCATACATGATAGAAGGAGGAGGTGGAGGATAGAAGATAGATGAGACAGGTAGGATGTATGATGGAGAGATATTGTAGAGGATAAGGTAAGAGAACATGAGATGATGGAGCAGTAGATGGACAGGGATCAGACAGATCATACATGATAGAAGGAGGAGGTGGAGGAGAGGAGATAGATGAGACAGGTAGGATGTATGATGGAGAGATATTGTAGAGGATAAGGTAAGAGAACATGAGATAATGGAGCAGTAGATGGACAGGGATCAGACAGATCATACAAGATAGAAGGAGGTTGTGGAGGAGAGAAGATAGATGAGACAGGTAGGATGTATGATGGAGAGATATAGTAGAGGATAAGGTAAGAGAACATGAGATGATGGAGCAGTAGATGGACAGGGATCAGATAGATCATACATGATAGAAGGAGGAGGTGGAGGATAGAAGATAGATGAGACAGGTAGGATGTATGATGGAGAGATATAGTAGAGGATAAGGTAAGAGAACATGAGATGATGGAGCAGTAGATGGACAGGGATCAGACAGATCATACATGATAGAAGGAGGAGGTGGAGGACAGAAGATAGATGAGACAGGTAGGATGTATGATGGAGAAATATTGTAGAGGATAAGGTAAGAGAACATGAGATGATGGAGCAGTAGATGGACAGGGATCAGACAGGTCATACAAGATAGAAGGAAGAGGTGGAGGATAGAAGATAGATGAGAGAGGTAGGATGTATGATGGAGAGATATTGTAGAGGATAAGGTAAGAGAACATGAGATGGTGGAGCAGTAGATGGACAGGGATCAGACAGATCATACATGATAGAAGGAGAAGGTGGAGGATAGAAGATAGATGAGACAGGTAGGATGTATGATGGAGAGATATTGTAGAGGATAATGTAAGAGAACATGAGATGATGGAGCAGTAGATGGACAGTGATCAGACAGATCATACAAGATAGAAGGAGGAGGTGGAGGATAGAAGATAGATGAGACAGGTAGGATGTATGATGTAGAGATATTGTAGAGGATAAGGTAAGAGAACATGAGATGATGGAGCAGTAGATGGACAGGGATCAGACAGATCATACAAGATAGATGGAGGAGGTGGAGGACAGAAGATAGATGAGACAGGTAGGATGTATGATGGAGATATATTGTAGAGGATAAGGTAAGAGAACATGAGATGGTGGAGCAGTAGATGGACAGGAATCAGATAGATCATACAAGATAGAAGGAGAAGGTGGAGGATAGAAGATAGATGAGACAGGTAGGATGTATGATGGAGAGATATTGTAGAGGATAAGGTAAGAGAACATGAGATGATGGAGCAGTAGATGGACAGGGATCAGACAGATCATACAAGATAGAAGGAGGAGGTGGAGGAGAGAAGATAGATGAGACAGGTAGGATGTATGATGGAGAGATATTGTAGAGGATAAGGTAAGAGAACATGAGATGGTGGAGCAGTAGATGGACAGTGATCAGATAGATCATACAAGATAGAAGGAGGAGGTGGAGGAGAGAAGATAGATGAGACAGGTAGGATGTATGATGGAGAGATATTGTAGAGGATAAGGTAAGAGAACATGAGATGGTGGAGCAGTAGATGGACAGGGATCAGACAGATCATACAAGATAGAAGGAGGAGGTGGAGGAGAGAAGATAGATGAGACAGGTAGGATGTATGATGGAGAAATATTGTAGAGTATAAGGTAAGAGAACATGAGATGATGGAGCAGTAGATGGACAGGGATCAGATAGATCATACAAGATAGAAGGTGGAGGTGGAGGATAGAAGATAGATGAGACTGGTAGGAAGGATGATGGAGCAGTAGATGGACAGGGATCAGGTTTGATCAGACAAGCTGATTGGTTGGAATAGATTACATGTGACTTCGTCATTGTACTGCAGGGAACCCCGCAGGATTGTCATACATCGTGGCTCCACGGGGCTTGGATTTAATATTGTTGGAGGAGAAGATGGTGAAGGAATATTCATCTCATTTATATTGGCGGGGGGTCCGGCTGACCTGAGTGGAGCTTTACGGAAGGGAGATCAGATCTTGTCTGTGAGTAACGTGACTTCAGGGCTTTCATGTTGGTTTGTGGTTGTTTCTACTGTTTTCTGAATGCATTTTATTGTGTCATGTGATGTGATTTCACGCCGGTCAGATCAGAAGGTCACTGAACATTGATCCAAACTGATCCTAACACAGAACAGGATGAACCAGCGCAAAGAACCAGAAAACTAAAGGTGGAAATGATCAAGAACATCAGAGAGGAGGCTCCTACTGAAGAATCGTGAAGAAACCATGTGAGGTCTAGTGGTCGGAGTGCAGGAGATAAGGTCCCTTTAAAATTGGAATAAATCCTTGACTCAATCAGATCCGAAGACACTGAAACCATTGAAACCCATTTACAGCCGTCCATAGACCAGACAGGTCTTGTCACATGGAGAACATGGAAGAGTTGCTGCCAAAACGACCCCATGTGAGGCCACGCCGAGGAAAGCCTGGGTACTGGACAGTAGATACAAGATAAAATGTGACATGTCCGGTTTCAGCAGGAGGTTGTAGAAGGTTTGTGGATCTTCGTGGATGGTGTCTGCAGTGGCACATGGTGGAGGACTCTTACTGGTGTCATGCTGATGATGTCATCCAGGTTATAAGAATACTGAGAATTACGAGTAGATTCTCCTCTATCACACAATACCATCAGCTGGATAATGAGGCCAGAGATACGGCCAACATCATAAAGAGCTAGAAGATCTAGAGCAGATGTGGTGACCTCCCCAGAGACCTTATCACCTCATCATAGAGGTGGTCTGGGATTACCTGCAGGGAGCGGAGAGATTGCTGAAGTCCATAAAGGTTCTCTGCGATGCCTGGAACAATCTGCTCCTCTATCTTCTGGCTGTAGGACCATGGGTGTGTTAGACCTGACCGCAGAGTAAACATGGACTTGATGTTGCCAGTTGCTGCTCATTATGGCGATTGTCTGTGCTGTGATCTCAGCATTTTCAGATGACTGAGGGACCGGCTGTCCTGGTTGAGACTCTTCTCATTTCATTTCAGGTGAATGGGGTGGATTTGAGGAACGCCACTCATGAACAAGCAGCTCTGGCTCTCAAGAACGCGGGTCAGACAGTCACGATCATTGCCCAGTACAAGCCTGAGGGTAAGAGCTCTGCCCCTATATAAATGTATGAAGACATAGTCACCATGAAGCAGTACGATGAGAGGGTCTTCTATGCTAGATGATGTCTTATACGTAGGGCCGTTGTGTTACAGTATATGGGGAATGTAGACTGTTCTTCAGTCCAGGAACCTCGCTGATATCTCGTTACTTTCTCACGCCTGCCTCTCATGAGATAGAAGCTGGCATGTAATGTCTATTAGGAGTCCTACAATACTGATGACATATCATTGACCTCACAGAGTACAGCAGGTTCGAAGCCAAGATCCATGACCTGCGGGAGCAGCTGATGAACAGTAGTCTTGGCTCTGGCAGTGCTTCTCTACATAACGCTAATGGTGGCAAGAGAGGATTCTACATCAGGTAAGGAGTCTGGTGGGGATATAAGACAGGACAACCATCATGTCTGATCAGGTCAATGGGGGTGGTTTACAAATCCAGCATTATGTGTTGGGTTGGTTGGTTGGTTGGTTGGTTGGTTGGTTGGTTGGTTGGTTGGTTGGTTGGTTGGTTGGTTGGATTGGTTGGTTGGTTGGTTGGTTGGTTGGTTGGTTGGGTGGGTTGGTTGGTTGATTCGTTGGTTGGTTGGTTGGTGGGTTGGGTTGGTTGGTTGGTTCGTTGGTTGGTGGGTTGGGTTGGTTGGTTGGTTGGGTTGGTTGGTTGGGTTGGTGCATGTTGCTTAGTAAATCTCCTCCAATGTCTCTGCTCTTATTCTGTCTTTATATTCTTCCTGTTATGTGAGGGTGAAGTTCAGTCCCCTCATTAACCTCTAATTGACCTACTCACAGGGCTCTTTTTGACTATGACAAGACACGGGACTGTGGCTTCCTCAGTCAAGCACTGAGCTTCAAGTTTGGAGATGTCCTCCATGTTATAGATGCTACTGATGAGGAGTGGTGGCAGGCGAGACGTGTCCAACCAGAGGGAGAAGAGATCGGCTTCATTCCCAGTAAGAGAAGGTGAGCTATCACAAAGGTCCCGGTGAGAATGGACCTACCCAGGACTGACAGACACGTGATAGACCCTCCACCTAGTAGAACACCTAGTGGTATATAATGGGCCAGTCACAGTGAGGAGGAGCGTTAGTCAATTCAATGACTGTTTCTTCAAGCTTCAAGGACAATTTCTAAAGATTTGTGGCTGACCACACTCTTAGGGTTTGGTCAGACGAATAACTTAAAGCCCCTGGGCCTTGTGGGCCACCTCAGACTCCAGGACCCAGGGGCAACCACAACCCCCAATAGTTACACCCCTGGCTTTGGTTATCCTATCAATCTAAAAACTGCAAACAAACAATCTAACCCTGTCAGAGCCAAGTGCAGACCGAAAAGTCAATGCATCGAGCCCACTCCAGGACCTCGAGTCCTTCAGTCTGACCAGAGCCATCAGTAGAACATCAGAAGAGTCACACCAGCGGCTGGCAGGTTCTCATGTTTTCTTTCTCTCCGCAGGGTTGAGAGACGAGAGTGGTCTCGGTTAAAGGTAAAGGTGAGACAATGTTGTGTTGTGGTTCCAGTGTCACTGTTTGGGGATTAGATACAGTTAGATACCACACAGCTGATCAGAGTTATTGGGGTTCGTGGACCTCCATGATGAGTTGACTTGTGTAGACGTGGCATCGGTGGTCTTTATATTGGGACAGTCTCTGGAAGGACGCTGATGGGGTATATTGGGATTACCAGTCCTTACACGAGGACACTGAGAACTCTCCAAAGTTACGGGATGATCGTCTTCACAAAAGGCTGAGCACTAAAATAAGATGTGTGACACGTAGAGGAGGTCGGGGATCACGGTCTAATGAACCTGTGCAGGGCTCGTCCCCCTTTAGACTGTTCGTAACAATAGGGGTGGGGGTGGGAAGCCCCACATGGACCACCCCATCCTCCTCTCCTAAAACATAAGAGCTCACTAGAGAACATCAAGCAGAACGTATATTGTCCATCTGTGACCACCATTGGAGTGTAGTGTGATCGCCTGCGATGTGGATGCGTCATGTGGCCTCCACTGGAATATGAGGGGCATTATTGTCTGTCTATTGTATATATATATATATACATACTGTATATGATCATCTCACCTTCTTCTCAGCCCATGATTACTGTCCTCTCATGTAACGTAGCCACTCTCTTACCTAGTATGTCTGTCTCTACCTTCTCACTTCTCTCCTCCGCTGCACAGGACCGAAGCAGCACTACGGGTTCTCAGAGTATGTATCTCCCCACCACATCCAACTCCTAGTCTTGTGATCCCTCCATCCATCCCGACCAAAGCTGCTCCCTCGTGACCCCACACCCAGCTCTACACTACACCTCCATCCTATATCTCTGCTATGCCTGTGCTGTACACACCCAGCTCTACACTACACCTCCATCCTATATCTCTGCTATGCCTGTGCTGTACACACCCAGCTCTACACTACACCTCCATCCTATATCTCTGCTATTCCTGTGCTGTACACACCCAGCTCTACACTACACCTCCATCCTATATCTCTGCTATGCCTGTGCTGTACACACCCAGCTCTACACTACACCTCCATCCTATATCTCTGCTATTCCTGCGCTGTACACACCCAGCTCTACACTACACCTCCATCCTATATCTCTGCTATTCCTGTGCTGTACACACCCAGCTCTACACTACACCTCCATCCTATATCTCTGCTATTCCTGTGCTGTACACACCCAGCTCTACACTACACCTCCATCCTATATCTCTGCTATTCCTGTGCTGTACACACCCAGCTCTACACTACACCTCCATCCTATATCTCTGCTATTCCTGTATTGACCTCACACACCCAACTCTACACTACACCTCCATCCTGTCCTGACCTCACACCCAGCTCTGTGACTACATCTCGGTCTTTTGCTCTGCTATTCCTGTGGCTCAGTCTGACATCTCCCTCTTTTTGCCTCTGTATAGGTCGGGAGGAGACAGTGCTCAGTTACGAGACCGTTGTACATATGGAAGGTTGGTGGCGTTTGTCTTGAATGTTGAGGAGTGCTCCTCTCGTTACATCCTTATAATGGGACCTTCTCTCTTTTACGTGCAGTGCACTATGCCCGTCCTATCATAATCCTGGGCCCTGGGAAGGACAGGGTTAATGATGACCTTCTGTCTGAATTTCCTGATAAGTTTGGCTCCTGCGTTCCTCGTAAGTATTCTTGTTGTGTGAGGAAATGGTCAGACGTTGGTTTTTCGGTGACTCAATATTTCTGGGGTCTTTGTGTGCCTTGTCAGAGGAGTTCAGTGATAGGTCTGTGGGAGACGTCTCTGCCCAGTATCGAAAGATTGTTCAAGTGGTAGAGGAAGAACCAAGGACAAGTTCAAGACAGGTCCAAGATGACTGTCAAGGTCCAACATGCCCAGTGTCACCAATTATTGGTATAGTGACTGTAGAGTCATCTGAAATCTGCAATCCCTGTGGGAGAAGGTCCTATGGGCAGATGAAGCAGAGTCACGTTCACCAAAAACATCCTCATCCCAGCCCCGGAACATGGAGGAGCTCATCGAACCATTGTAAAAAGCTTTAGTGCCCAGTGTCAGTAAGCTGTCTCAAAGCTGACAGGTCATTAGGCCTCAAGCAGGGAAATGACCCAGATCCAAAGTGAAGGCAAGAGAAGAAATGTAGAAATTGCTGAGGCCTGATCTGTCCCATACGACTTCTGTAGACCGTCCCAGCTATAGACAGTCCCAGCTGTAGACAGTCCCAGCTGAGAAGAGTCGCCCATCACTGAAGCAGAATATTATCTATCTCATAGGTGTGGTACCAATCAACGCACAACTACATGTTTTTCCTCTTGGGCTCATGGTCCATTTATAGCCGTGATGATGTAATCATTTCCGAGGTTTACCGGACGCAGGTCATTTCATGGTCAAGCCTGTACAGAAGGGGTGATATTGGATATTTGGAGGGGATCATCCCCCTGATTATCTGGGATTTGAGATTATGTATCAGGTCAACCATAGACCAGCAGTATTTACTTACCTCATTCTACTCTGCAGATACGACGCGTCCAAAACGGGATTACGAGGTGGATGCAAGAGATTACCACTTCGTGTCATCCCGAGAAAAGATGGAGAAAGACATTCAAGGTCATAAATTTATTGAGGCCGGACAATATAATGGACACCTGTATGGGACGAGTGTGCAGAGCGTCCGGGAGGTCGCGGAACAGGTATTCATGGCGTCATCCTGAAGAAGGATCCATTGTACTTTGTGTCGGAGTCTTGTTCTACCTTCATGACCTCAACCCTCTGTGATCTCTCCCCAGGGGAAGCATTGTATCCTGGATGTCTCTGCCAATGCTGTCAGACGTCTTCAGGCAGCTCAACTCCAGCCCATCGCCATTTTTATACGGCCTAAGTCCCTGGAAAACATTCTGTAAGTTCTAACTGAACCTGCAATAAACTAATGATAATGTCTGGACCAGTGAGGAGATAATAGTCAGTGATCCGGCTCCATATATCTCAAATTTATACACGAATCAAACTTAGGATAGAACATCATAGAGATCTGCTCCATCAGTGATGTTCTAGTGTAGAGATCTGCTCCATCAGTGATGTTCTAGTGTAGAGATCTGCTCCATCAGTGATGTTCTAGTGTAGAGATCTGCTCCATCAGTGATGTTCTAGTGTAGAGATCTGCTCCATCAGTGATGTTCTAGTGTAGAGATCTGCTCCATCAGTGATGTTGTAGTGTAGAGATCTGCTCCATCAATGATGTTCTAGTGTAGAGATCTGCTCCATCAGTGATGTTCTAGTGTAGAGATCTGCTCCATCAGTGATGTTCTAGTGTAGAGATCTGCTCCATCAGTGATGTTCTAGTGTAGAGATCTGCTCCATCAGTGATGTTCTAGTGTAGAGATCTGCTCCATCAGTGATGTTCTAGTGTAGAGATCTGCTCCATCAGTGATGTTCTGGTGTAGAGATCTGCTCCATCAGTGATGTTCTGGTGTAGAGATCTGCTCCATCAGTGATGTTCTAGTGTAGAGATCTGCTCCATCAGTGATGTTCTAGTGTAGAGATCTGCTCCATCAGTGATGTTCTAGTGTAGAGATCTGCTCCATCAGTGATGTTCTGGTGTAGAGATCTGCTCCATCAGTGATGTTCTAGTGTAGAGATCTGCTCCATCAGCGATGTTCTAGTGTAGAGATCTGCTCCATCACTGATGTTCTAGTGTAGAGATCTGCTCCATCAGTGATGTTCTAGTGTAAAGATCTACTCCATCAGTGATGTTCTAGTGTAGAGATCTGCTCCATCAGCGATGTTCTAGTGTAGAAATCTGCTCCATCACTGATGTTCTAGTGTAGAGATCTGCTCCATCAGTGATGTTCTAGTGTAGAGATCTGCTCCATCACTGATGTTCTAGTGTAGAGATCTGCTCCATCAGTGATGTTCTAGTGTAAAGATCTGCTCCATCAGTGATGTTCTAGTGTAGAGATCTGCTCCATCAGTGATGTTCTAGTGTAGAGATCTGCTCCATCAGTAATGTTCTAGTGTAGAGATCTGCTCCATCAATGATGTTCTTGTGTAGAGATCTGCTCCATCAGTGATGTTCTAGTGTAGAGATCTGCTCCATCAGTGATGTTCTAGTGTAGAGATCTGCTCCATCAGTGATGTTCTAGTGTAAAGATCTGCTCCATCAGCGATGTTCTAGTGTAGAGATCTGCTCCATCAGTGATGTTCTAGTGTAGAGATCTGCTCCATCAGTGATGTTCTAGTGTAGAGATCTGCTCCATCAGTGATGTTCTAGTGTAGAGATCTGCTCCATCAGTCATGTTCTAGTGTAGAGATCTGCTCCATCAGTGATGTTCTAGTGTAGAGATCTGCTCCATCAGTGGTGTTCTAGTGTAGAGATCTGCTCCATCAGTGATGTTCTTGTGTAGAGATCTGCTCCATCTATGATGTTCTAGTGTAAAGATCTGCTCCATCAGTGATGTTCTAGTGTAGAGATCTGCTCCATCAGTGATGTTCTAGTGTAGAGATCTGCTCCATCAGTGATGTTCTAGTGTAGAGATCTGCTCCATCAGTGATGTTCTAGTGTAGAGATCTGCTCCATCAGTCATGTTCTAGTGTAGAGATCTGCTCCATCAGTGATGTTCTAGTGTAGAGATCTGCTCCATCAGTGGTGTTCTAGTGTAGAGATCTGCTCCATCAGTGATGTTCTTGTGTAGAGATCTGCTCCATCTATGATGTTCTAGTGTAAAGATCTGCTCCATCAGTGATGTTCTAGTGTAAAGATCTGCTCCATCAGTGGTGTTCTAGTGTAGAGATCTGCTCCATCAGTGATGTTCTAGTGTAGAGATCTGCTTCATCAGTGATGTTCTAGTGTAGAGATCTGCTCCATCAGTGATGTTCTAGTGTAAAGATCTGCTCCATCAGCGATGTTCTAGTGTAGAGATCTGCTCCATCAGTGATGTTCTAGTGTAGAGATCTGCTCCATCAGCGATGTTCTAGTGTAGAGATCTGCTCCATCAGCGATGTTCTAGTGTAGAGATCTGCTTCATCAGTGATGTTCTAGTGTAGAGATCTGCTCCATCAGCGATGTTCTAGTGTAGAGATCTGCTCCATCAGTGATGTTCTAGTGTAGAGATCTGCTTCATCAGTGATGTTCTAGTGTAGAGATCTGCTCCATCAGTGATGTTCTAGTGTAGAGATCTGCTCCATCAGCGATGTTCTAGTGTAGAGATCTGCTCCATCAGTGATGTTCTAGTGTAGAGATCTGCTCCATCAGTGATGTTCTAGTGTAGAGATCTGCTCCATCAGTGATGTTCTAGTGTAGAGATCTGCTCCATCAGTGATGTTCTAGTGTAGAGATCTGCTCCATCAGTGATGTTCTAGTGTAGAGATCTGCTCCATCAGTGGTGTTCTAGTGTAGAGATCTGCTCCATCAGTGATGTTCTAGTGTAGAGATCTGCTCCATCAGTGATGTTCTAGTGTAGAGATCTGCTCCATCAGTGATGTTCTAGTGTAGAGATCTGCTCCATCAGTGATGTTCTAGTGTAGAGATCTGCTCCATCAGCGATGTTCTAGTGTAGAGATCTGCTCCATCAGTGATGTTCTAGTGTAAAGATCTGCTCCATCAGTGATGTTCTAGTGTAGAGATCTGCTCCATCAGTGATGTTCTAGTGTAGAGATCTGCTCCATCAGTGATGTTCTAGTGTAAAGATCTGCTCCATCAGCGATGTTCTAGTGTAGAGATCTGCTCCATCAGTGATGTTCTAGTGTAGAGATCTGCTCCATCAGTGATGTTCTAGTGTAGAGATCTGCTCCATCAGTGATGTTCTAGTGTAGAGATCTGCTCCATCAGTCATGTTCTAGTGTAGAGATCTGCTCCATCAGTGATGTTCTAGTGTAGAGATCTGCTCCATCAGTGGTGTTCTAGTGTAGAGATCTGCTCCATCAGTGATGTTCTAGTGTAGAGATCTGCTTCATCAGTGATGTTCTAGTGTAGAGATCTGCTCCATCAGTGATGTTCTAGTGTAGAGATCTGCTCCATCAGTGATGTTCTAGTGTAGAGATCTGCTTCATCAGTGATGTTCTAGTGTAGAGATCTGCTCCATCAGTGATGTTCTAGTGTAGAGATCTGCTCCATCAGTGATGTTCTAGTGTAGAGATCTGCTCCATCAGTGATCTTCTAGTGTAGAGATCTGCTCCATCAGTGATGTTCTAGTGTAGAGATCTGCTCCATCAGTGATGTTCTAGTGTAGAGATCTGCTCCATCAGTGATCTTCTAGTGTAGAGATCTGCTCCATCAGTGATGTTCTAGTGTAAAGATCTGCTCCATCAGTGATGTTCTAGTGTAGAGATCTGCTCCATCAGCGATGTTCTAGTGTAGAGATCTGCTCCATCAGTGATGTTCTAGTGTAGAGATCTGCTCCATCAGTAATGTTCTAGTGTAGAGATCTGCTCCATCAATGATGTTCTAGTGTAGAGATCTGCTCCATCAGTGATGTTCTAGTGTAGAGATCTGCTCCATCAGTGATGTTCTAGTGTAGAGATCTGCTCCATCAGTGATCTTCTAGTGTAGAGATCTGCTCCATCAGTGATGTTCTAGTGTAGAGATCTGCTCCATCAGTGATGTTCTAGTGTAGAGATCTGCTCCATCAGTGATGTTCTAGTGTAAAGATCTGCTCCATCAGTGATGTTCTAGTGTAGAGATCTGCTCCATCAGCGATGTTCTAGTGTAGAGATCTGCTCCATCAGTGATGTTCTAGTGTAGAGATCTGCTCCATCAGTGATGTTCTAGTGTAGAGATCTGCTCCATCAGCGATGTTCTAGTGTAGAGATCTGCTTCATCAGTGATGTTCTAGTGTAGAGATCTGTAGTGTAAGGTTTGGACATGGCCCTATGTGAGGACCATCTTTGCCGCTCACAGCTTTTTTCCCTTTTTTACCTCTTTGGCAGAGAAATTAACAAACGTCTAACCGAGGAACAAGCCAGAAAAACCTATGAGAGGTCCACGAAGCTGGAACAAGACTTCACAGAGTGTTTTTCAGGTGAGACCTGCCGGTGAAGTGTGGAATATCGAGACCGCGCTTCTCGTAGACTTGTATCTGCCGGGGTGACTGCTCATTTCTTCATATTCAGAACTAGCAGGAAATGTTTTACCATGTTTAGTGCGGACAGTCCTCGACACTGTAATACAGCAGGGGACCCAGTGGGGGCACCTGTTTAGTTTATCCATTTTTGAAGACAGTTTCACCACTATTCACATTAGTCATCCGCAATAGTCTTAGTTCATATAAAGACGCTGAGGAGGCCTCTGCAGGATCCCGGATCATTGAGTGATGTGACCCCTCTGTTATATCTGTGAACCCATCCGCATGTTACCCCCTGACCACAGACTGTTGTAGCCCGTACGTCAATGTTTGCCCTCCAGAGTTGGCTACGTTCACTACATGACTAATCTGAAGATGTTTTTTCCTACCTTTGACCACATATTCTTTGTCTTCTTCTCCACAGCGGTGGTCGAGGGAGACAGCTTTGAAGAGGTCTACCATAAAGTTAAGGGGATCATCGAGGATCTCTCAGGGCCCTACATCTGGGTGCCTTCCCGAGAAAGACTTTAAAACAAGCCTCCTTCTCCAATCCCACCTTAAATAGTGGAGACTTCTCTCTCCTGGAGCATTGTATCTCTGGAGGCAATGAGGCACTCCGGCACCTACCTGGCCTCAGGTTGCCACCCCTACCTGGAGTGCCTGATTACTTCTAAATGGGGCTGACATATCCTCCAACAAAACAGGAGACCTAAACCATTGTGTTTCTATGAGTTTTTCTGTGTGTATTTTATACATGCACAAATTCTCTATAGATCACAAGCTGGCTCTTCTGTTCTTGCTCGGCTCCTCGTGGGAGTGGTTTCCTTGTGAGCCGACCCCTGCTGTGGGTTGAGCCTGTTGTACAAAAAGACTTTTAGTCCTGGTTTTTTATCTCGCTGTCTGCGTTTATTTTGTGCATGCGTCTTATACTGGAAGGGGGAGGACATGGAATTAATGGACAAATCCCCCATTATTCCCCCCCATCCCCACGCACATGCCCTAAGAGCATTGGGCAATATGGACAATAACTTCCCCTGTGAGGGGCAGTAGATTCATGGATGTCTCCTTAGCTCTCAAACAAAGCCATGGAGGGGTTAGATGTGCAATGTTCTGCAGGCCCTGTCACAAGAGAGGTTCAAGAAGTGAGATGCTCTTCAGGACCCAGCATAAAAGAGCAGTGTGCTTCAGGGCTCGGGAAGGTAAAGGGTTACATACCGTACAGTAATAAAAAATGAAACTATTTTATGTGGATAAATAAAATGTTATATATTTACATCTTGTCATGTGGTTTCTGCTCAGCTCTGGGGGTTATCAAGTCACCAAACTCTGGAGAAGCCAATGGCTGGCATTATAGGGTTCTACACTAGTGGGTAGTCAGATGGAAGATACAAGTGAGTAGTCAGATAAGAGCCGAGGTCCTACACAAGTGAGTAGTCAGATAAGAGCCGAGGTCCTACACAAGTGAGAAGTCAGAGAGAAGCCAAGGTCCTACACAAGTGAGTAGTCAGATAAGAACCAAGGTCCTAAACAAGTGAGTAGTCAGATAGGAGCCAAGGTCCTACACAAGTGAGTAGTCAGATGGAAGATATAAGTGAGTAGTCAGGCGGCAGCCAGGGTCCTACACAAGTGAGTAGTCAGGTGGCAGCCAGGGTCCTACACAAGTGAGTAGTCAGGCGGCAGCCAGGGTCCTACACAAGTGAGTAGTCAGATAGGAGCCAAGGTCCTACACAAGTCAGTAGTCAGATAAGAGCCGAGGTCCTAAACAAGTGAGTAGTCAGATAGGAGCCAAGGTCCTACACAAGTCAGTAGTCAGATAGGAGCCAAGGTCCTACACAAGTGAGTAGTCAGATAAGAGCCAAGGTCCTACACAAGTGAGTAGTCAGATAAGAATCAAGGTCGTAAACAAGTGAGTAGTCAGATAAGAAGCGAGGTCTAGTGGCCTATACTAGTGGGTAGTCAGGTGAAAGGTACAAATGGGCAGGTAGAAGGGAGCCAGTTACCTACACAACTAGGTAGTCAGATGGCAGCCAGGGTCCTACACAACTAGGTAGTCAGATGGCAGCCAGGGTCCTACACAACTAGGTAGATGGCAGACAGGGTCCTACAAAACTAGGTAGTCAGATGGCAGCCAGGGTCCTACAGAACTAGGTAGATGGGAGCCAGGGTCCTACAGAACTAGGTAGTCAGATGGCAGCCAGGGTCCTACACAACTAGGTAGATGGAAGCCAGGGTCCTACACATCTAGGTAGATGGGAGCCAGGGTCCTACACAACTAGGTAATCAGATGACAGCCAGGGTCCTACACAACTAGGTAGATGGGAGCCAGGGTCCTACACAACTAGGTAGATGGGAGCCAGGGTCCTACACAACTAGGTAGATGGCAGCCAGGGTCCTACACAACTAGGTAGATGGGAGCCAGGGTCCTACACAACTAGGTAGATGGGAGCCAGGGTCCTACACAACTAGGTAGATGGGAGCCAGAGTCATACACAACTAGGTAGTCAGATGGCAGCCAGGGTCCTACACAACTAGGTATATGGGAGCCAGGGTCCTACACAACTAGGTAGATGGGAGCCAGGGTCCTACACAACTAGGTAGATGGGAGCCAGGGTCCTACACAACTAGGTAGCAGATGGCAGCTAGGGTCCTACACAACTAGGTAGATGGGAGCCAGGGTCCTACACAACTAGGTAGCAGATGGCAGCCAGGGTCGTACACAACTAGGTAGTCAGATGGCAGCCAGGGTCCTACACAACTAGGTAGTCAGATGGCAGCCAGGGTCCTACACAGCTAGGTAGATGGGAGCCAGGGTCCTACACAACTAGGTAGATGGGAGCCAGGGTCCCATACAACTAGGTAGTCAGATGGCAGCTAGGGTCCTACACAACTAGGTAGTCAGATGGCAGCCAGGGTCCTACACAACTAGGTAGATGGGAGCCAGGGTCCTACACATCTAGGTAGATGGGAGCCAGGGTCCTACACAACTAGGTAATCAGATGGCAGCCAGGGTCCTACACAACTAGGTAGATGGGAGCCAGGGTCCTACACAACTAGGTAGATGGGAGCCAGGGTCCTACACAACTAGGTAGATGGCAGCCAGGGTCCAACACAACTAGGTAGATGGGAGCCAGGGTCCTACACAACTAGGTAGATGGGAGCCAGGGTCCTACACAACTAGGTAGATGGGAGCCAGAGTCCTACACAACTAGGTAGTCAGATGGCAGCCAGGGTCCTACACAACTAGGTAGATGGGAGCCAGGGTCCTACACAACTAGGTATATGGGAGCCAGGGTCCTACACAACTAGGTAGATGGGAGCCAGGGTCCTACACAACTAGGTAGATGGGAGCCAGGGTCCTACACAACTAGGTAGCAGATGGCAGCTAGGGTCCTACACAACTAGGTAGATGGGAGCCAGGGTCCTACACAACTAGGTAGCAGATGGCAGCCAGGGTCGTACACAACTAGGTAGTCAGATGGCAGCCAGGGTCCTACACAACTAGGTAGTCAGATGGCAGCCAGGGTCCTACACAACTAGGTAGATGGGAGCCAGGGTCCTACACAACTAGGTAGATGGGAGCCAGGGTCCCATACAACTAGGTAGTCAGATGGCAGCTAGGGTCCTACACAACTAGGTAGTCAGATGGCAGCCAGGGTCCTACACAACTAGGTAGATGGGAGCCAGGTTCCTACACAACTAGGTAGATGGGAGCCAGGGTCCTACACAATTAGGTAGATGGGAGCCAGAGTCCTACACAACTAGGTAGTCAGATGGCAGCCAGGGTCCTACACAACTAGGTAGTCAGATGGCAGCCAGGGTTCTACACAACTAGGTAGATGGGACCCATGGTCCTACACAACTTTGTAGATGGGAGCCAGGGTCCTACACAACTAGGTAGTCAGATGGCAGCCAGGGTCCTACACTAGTGAGTAGTATGACATAATCTTGGGTGGGGTGTTGACTGTGGAGGGACCTATAAATCTCATTGCTGGTACACGATGTCTCTGATAGATGCAGCACTGAGACGGTGACTATAGGAGAGAAAGAGACATTCAATACATCAGGTCCTTCACATCCATCTGTATCCACGACACTAAAACATTTAGGAAACATTCTGACCTCTAAGATTCCAGGATCTCCTTTTATTGTTTATGAGGAGGGATCAGGATTATCAGCCTGAGGTCTCCCACCATGTTCTCAATGTGTAATAGAACGTCATTTCTGGTCAGAGTGCCTATTATAGTGACAGCCACAGTAGCGCCCCCGAGAACAGACAGGTGAGCGCTGCCATGTGCATCATTGAGAAGGCAAGTAGACCCCCTACAGCCGGGGGCAGCATCCCGGCAGATATACAGTCCACCCCTTCGCAGTCTTTGGTTGCATGGATTGTCGGAGGACACAGAAAGCAGTGACTATAAATGGTGAGATACATGTTGTAACTGATCGTCACCGATGACCGCGCAGCACGCCAGAAAGCGTTATGACAGATCTCTCCAAAGTGTTAAAAAGAGGAAATTTATAACAAAAAAATGAAATCGAAATTTAGAAGACGGTCCACAGAGGAAAATGGGCAGAGGTCCCAGTCAGGGTCTGCCGCCCCGCATGAAAGATGGACATTAGGACCAAACGTAGCAGAGAACATGGGACAAACAAGAGGGAACATTCTGCTTAATTATTCCAAAAATGGCCATGATGCAAATGTAGAAAAGTAAGTGCGCCCCATAAGCTAACATCTTGTAGGACCACATCTAGCAGTGGTTTCAGGGGATATCCAGTCATACGGCTAAGATTGAATATGACGCCCCCTCCTGGTGCTGCTTTACACCAACACTCGTCTATCACAGGACGGAGACTCGGGAGCGGGGCTACCATGGTTAATAGGATGTCTCTCCCCGGGCGGCTGTAGTGTCTTTGCTGCCCTTACTCCACTCGTCAGCACTGGACGGTGGCTCGGGGAGCGGGTATACCATGGTTACTAAGATGTCTCTCCCTGGGCGGCTGTAGTGTCTTCACTGCTCTTACTCCACTCGTCAGCACTGGTCTCTTGGTAACTCCGGCACTCGGCCTTTGGACATCGTCGTTGATTAAGCTTCGTCTTCAGTCCACCGCTTGTATTGGGTGCAGGGCCAATCGTTTGGGAATGAGTGACCAGGTCTCTGATCACCTCTTGGTCTGGAGCTTGACTGCCTTGTGGTTTAGATCTACCTCTTGGCCCTCCATTCCCTCCTGGGTGTAGACCAAAAAAACTACCGGATGACTGTCTGGCGCCAAGGAAGACTTTGACGAGGACCTTCGCTGAAAAAAGTGTAGACAATTGCAAGAGTTACTGGGAACTTGTCTTTTCAGGAGTCCACCATGACTCCTAAGACAAAGAAATCAGGAAACGATGTATCATGACACAGTCTTAAAGAGACGGAGCCTTCTACTGCCATGTCTACGGTCGACAACAAGGCCAACCCCCAGAACCCCTAGCAAGAGATCAGCAAGTGGCCCGGCCGAGTCTCCCCTTCACTGGAGCCCTGCATGAACCAGATAGTTATCTTCAAACAGAGGATGATGGGAGAGTACCAGATATGAGCCTGGGGGTTGTTGTGAAGAAGTTGATCCTGGACCACAGTTTTTCCGGGCCGAGACCATTTGCATCCAGACCATTGTTACCGGCATTTTCTAAATGACTTTTGCATCAATAAACATCTGGAAAGACGGTCAAAGCAATGAGACCTGAATCCCCTGTTCAAAGAGAAGTCAAGCGCTTCTGCCCTGGTGCGGGACCCTACTTACATCTTCTACAGAAACTGCTTTTTGGACCTTCAGGTGGTCTGTTATCCTCCGCATCAGCAGAAGAGGACTTCCAGCACCTGCCCCAGACATTCTCCGTGGGCAACTCTTCAAAACTCATCTATTACTCCGAAATATCGCAAATCTGCCAAAACTTCAGCAGGAAGGGGCACAACATGGGGGCTGCAGGGAGTTGGGCTGCATGATTTGACGTGTTGCAGGAAACAAAGCCAATGACTGTCCGAGTAAGAGAAAACTCTGCGGCCAGGTGGGCACATCTACAAAGACTGCCCCTACAGGTAGAAGACATATGCCCATCAAGTGTAAAGCCCACACCAGCCCCAGCTGCCAAGAAGAGCAAGAAACAGGGTAAGAGGTCGTCTCCTGCCCCCCTGGTCCCTACCCCAGCCCATTCCCTGCCTTTTGAACAGCCCCCTGCCTCCCCCTCTGATGATATCGCCTTCACCATCCCCCCGTCTGCCTCTGTTGTCCTGTCACCGGGCCTGAGAAGACACTTTAAGGATGAGTCCAAGTGCATCAACTTTCGTTCCACACCGACCCACCTGGGGAAGGCTGAGTAACTATTTTTCACACATTCGTGACTGAGCCGCGGGACGAGACCGGAAACATTGTGGCAGGAAAGGAGGGAGCGATGGGAGTCGTTAGAGATTGCTGTAGTCCCTGGGATCACTGACGGGATGTGACTGATCAGTTCCTTGATCCTGAAGATGATCAGACGACCACCTAACGGTTGAGGAGCTGAACTCTACCACCAGGCAGTGACGTCTCCCAGGAGAGCGCTATGAAGCACTGACGGACCTCATTGGGCCGGACCTGCGCAGGGAGATGGTGGAGGAAGGAGTCATCAGGATCTTTGTGAGAATCAATCGGTCCACCCACCATCGCTAAGTAAGAGATATCGTGAACAAAAAATAGATCAAAAGATACAAAGAAGTCAGAAGATAAAACATAAAGAGCAGATGAAGAAGGTAGGCGGGGCCCGCCGGGTGGAGCGGAGTGTTCACGTGACTTATCTGGGGACAGCCGCAGGATATCTCCACACCCCCGAGGTCAATGAGCGGGTCCGGGACGCAGCACTTACGGGGGGCTCTGCCGTCTTGGTCCCACGTTTCTTATTATCCTGATGGTTTCTAGTATCTCCTTACACAACCCCCGGCAAATCTCCAGATTCTAGAAGTTTCCGGCCTCGTTGCCTTCTTACCTCTTGGTACATCATTGCAAAAAGTGGCAGAAGCAACTAAAATTAACCCTTACCTACAACCCACCCCTGGTACTACCACTTTAACCCCTTAACGCAATGTCACGGAACTGCACGTGGCAGTCGTCAAGGGGAAGTAAGGAGCGGGGTCACGGGCTGAGCGCGCCCCATGCTGAGTGGGTGTCGGCTGTACGACACTGCAACAGGCAGAATCATTGATCACTTCGATCCGCCCGTTTAACCCCTTAGATGCCACAGTTAATAGCGACGCAGCATCTAATCCGTTAGGCCTCTTCCGACAGCTCATCAACCCCCTTCCAGAGACGCGATCGCGGGGTGCTGATGGTTGTCCTGCCAGCCTGGGGGTCTAATAAGCCCCCAGGTCTGCCATCTTTTGGCTCCTATTAAGCCCTGTCAGAGGCAGAAATCACGATATACTGTGATACATTAGTATTGCAGCATACAGTGCGAGCGATCCAACGATCACCGGTTCAAGTCCCCCAGGAGGACTAATCAGAAAATGAAAAACAGCCAATAAAGTTTTTCTTAATGCTTAAAAAATATATATTAAAAGTACGAAAAACAAATTCCCATATTTTTTTTGTTATGTTAAAAATAATAATTAACATAACTGGAGTCGCCGCATCCGTAAAAATCTAAACAATTACAATATAACGTTATTTAACCCACGCTGTGAACGCCGTAAAAAAAAAAATTAAACGGCAGAATATATGTTATTTGGTCATCTTAGCTCCCAAAAAATGGAATAAAAAGGGATCAAAAAGTCGCAAATAACCCAAAATGTTACCAATAAAAACGACAGCTCGCCACGCAAAAATTAAGAGCCCTCACAGCGCTCAATCGACGGAAAAATAAAAAACTTCTGCCTCCCAGAATTTGGCAACATAAAGAAAAAATTTTAAACAAATAGTTTATTTTTATGTTTTACGACTTTTACAAAGATAAAACAATATACCGTATTTTTCGGACTATAAGACGCACTTTAAACAGGAAAAAGGAAAATATTATTTCATACTTTACTACTTTTACAAACTAAAAACTTCTGTTTCATTTTCCTATTTTTTCTAAAACTCCTGAAAATTGATAAAACATTTTTTACACATTAGTCCCCCTCGGGGACTTGAACCAGCGATTGTTAGATATTAATGTATAGCAGTATATTGTCATTTTTACAGGCTCCTGCCAAGCCCTGAGCAGAGGCAGACCTGGAGGCCTTAAATTAGCCCCTGGGTTGCTATGACAACCATTGGCGCTCCCCGATCACGTTGCAGGGGGGGCATTGGGCTGTCAGAGTGGGAGTTTAAATGCCACGATCGCTGTTCCTGGTCGTTAGAGCAGCGTGACGACTGTAAAACACAGCTGACATCTGCAGTGTATGGGCTGGCTCAGCGCATGAGCCCGCTCCAAACATCACCCCCCCCCCCACTCCATGACGTGCCGGCACGTCATAGGTCGGGAAGAGGTTAAGGAAGCGGTCAGGAGGGTCTGGCGCAGCCGGGCCTCTTGCCTAATGACTGTAAGATGCAGGGACTTTTTTAGACAGATTTATTCTTGCCAAAAAGTGCGTCTTATAGTCCGAAAAATACGATAAATGTGGTATTGTCATAATCAAATCAACCCGTACAATTAACACGATGAACGCCGTTAAAAACGAAACCCAAACAACAATGGAGAATCCCTGTCTTTTGCCCAATTCACACCACAAAGAATTTTTTTAAGTTTGTCGAATGTCTGGAAATAGAAATATCTGGAAATAGAAATGTCTCTTCCGGTGTCTGCTTTCTGATCGTCTCCCCTATGAGTACGGGGTCTCTGGTGTGGGGGATTATTGTGCCCCTCATCACCAATGGCCTGTTACCGAGGTGACTTCACTTCCTTCCCTGGTTGACCATAGAATGGACCCTTTTCTTTTTGTCTTCTTCACCACCGGGACGCTGTTGGATCGTCAGTTCTTGGGAATGACGGTCCATAGAAAGGACAGAAGGACTGGCGGTGCGGGGGGGCGGGGACTTTACTACGAGTCATAATCTCAGTCCTGGATAATCTCAACTTCATCCTGTAAATAAAGCAAACGAATAAAATAAAGTCATCTTCAGTTTCGTAATTCCGGCCCTTCCTGCAGTCATTTTGTAAATCCGGCTCAGATTAGCCTCCGGGCCGGGGTCACACACAGTTCTGAGGCAGTTTCTACTATTTTACTATAATCTACCGGTCCTTACTGCAGGATATAACTAGTGTATATATATATACTGGGAACATATTGTTGGGGGACTCAACACAAATAGAAAGTCTATAAAACAAATATCTCAGGACGTGTCGGAGAATATTTCACAAATAAGTGATTGTCATTCAAACTCTCAAGATGTAGTTGTCATAGGGCCCGTAGAAGTAGTGACTGTCATGGGGCCAACAGAGGACGGATGGACACCCTGTGTTACTAACCGATTTGGCTTGTGGCTAAACTGCGGAGCGGAGTCTCAGGCATCACGACAATCCAACACACTGCCACACACCGCGACACACCGTGTCACACTCACCGTGTCACACACCGTGTCACACTGCCACACACACCTCCACACACCGTGACACACTGCAATAATCCGACACACTGCCACACACACTGCAACACACTGCAACACACTGCCATACACACCGCCACACACCGTGACACACTGCTACACACCGCCACACACTGCCACACTGTCACGAAGGGTCTGTGGACCCACTGGGCCGTACCGCCTTGGCAGCTGGCCAACAGGGCGCAAGTGAATGTCTATAGTTTGTATAGGTACCTGTGGCAGCTCGGACAGCAGCAGGGCAGGCTCAGCTGGGACTAGGCAGCAGGCGGACGTCAGGCGAGGTGAAGCAGGTCAGACGTGGATACAGCACGGTATGACTTTGGCACAGCACAGTGCTCGACCAGGAAGGTATGGAATGCAAGGAACAGGAACTGGAACAGGTACAGGAACAGGAAACACACTAGGAGGCCATCACATAAACTATAGGGAACACAACAACACTCAGGGATAGAGTCAGGGGGCTGGACCCCACTTATAGGGTCTGTCTTTTTCCCCCACGGGTAAATTTGATCTTTTTACCACCATTAAGGATTTGGCTCTCTTTTCTAGAAAACTACTTTTCAAAAAACATTTTGGTAGAAGGGATTACAGTGCTGCTATGGGCTCCCCGGCAGAGAAACAGGCATTTGATGCCATTTTATCACTGTTAGAGGAACAGGAGGCTCACACTGATCCCAGACTTCCCATGCATCTGTGCCGCCGCTCCCAACATTTCCCCCCTTTCACTCTATGCCCCTCAGTGGATATTTTCTTCAAACTAGTCAAGAAGGATCTGGAAAGTATTTCCGAGTCTAGTACATCATGCAATCTCAACTATAAGGAGAGGCAGGCTATTCTAGAACTTAGAAAACTTAGGGATGTTATTATTAAACCAGCTGATAAGGGGGGTAATGTTGTATTATGGCCGGCACAGATGTATGAATGTGAGGCCTTTCGTCAACTAGATATGAGCCATTGTTACCGTAGGTTACCATCGGACCCTACGCTAGCCTTTAAAGCAGAACTAGATAGTTTATTGCAACGAGGTGTGGATTCAAATACTATCAATTCCAAATTAAGAGATGGTCTTTCCGTGGACTTTCCCATCAAACCCACTTTTTATTTACTGCCTAAAGTGCATAAAAATGTCATCTGCCCTCCCGGGCGTCCAATAGTGTCAGGGATTGGAGGCTTATGTGAGAACATCTGCAGATTTGTGGATTTCTATCTACAGAAATGTGTGGAAACCCTGCCGTCATATATCAGGGATACCACGGATATGTTACAACGCCTTGACGGGCTGCATCTTGAGGATGACATGCTTCTTGTCACATGTGACGTGGAGTCCCTGTATACATCTATATGCCATGACCACGGGATCCGAGCATCTAGACATTTTTTACAGATGACTAATCATGACCCGGATCTTATTGAGTTTATTCTATGCCTTCTCGACTTTGCACTAACACACAATTTTTTTGTATTCAAGGACCGTCTCTTCCTACAGCTCCAGGGCACAGCAATGGGGGCCACCTGTGCGCCCTCATATGCTAATTTGTTACTGGGGCTGTGGGAGTGGGAGACTGTGCAACAGACTCCGGGTCATGATTCAGTGCTCCTGTGGTCACGGTATATAGATGATATTCTATTCATCTGGCAGGGCTCCACGTCTAGCTTGGTATCTTTCCTCGATTCCCTTAATAGGAATGATATCAATATCAAACTGACGTGGCAGTTTAGTTTAACTCGCGTTGACTTTCTGGATATCTGTATTTGCAGAGATGATAGCGGTTTTATTTCTACCGACATTTTCAGGAAAAAAACTTCCACAAATGCCCTCCTCCATGCTACGTCTGCCCACTACCCGAAGGTTACAACATCCATACCCGTGGGCCAGTTTTTGAGGGCAAAGCGTATCTGCTCCAGTGACAGCAACTTTGAGCGTCAAGCATTGGATCTTACAGCAAGATTCAAGAGTCGTGGGTATAGCCAGAGGGTCTTAAAGAAAGGCTATCTAAGAGCCAAAAATTCAACTCGCGATGAACTTCTGGTGAGTAGACCCAAGAGACATAAAACAGATCAGAATGTCCGATTTATCACTACTTTCAACCCTCATTGGACTGAGATTCGTGATATTTTGCAAAAGCACTGGCGGGTCCTTCTCACTGATCGCGACTTGGCAGGGGTCTTACCCAGTTATCCCTCCATTACTTGGAGGCGGTCTAAAAATCTTAAGGACCTTTTGACTGCGAGTCACTATATTCCTAGTGCTCCCCCCAACCCGTTTGGGAGTAGAGGCCCTCCTTGGGGCTCGTATAACTGCGGTCATTGTTCTGCCTGTAAATACATTCTACGTACCTCTAACTTTCATAGCTCAAGTGGAAGGAAAGATTATAAAATTGTCTACCACATTACGTGTAACACCGTAGCTGTGGTGTACTTTGCTACCTGTCCGTGTGGGCTTATCTATGTTGGCATGACCACCAGGCAATTGAAGGTGCGGGTGCTGGAACACGTGAGTAAGATCAAATCGGCACTTAATGTCGTGGATATCGACAAACTCCAGCCTGTTGCACGGCATTTTCGCGAGTTCCACTCCTGTAATCCTAAGGGTTTTGAGGTACGTGGAATTGACAAGATCTTTCTGGGTTGTAGAGGTGGGGATGTACGTGTGGCGTTATTGAGAAAAGAGATGAAGTGGATCACGTTACTTAATACTGTAGCTCCATCTGGCTTAAACGAAGCCACTAGTTTTAGGCCTTTCTTGTAATTTTTTAACCTTGCGTGAATTTTATTTTCTCTAGGGTTTTTTTCTTGTGTTTTATATCTGCTTTTGTATATTGCAGTTTATCTTGTCCAGCGAGTGGGTCTACTTCTCTATATATCTACGAGGATCGCATATGGCTTTCATTGCAAACCAGAAGTGGAGAAGTTATACACATGTTGTGAATATAATTTTGATGTATTATGTATTTTTTGTATGATTATTTCTGTCAATATGTGTATTTTTCTAAATTTTTGAAGCGATTGCTGCGTTTTTCCACTAATTGTATAGGAAGACACTTCTATTTTTATATATATATATATATATATATATATATATGTAAACATTCTAATATACACTATGTAGTATTTTTTATATTTATTTTTTGTATATTTGATTTCGCAGCATTCTGTACATCCACCAATATGTCCATATGTGTGTATTTATTGCCGATACTGTGGATTCAATTTTATTATATTATTTTGGGTCCCACATTGTCGGCTTTCCATTTGTTGTATATAATGGGATATATGGGATGGAGTATATTGATCTATTTGAAACATATATCTTGATGTATTTCACTCTTTTGTTCATGTTTATTTATATATATATATGCATTCACTTGTCACTATTTTATTTTTATATATATTTTTCTGTATTATATATATCTATTTTTATAGGGTGTTTAGGTATTGCCCATTCACATTAATGTATATTTATTATTATTCTTAGTTTACCATAAATTCACTTTTCACATTATGTATTATATTTATTATTATACAAACATGCACCTGTTTCACATATCCACTGGATTACAGTTTATTTATTTCTTTTTTCACTTTTTGCTTATTGTGCACAGTCCTGTCATGTGTGCACTTCCCCCCGTTTTTCTCATTATATCTTATTATTTTTATATTTTTTTTTTATATAAACATCCTGCTTTATCTGTATTTATCCTTTATCACTGGATTCCGTTGGATGGATTCCTTTCTCGTAGTTACTTCCCACTCCTAACTGCCATTGTGTTAGTCCTGTCTTTTGTTGTCTCCCTTGTGGTGTCCGCACAGACGCTCGGTTGCGCATGCACAGTGGGGCCTACATCCGGGAGTGCCGCTTAGCGTCCTACGTCGCCATGGTGATTTTTCATCATGCGGCGTCTCTCCATCTGACGCGCGGCGCGTCCCGTGATGTGGGCGTCACTGGGCGTGTGTTCCGAGCGCCGATTTGCGCTCATCACAGGTGAGCCTAACTTTATGTTCTCTATTTATAACCCTGGAGTAGCATTTTAAATTAGCCTCCTGACGAAGCCGGTCTATCGGGCGAAACGCGTGTCGAGGCGTTCGTTCACCCAGATCTTCTGATCCTCCACGCTCTCTCAACATGTCCCAGGGTATGTGTATGTGCTTTTGCTAAACCCGTACTTACTCTTGGGCTATTCTGTTTAACTATGGCAGCTGTACTTTTCTATGGCTATTTGAGCTACAATATTTCTTGACACACGTCAACAGCTGCACTCTTTACTTGTGCTGACTTTAACCTAGCAGTATATGTATATCTATTTAGCTATACTGTGCTGACCTTCTACGCATTATCATATGCATATTTATTTAGCTGCACCTTTTTACACATTGTGCTGGTTTTGACGTAGTACCATCATATGTATGCTGCCATATGTTATCCTGCCCTTCCCACGGATTATCACATTTTGTATAGGCTTTGATAGTATATAGGCCACCTTTGCATTGCTATTGCTACATGTGGGATTTATATTACACACCCCTGGGCTTGTGTTATTATTGGATATTATTGGAGCGTGTGAGTGATCATTAGTATATGGTTGATTCTGTCGGTCATGGTCTTTTCCATCTGACCCTGCTGTATATGTCTCCGTATATGCTGTATTACTTCTCTTTTCCTATCATTGTGTTATTTTGTCATTATATTTAATAAAGATATTTTTTGTGCTTTTTACCTTGAGTACAATATTCTTTTTAGGGATCTGTCCCAATTGGTTCGTTTTTAGGTTTAATTGCTATAGGGGACCCCACTACATGCCATTTCTTTGGCGCGAGGTTTTTGGTTAGGTTGTCTACACTCAGGGATAGAGTCAGGGGGCTGGACCCCACTTATAGTCCAGGGTACTCACGGGTCAAAGTTCATCAAAAGGTCCGGTGCGCGCACGCTCGTGCCCGCTCTTAAAGCGGCAGCGCGCACACCGGACCTTTTGATGAACTTTGACCCGTGAGTACCCTGGACTACAAGAGGGGTCCAGCCCCCTGCCTCTATGCCTGAGTGTTGTTGTGTTCCCTATAGTTTATGTGATGGCCTCCTAGTGTGTTTCCTGTTCCTGTACCTGTTCCAGTTCCTGTTCCTTGCATTCCATACCTTCCTGGTCGAGCACTGAGCTGTGCCAAAGTTATACCGTGCTGTATCCACGTCTGACCTGCTTCACCTCGCCTGACGTCTACCTGCTGCATAGTCCCACCCTCCGGGATCCGGCAGAGGTGAGTTGATGCGAGCGCTGGCGTCTCTTGAGGAGGAGGCTGGGGCCAGCGCTTGCCGACTCGTGGCTGCAGCTGTCAGGGGGAGGTTGGAGCTGATGTCCCGCAGCCACGGACATTACAGTATCCCCCTTCTTATGCCCCCTCTTCTTGGGACCAGAGCGAGAGAGAAAATTCTTCAGAAGAGTAGGGGCATTGAGGTTCTCCTCTGGCTCCCAGGACCTCTCTTCAGGATCAAACCCCCTCCAATCCACCAAATAAAAAGTCTTTCCTCTCACTCTCTTGGTGTCCAGTATCTCCTTAAACTCAAAGATGTCCGAAGGGCCGATGGAGGCAACCACAGGGCTGGGAGTCTTGAAATAGCGTTTCAGGACCACTGGTTTCAGGAGGGAGAAATGGAAGGAGTTGGGAATCCTGAGGGTAGGAGACAGCCGAAGCTTGTAGGCGACAGGGTTGATCTGCTGCAGGATCTCGAATGGTCCAAGGAACCTGGAAGCAAATTTGCACGACGGCACCCTCAGTCGGATGTTCCTGGACGACCGCCAGACCTTAGTGCCAGGAAGAAACTGAGGAGGTTCCCTTCTCCTTGTGTCAGCCTTCCGTTTCATGCGGTCCACTGCCATTAGGATGGAGGATCGAGTCTGCTGCCAGATCTGCAAAAAGTCTCTAAACGTGGAGTCAGCTGCAGGTACATCGGAAGTATCAGGCACCGGGAGAGGAATTTGTGGGTGCTGGCCATAGAGAATGCAGAACGGTGTATTCCTAGTAGACTCGCTGGTGTGATTATTGTAGGAGAACTCCGCCTATGGGAGCAGCTGCACCCAGTCATCAAGCTGCTTGAAGATGAAGTGGCGTAGGAAGTTCTCCAAAATCTGGTTGATCCTCTCAACCTGACCATTAGACTGAGGATGGTAGGCCGAGGAAAAGTCCACCTTCACGCCCAGAAGTCCGCAGAGGGCTCTCCAAAACCTCGAGGTAAACTGAACCCCCTTCCCCCTGATCAGACACAATATGCTGCGGCAAGCCGTGCAGGCGGAAGATGTGTTGGATAAATAACTTGGCCAACTGAGGAGTGGAAGGAAGACCGGTCAGAGGAATGAACTGGGCCATGTTGGAAAATCGGTCCACCACTACCCAGACAGCACTGCATCCAGCAGAGAGAGGCAGGTTCGTGATAAAGTCCATAGCTATATGCTGCCAGGGAGCATTGGCACAGGCAATGGCTGGAGCAGACCAGCAGGTCTGGAGTGGGCGGCTTTGTTGGCTGCACATATAGCACAGGAAGAAACGAAGTCCACAATATCCTTGGGCAGCGTGGGCCACCAGAAATGATGAGCAATCAGATCCCGAGTCTTACGGGTCGCCACGTGACCTGCCAGTCTAGAGGAGTGACCCCAGCGGAGGATTCTTCCACGGTCAGCCAGGCGCACAAAAGTCCTCCCTGGTGGAATGTCCCCAACTTGCAGGGGATTGACCGAGACAATGCAGGATGGATCGATAATATTCTGTGTATTCTCAATGGTGTCTTCTGTCTCGAAAGACCTGGACAAGGCATCAGAAACCTTGCAAAGAACAGCGACCACCTGGCCTGACGAGGGTTCAGCTATTGGGCCGTCTGGAGATAGGTGAGGTTCTTATGGTCCGTAAAAATCAGGATGGGATGAGCTGCACCCTCTAGTAGATGTCTCCACTCCTCCAGAGCCAATTTGATGGCCAGTAACTCCCGATCCCCGATCGAGTAGTTGCGTTCTGCGGAAGAGAAGAGCTTAGAGAAGTATCCACATACCTTTGACTTGCCCTTGGGACCTCTCTGGAACAGGAGTGCACCAGCACCGACAGAGGACGCGTCCACCTCTAACGAGAACTGCAGAGAGTCATCCGGATGATGGAGGATAGAGGCTGACGTGAAGGCACACTTTAGGCTATTGAATGCGGACTCTACCTCGGGAGTCCCCACCTTGGCGTTCATACCCTTCTTGGTAAGGTTAGAGATGGGAGAATGCAGTGAGGAGAAGTTCGGAATAAACTGCCTGTAAAAATTAGCGAATCCCAGAAAGCGCTGTATGGCCCTCAAGCCTTGGGGCGTGGCCACTCCAGGACAGACTTTACCTTCTCAGGATACATCTCGAGACCTTGATTAGAGACGATGTAGCCCAGGAAGGGTAGAGCATCCTTGTCAAATACGCACTTCTCCAGCTTTGCGTACATACGATTCTCCCTTTACCGTAGCAGAACTTGACGGACATGTCTCTGGTGCGTCATAGGATCTGGAGAAAAAATCAAGATGTCATTAAGGTAGACTACAACACAAACATAGAGGAGGTCACAGAAAATGTCATTCACAAACTCCTGGAAGACCGCGCGGGCATTACACAGGCCGAAGGGCATTACTAGATACTCATAGTGTCCATCACGGGTGTTACATGCCGTCTTCCATTCATCGCCCTGACGAATCCGGACTAGGTTGTAAGCCCCAGGTCTAGTTTAGAAAAAGTAAAGGGCAGAAAGTGGCGTAGACAGTGGCGCTGCTTAGGATGAAAATGATCCCAAGTTCATGTTTAATAATGATTAAAATAGAATGGATGCTACGCGTTTCAACACCGGACTAGTGTCTTCGTCAGGCAAGAGAAATACATACAATCGACATAGGTGTATATATAAGGGGGTAAACATAGAGATTGTAATAATTAATTGATTGAATACGTTGCAACAGCGCGCCGAAAAAAAACGCCAAAGAGAGGCGGGTCAGAGTTCAAAGTTCAAAGAAACACGAGGCTGGCTGTATACAGCCACGGAAAAATACAAGCATTAAAACATTAAAACATTAACATTATGAAACATTGTGTGTGAAAAAATACAAAAACGGCAATAAAAAGGACGAAGTCATTATAAATGTAAATATAAAAACTCACCAGGGTAGAGAAGAAAGACAGCTAAAAGCGGAGCAGTAATATGATTGGGCGTAAGCGGAGTCGAGGCAACCGCAGGGAATACGGGAGCCAAAGGCATTGAAAACAGAAGCGCGAGAAGACACGCAAAAAAGACCGTCAGTTTGGATGGGAAGGAAAAAGGGAAAACAAAAAGAAAAGGGTTGTGAAAGTAATTTTAGATAAGACTGAAAGAAACTTTGTATAAATGGTGAAGATAGTAAAAAAGAGATAGTAAAATAAGAGGACGTGAGTCCAAGATGATACGCGAAAAAGACAGTCAATTTGGATGAGGGGAAAAATGAAGAGAAAAAAGAAATAACATGTAATTATGAAAGATGTAACAATTAATAAACAAATGGAAACGTAAAACATGGATAATACATCGGATAAATATAATAAAAAACATTCTAACAAAACTAATCCAATGAGGACTCGGTTATGTCATTAAGTCCGTTGGGATGCAAAGTCCCTAATTTATAGATCCAAAAATGTCCCCCTGTTTCAATCTAATAAATCTGTCAGCGGAATCTGCAGGTAAACTTTCTACCACTGTTCGGAAAACTTGTAATTGGGAAAATCTCTTTGGTTACCATGGAAATGAAATCGACCTTTTTGTTGGCAATACTGGAACAACAAAGGCATCGTACATGGCCACAACGGAAGGCGCCATTCATGGACGTGAACATTTAGTCAGAATTTGGTTGGATATTGCGCAGTTTACCGGGGGCTGTCAGATTCATTCGACTTTTTGCTCTTCTAAAAGTAATTTTAGGTTTGACCGGAAGGAGCGTTTTCATGAATGGATCATTGGTCAGAATACGCCAATGTTTTTGGAGGGTGGATACAATTAATCTAATTAAAAGAAGTGATAAAATTGCATCTATGATCCACACGTTTGTCTTTTTTCGTATCATGGGCTGCAGGATTTACATTGGGTTAGTTGACTTGCTCTAGATTCGGCACCCTTAATTAAACTCAAAGGACATTTTTTTTTCTTTAAACCTAGTTTTCAGAAGGTCACATTCTTTAGAAAACTCCTGATCACTAGAACAGTTTTTTCGTATCCTCCTGAACTGGCCAAACTGTACGTTTTTTTTAGCCAAGGAGGGTAATGAGCGCTCTTGAAATCCAGATAACTCTTTACGTCCACTGATTTTTTGCAGTGAAAGAGTGGCAGGTCTTCTCAATTGTGAGATCAAGAAAATTTATTTTACTGTTTGAAAATGTATGTGTGAAAGGGAGTCCGAAAATGTTGCTCTTGAGATGGTTCACAAATGAAGTGGTCAAGGATGCATCTCCTTTAATGAGGAAAAACATCGTCGATATAACGTTAATAATAAATGATCTCGTCTTTGTAACTATGATCTCCGTAAATGTATCGATCTTAAAAGATACCCATATAGAGGTTAGCGTACGATGGGGCAAAACGTGACCCCATCGCAGAGCCCTTAACCCGTCTAAAGAAATGCCCCTCAAATGTGAAAACATTGAGTTAAAAAGAAATCAATACAGTTTCTTAAAAAGTTAATCTGATTTATTTGGAAAACGAGGGTCTGAAACCAAAAATGAAGTGACATCTTCTATACCAAGTTCGTGCGGCATATTTGTGTATAAAGATGATACATCCGCTGTTAGAAAGCAGATATCCGACATATCATGAACATATCAACTCTCTGATCAGATGAGTGGAATACTTTAAATATGAGGGCAATTTAACAACAAATGGCTGAAGGTGCAAGTCAATGAAATGCGATAAATTGCTGGTTAGTGACCCGATCCCCGAAATGATCGGTCGACCTGGAGGATTTAATAGAGATTTATGAATCTTGGGCAAATGATATAAAAATGGGATAGTGGGAGAGGGAACCGTTAAAAATAATTTTTGCATAAAATATCATCTAAGAAAGCCGATTCAATGAGAGCTTTGTATTCCATTTCATATAGAGAAATGGGGTTGGACTGTAACTTCTCATAGAACATTGTATCTGAGAGTAGTCGAGGGGCCTCATTCGTATAATCTATACGGTCCTGTATGGTGATACCACCACCCTTATATGCTGAACGTATGACAATATGTATAATCTATACGGTCCTGTATGGTGATACCACCCTTATATGCTGAGCGTATGACAATTTGTTGGTTCCTCTGTAAGCTTTTTAGGGCACTCCGTTCAGATTTATCTAAGTTATCTGTAAACTCAACGGGCTGTTCGATTGTTTTAAAATCATTACAAAAATGTTTCCAAGGCTGGACCCCGATGGTGGACGGGATAAAAAGTAGACATGGGATGAACATCCCCTCTGATAGGCGTGGTGGTTATTGGTGATGTATAAGTAAGAGGTGGTGTAATGGAGGGAGTAAGTTTCACTGTTTCCGTTTGTGGTTTTTTGGAAGACGGGGGAGGTTTGCGTCGACCCCCTCGGCACCCTCTAAATCTACTTCTAATTTTTGATTGGATGAAGCTTTTTGAATTTTTGGAAAGAACGACGTGATGGTCTGAGATTTTGGGCTTTTTAGCAGAGGTAGAAGGATGTCCCGGGAGTGAGAGCTCGGAGTGACCGGGGGCACGGTCAGTTGGGGGGGGGGGGTGTGTCTGGAATAAGATTAGATCATTTAAGATGTGCGTCCAGATTGGCAGCTTTGAAGGCATATTGGGGTGTTCGACCTCATAAAGTATTAGGGATGGAAACAGGTGTTTGAGGATAAAACTTGCTCGAATTAACTAGGGGAACCTCTGAGGTGGATTGGGAACAGGGTATAGTGGGCACAGGATTCGCATTAAACGTCAAATTGCCAACAGAGGAAATTTTGGTTATATTTTTATTATTTCTATTTTTAATTGTATTCTGTAACTGCGGATGAGATTAGCAGCGGAACCAGAGTCCAGATAAGCAGAGACCTGATCCGTTCTCTCACCGGACACTATAGTCACGGGTATGGGCAATCTAGACGGAAGTCCATCTTTACCTAAGATCGTCACTCCGAGCAATCCTAGGTTTTGGGATTTTTTTGGGGCACTGGCGCACCAGATGGCCATCGAGGCCGCAATATAGACAGAGTCCAGATGTGCGTCTGCGTTGTTTCTCTTGGGCAGACAACTTATAATGATCCGTTATTAGCGACTTTTCAGGAGGATCGGCATTTGTGGACAGCAGGGGTTGCTGCAACGTAGGGGCCAGACTAGGAAGGGCTCCCTTCTGTTGAACCTCTTGGAGGCGTTCACGGATCCGCATATCAATCCGGGCAGAGAGGAGGATGAGGTCATCCAGGGTAGACGGCAGATCCCGGGCGGCAAGTTCGTCTTTAATTCTGGAAGATAGTCCATGCCAGAATGCAGCCACCAGAGCCTCACTGAGTGTACTCTCAGGAAGGGTCTATGGACCCACTGGGCCGTACCGCCTTGGCGGTAAGGCAGCTGGCCAACAGGGAGCAGGTGAGAGTCTATAGTTCTATAGGTACCTGTGGCAGTGCAGACAGCAATGGGGCAGGCTCGGCTGGGATTAGGCAGCAGGTGGACGTGGATACAGCACGGTACGACTTTGGCACAGCTCCGTGCTAGACCAGGAAGGTATGGAATGCAAGGAACAGGAAAAACACTAGGAGGCCATCACATAAACTATAGGGAACAACAACAACAACGCTCAGGCATAGAGGCAGGGGGCTGGAGCCCTCTTATAGTCCAGGGTATTCACGGGTCAAAGTTCATCAAAAGTCCGGTACGCGTGCTGCCCCTTTAAGAGCGGGCATGAGCGTGCGCGCACCCTATGGGATCCGGCTGAGGAGGCTGGGGCCAGCGCTTGCCGACTCGTGGCTGCGGCTGTCAGGAGGGGATTGAAGCTGACAGCCCGCAGCCACGGACATTACACAGTATAATGCCCCCATACAAAAAAATGCCCTATAGCTGCCCCCATATAGTATAATGCCCCATGCAGTATAATGCCCCCATACAGTATAATGCCCCATAGCTGCCCCATATAGTATAATGCCCCATACAGTATAATGCCCCATACAGAATAATGCCCCCATACAGTATAATGTCCCCATACAGTATAATAGCCCCATACAGTATAATGCCCCCATACAGAATAATTCCCCCATACAGTATAATGCCCCACACAGTATAATGCCCAATACAGTATAATGCCCCCATACAGTATAATGCCCCCATACAGTATAATGCCCCACACAGTATAATGCCCCATACAGTATAATGCCCCACACAGTATAATGCCCCACACAGTATAATGCCCCATACAGTATAATGCCCCATACAGTATAATGTCCTCATACAGTATAATGCCCCCATACAGTATAATGCCCCCATACAGAATAATGCCCCATACAGTATAATGCCCCCATACAGTATAATGCCCCATACAGAATAATGCCCCCATAGAGTATAATGCCCCATACAGTATAATGCCCCATACAGAATAATGCCCCCATACAGAATAATGTCCCCATACAGTATAATGCCCCCATACAGTATAATGTCCCCATACAGTATAATGCCCCATACAGAATAATGCCCCCATACAGTATAATGCCCCATACAGAATAATGCCCCCATACAGTATAATGCCCCATACAGAATAATGCCCCCATACAGTATAATGCCTCCATACAGAATAATGCCCCCATACAGTATAATGCCCCCATACAGTATAATGCCCCATACAGAATAATGTCCCCATACAGTATAATGTCCCCATACAGTATAATGCCCCATACAGAATAATGCCCCATACAGTATATTGCCTCCATACAGTATAATGCCCCCACACATAATAATGCCCCCATACAGTATAATGCCCCATACAGTATAATGCCCCCATACAGCATAATGCCTCCATACAGAATAATGCCCCCATAAACTATAATGCCTCCATACAGAATAATGCCCCCATACAGTATAATGCCCCCATACAGAATAATGCCCCATACAGTATAATGCCTCCATACAGTATAATGCCCCCATACAGTATAATGTCCCCATACAGTATAATGCCCAATACAGAATAATGCCCCCATACAGAATAATGCCCCCATACAGTATAATGTCCCCATACAGTATAATGACCCCATACAGTATAATGCCCCCATACAGTATAATGTCCCCATACAGTATAATGCCCCCATACAGTATAATGCCCCCATACAGTATAATACCTCCATACAGAATAATGCCCCCATACAGTATAATGTCCCCATACAGTATAATGACCCCATACAGTATAATGCCCCCATACAGTATAATGCCCCCATACAGAATAATGCCCCCATACAGTATAATGCCCCCACACAGTATAATGCCCCCATACAGAATAATGCCACCATACAGTATAATGCCCCCATACAGTATAATGCCCCCATACAGAATAATGCCCCCATACAGTATAATGCCACCATACACTATAATGCCCCATACAGTATAATGCCCCCATACAGAATAATTCCCCCATACAGTATAATGCCCCATACAGTATAATGCCCCCATACAGTATAATGACCCCATACAGAATAATGCCCCCATACAGTATAATGCCCCATAGCTGCCCCCATATAGTATAATGCCCCATACAGTATAATGCCCCCATACAGAATAATGCCCCCATACAGTATAATGCCCCATAGCTGCCCCCATATAGTATAATGCCCCATACAGTATAATGCCCCCATACAGAATAATGCCCCCATACAGTATAATGCCCCCATACAGAATAATACCTCCATACAGCATAATGCCCCATAGCTGCCCCCATATAGTATAATGCCCCATACAGAATAATGCCCCCATACAGAATAATTCCCCCATACAGTATAATGCCCCCATACAGAATAATACCTCCATACAGTATAATGCCCCCATACAGTATAATGCCCCCATACAGAATAATGCCCCCATACAGTATAATGCCCCATACAGTATAATGTCCCCATACAGAATAATGCCCCCATACAGTATAATGCCTCCATACAGTATAATGCCTCCATACAGAATAATGCCCCCTACAGTATAATGCCCCCATACAGAATAATGTCCCCATAGAGTATAATGTCCCAATACAGTATAATACCCCCATACAGAATAATGCCCCCATACAGTATAATGTCCCCATACAGTATAATGCCCCCATACAGTATAATGCCTCCATAAAGTATAATGCCCCCATACAGTATAATGCCCCCATACAGAATAATGGCCCCATACAGCATAATGTCCCCATAGAGTATAATGCCTCCATACAGTATAATGTCCCCATACAGTATAATGCCCCCTACAGAATAATGCCCCCATAGAGTATAATGCCTCCATACAGTATAATGCCCCCATAGAGTATAATGCCCCCATACAGTATAATGCCCCATACAGTATAATGCCCCCATACAGTATAATGTCCCCATACAGAATAATACCCCCATACAGTATAATGTCCCCATACAGTATAATGCCCCCACACAGTATAATGCCCCATACACTATAATGCCCCATACAGTATAATGCCCCCATACAGTATAATGCCCCCATAGAGTATAATGCCCCCATACAGTATAATGCCCCATACACTATAATGCCCCATACAGTATAATGCCTCCATACAGTATAATGTCCCCATAGAGTAGAATGCCCCCATACAGTATAATGCCCCCATACAGTATAATGCCCCCATACAGTATAATGCCCCATACAGTATAATGCCCCCATACAGTATAATGTCCCCATACAGAATAATATCCCCATACAGTATAATGTCCCCATACAGTATAATGCCCCATACAGTATAATGTCCCATACAATATAATGCCCCATACAGTATAATGCCCCCATACAGTATAATGCCCCCATAGAGTATAATGCCCCCATTGAGTATAATGCCCCATACACTATAATGCCCCATACAGTATAATGCCTCCATACAGTATAATGCCCCCATAGAGTATAATGCCCCCATACAGTATAATGCCCCATACACTATAATGCCCCATACAGTATAATACCTCCATACAGTATAATGTCCCCATACAGTATAATGCCCCATACACTATAATGCCCCATACAGTATAATGCCTCCATACAGAATAATACCTCCATACAGTATAATGTCCCCATACAGTATAATGCCCCCATACAGTATAATGCCCCATACACTTTAATGCCCCATACAGTATAATGCCCCCATACAGAATAATGCCCCCATACAGTATAATGCCCCCATACAGTATAATGTCCCCATACAGTATAATGCCCCCATACAGTATAATGCCCCATACAGTATAATGCCCCCATACAGAATAATGCCCCCATACAGTATAATGTCCCCATACAGAATAATGCCCCCATACAGTATAATGCCTCCATGCAGAATAATGCGCCATACAGTATAATGCCCCCATACAGTATAATGCCCCATACAGTATAATGCCCCCATACAGTATAATGCCCCATACAGTATAATGCCCCCATACAGAATAATTCCCCCACACAGTATAATGCCCCCATACAGTATAATACCTCCATACAGAATAATGACCCCATACAGAATAATGCCTCCATACAGTATAATGTCCCCATACAGTATAATGCCTCCATACAGAATAATGACCCCATACAGAATAATGCCCCCATACAGTATAATGCCCCATACAGTATAATACCCCATACAGAATAATGCCACCATACAGAATAATGCCCCCATACAGAATAATGCCCCCATACAGTATAATGTCCCCATACAGTATAATGCCCCATACAATATAATGCCCCCATACAGTATAATGCCCCCATACAGTATAATACCCCATACAGAATAATGCCACCATACAGAATAATGCCCCCATACAGAATAATGCCCCCATACAGTATAATGTCCCCATACAGTATAATGCCCCATACAATATAATGCCCCCATACAGAATAATGCCCCCATACAGTATAATGTCCCCATACAGAATAATGCCCCCATACAGTATAATGCCTCCATGCAGAATAATGCGCCATACAGTATAATGCCCCCATACAGTATAATGCCCCATACAGTATAATGCCCCCATACAGAATAATTCCCCCACACAGTATAATGCCCCCATACAGTATAATGCCTCCATACAGTATAATGCCTCCATACAGAATAATGACCCCATACAGAATAATGACCCCATACAGTATAATGCCCCCATACAGTATAATGCCTCTATACAGAATAATGCCCCCGCACAGTATAATGCCCCCATACAGTATAATGCCCCATACAGTATAATGCCCCCATACAGTATAATGCCCCCATACAGTATAATGCCCCATACAGTATAATGCCCCATACACTATAATGCCCCCATACACTATAATGCCCCCATACAGTATAATGCCCCCATACAGTATAATGTCCCCATAGAGTATAATGCCCCCATACCGTATAATGTCCCCATACAGTATAATGTCCCCATACAGTATAATGCCCCCATACAGTATAATGTCCCCATACAGAATAATGCCCCCATACAGTATAATGCCCTCATACAGAATAATGCCTCCATACAGTATAATGCCCCCATACAGTATAATGCCTCCATACAGAATAATGCCCCCTTACAGTATAATGCCCCATACAGTATAATGTCCCCATACAGTATAATGCCCCATACAGTATAATGCCCTCATACAGAATAATGCCTCCATACAGTATAATGCCCCCATACAGTATAATGCCTCCATACAGAATAATGCCCCCATACAGTATAATGCCCCCATACAGTATAATGCCCCCATACAGAATAATGCCCCCATACAGTATAATGCCACCATACAGTATAATGTCCCCATACAGTATAATGTCCCATACAGAATAATGCCCCATACAGTATAATGCCCCCATACAGAATAATGCCCCCATACAGTATAATGCCCCCATACAGTATAATGTCCCATACAGTATAATGCCCCCATACAGTATAATGCCACCATACAGTATAATGCCCCCATACAGTATAATGTCCCATACAGTATAATGCCCCCATACAGAATAATGCCCCCATACAGTATAATGCCCCCATACAGTATAATGCCCCCATACAGTATAATGTCCCATACAGTATAATGCCCCCATACAGAATAATGCCCCATACAGTATAATGCCCCCATACAGTATAATGCCCCCATACAGAATAATGCCTCCATACAGAATAATGCCCCCATACAGTATAATGCCCCCATACAGAATAATTCCCCCATACAGTATAATGCCTCCATACAGTATAATGCCCCCATACAGTATAATACCCCCATACAGAATAATGCCCCCATAGAGTATAATGCCCCCATAGCTGCCCCCATACAGAATAATGCCCCCATTCAGTTTAGTGCCCCCATAGCTGCCCCCATACAGTATAAATCCCCATACAGTATAATGCCCCCTTACAGTATAATGCCCCCAAAGCTGCCGCATACAGAATAATGCCCCATACAGAATAATGCGCCTAAACAGTATAATGCCCCATGCAAAATAATGACCCCATATAGTATACTGCCCTTATAGCTTCCCCCATACAGAATAATGCCCCCATACAGAATAATGCCCAAATACAGAATAATGCCCCAAACAGTATAATGCTCCCATACAGTATAATGCCCCATACAGTATAATGCCCCATACAGTATAATGCCCCCATACAGTATAATGCCCCCATACAGAATAATACCTCCATACAGTATAATGTCCCCATACAGTATAATGCCCCCATACAGTATAATGCCCCCATACAGAATAATATCCCCATACAGTATAATGTCCCCATACAGTATAATGCCCCCATACAGTATAATGCCCCATACAATATAATGCCCCATACAGCATAATGCCCCCATACAGTATAATGCCCCCATAGAGTATAATGCCCCCATTGAGTATAATGCCCCATACACTATAATGCCCCATACAGTATAATGCCTCCATACAGTATAATGCCCCCATAGAGTATAATGCCCCAATACAGTATAATGCCCCATACACTATAATGCCCCATACAGTATAATACCTCCATACAGTATAATGTCCCCATACAGTATAATGCCCCATACACTATAATGCCCCATACAGTATAATGCCTTCATACAGAATAATACCTCCATACAGTATAATGTCCCTATACAGTATAATGCCCCCATACAGTATAATGCCCCATACACTTTAATGCCCCATACAGTATAATGCCCCCATACAGAATAATGCCCCCATACAGTATAATGCCCCCATACAGTATAATGTCCCCATACAGTATAATGCCCCCATACAGTATAATGCCCCCATACAGTATAATGCCCCATACAGTATAATGCCCCCATACAGAATAATGCCCCCATACAGTATAATGTCCCCATACAGAATAATGCCCCCATGCAGTATAATGCCTCCATGCAGAATAATGTGCCATACAGTATAATGCCCCCATACAGTATAATGCCCCATACAGTATAATGCCCCCATACAGAATAATTCCCCCACACAGTATAATGCCCCCATACAGTATAATACCTCCATACAGAATAATGACCCCATACAGAATAATGCCTCCATACAGTATAATGCCCCATACAGTATAATACCCCATACAGAATAATGCCACCATACAGAATAATGCCCCCATACAGAATAATGCCCCCATACAGTATAATGTCCCCATACAGTATAATGCCCCATACAATATAATGCCCCCATACAGTATAATGCCCCCATACAGTATAATACCCCATACAGAATAATGCCACCATACAGAATAATGTCCCCATACAGAATAATGCCCCCATACAGTATAATGTGCCCATACAGTATAATGCCCCATACAATATAATGCCCCCATACAGAATAATGCCCCCATACAGTATAATGTCCCCATACAGAATAATGCCCCCATACAGTAAAATGCCTCCATGCAGAATAATGCGCCATACAGTATAATGCCCCCATACAGTATAATGCCCCATACAGTATAATGCCCCCATACAGTATAATGCCCCCATACAGTATAATGCCCCCATACAGTATAATGTCCCCATAGAGTATAATGCCTCCATACAGAATAATGACCCCATACAGAATAATGACCCCATACAGTATAATGCCCCCATACAGTATAATGCCTCTATACAGAATAATGCCCCCGCACAGTATAATTCCCCCACACAGTATAATGCCCCCATACAGTATAATGCCTCCATACAGTATAATGCCTCCATACAGAATAATGACCCCATACAGAATAATGACCCCATACAGTATAATGCCCCATACAGTATAATGCCCCCATACAGTATAATGTCCCCATACCGTATAATGTCCCCATACAGTATAATGTCCCCATACAGTATAATGCCCCCATACAGTATAATGCCCCATACAGTATAATATCCCCATACAGTATACTGCCCCATACAGTATAATGCCCCCATACAGTATAATGCCCCCATACAGTATAATGTCCCCATACAGAATAATGCCCCCATACAGAATAATGCCCCCATACAGTATAATGCCCCATACTGTATAATGCCCCATACAGTATAATGCCCCATACACTATAATGCCCCCATACACTATAATGCCCCCATACAGTATAATGCCCCCATACAGTATAATGTCCCCATACAGTATAATGCCCCCATACCGTATAATGTCCCCATACAGTATAATGTCCCCATACAGTATAATGCCCCCATACAGTATAATGTCCCCATACAGAATAATGCCCCCATACAGTATAATGCCCTCATACAGAATAATGCCTCCATACAGTATAATGCCCCCATACAGTATAATGCCTCCATACAGAATAATGCCCCCATACAGTATAATGCCCCCATACAGTATAATGTCCCCATACAGTATAATGCCCCATACAGTATAATGTCCCCATACAGAATAATGCCCCCATACAGAATAATGCCCCCATACAGTATAATGCCACCATACAGTATAATGTCCCCATACAGTATAATGTCCCATACAGAATAATGCCCCATACAGTATAATGCCCCCATACAGTATAATGCCCCCATACAGTATAATGTCCCATACAGTATAATGCCCCCATACAGTATAATGCCACCATACAGTATAATGCCCCCATACAGTATAATGTCCCATACAGTATAATGCCCCCATACAGAATAATGCCCCCATACAGTATAATGCCACCATACAGTATAATGCCCCCATACAGTATAATGTCCCATACAGTATAATGCCCCCATACAGAATAATGCCCCATACAGTATAATGCCCCCATACAGTATAATGCCCCCATACAGAATAATGCCTCCATACAGAATAATGCCCCCATACAGTATAATGCCCCCATACAGAATAATGCCCCCATACAGTATAATGCCTCCATACAGTATAATGTCCCCATACAGTATAATGCCCCCATACAGTATAATACCCCCATACAGAATAATGCCCCCATAGAGTATAATGCCCCCATAGCTGCCCCCATACAGAATAATGCCCCCATTCAGTTTAGTGCCCCCATAGCTGCCCCCATACAGTATAAATCCCCATACAGTATAATGCCCCCTTACAGTATAATGCCCCCAAAGCTGCCGCATACAGAATAATGCCCCATACAGAATAATGCGCCTAAACAGTATAATGCCCCATGCAAAATAATGACCCCATATAGTATACTGCCCTTATAGCTTCCCCCATACAGAATAATGCCCCCATACAGAATAATGCCCAAATACAGAATAATGCCCCAAACAGTATAATGCCCCCATACAGTATAATGCCCCATACAGTATAATGCCCCCATACAGTATAATGCCCCCATACAGTATAATGCCCCCATACAGAATAATACCTCCATACAGTATAATGTCCCCATACAGTATAATGCCCCCATACAGTATAATGCCCCCATACAGAATAATACCTCCATACAGTATAATGCCCCCATACAGAATAATACCCCCATACAGAATAATGCCCCAATACACTATAATGCCCCATACAGTATAATGCCCCCATACAGTATAATGCCCCCATACAGAATAATACCCCCATACAGAATAATGCCCCCATACAGTATAACGCCCCCATACAGAATACTGCCCCCATACAGTATAATGCCCCCATACAGAATAATGCCCCCATACAGAATTATTCCCCCACACAGTATAAATCCCCATAGCTGCCCCCATATAGTATACTGCCCTTATAGCTTCCCCCATACAGTATAAAGCCCCATAGCTGCCCGATACATTATAATGCCCCCATACAGTATAATGCCCCCATACAGTATAATGCCTCCATACAGAATAATGCCCCATACAATAAAATGCCCCATAGCTGCCCCATATAGTATACTGCCCTTATAGCCTCCCCATACAGTATAAAGTCCCATAGCTGCCCCCATACATTATAATGCCCCCATACAGTATAATGCCCCCATAGCTGCCCCCATACAGTATAAAGCACCATAGCTGCCCCATATAGTATAATTCCCCCATACAGTATAAAGCCCCATAGCTGCCTCATACAGTATAATACCCTATACAGTATAATGCCCCTATAGCTTCCCCCATACTGTATAATGCCCCCATAGCTGCCCCAATACAGTATAATGCCCCCATACATTATAATGCCCCCATACAGTATAAAGCCCCACAGCTGCCCCCATACAGTATAATGCCCCTATACAGTATAAAGCCCCATAGCTGCCCCCATACAGTATAATGCCCCCATACAGTATAATGGCCCTGTAGATAGTGCCCACATAGATGGTGCCAGTGTCCACATATAGAGTGCCAGTGCCCCTGTAGATAGCGCTATTGGAGCTCCCTCTGGGGCGAAATCCTCAGTCAGATTATTGGCCATGCTGTGGCCGGGGATTCCGCTCCTAGGGTAGACTCTGATGTCATCGTCCTTATATGGAGAGTGAAGTCAGAGCTTTTCCAAGACTGGAGCACTGGGCAGATCTTTCGTTGCTCTGGCCGGGGACTCCATAGTTGAATGGTGAAGCAGGGAGCTGACGGTTCCCTGCTTCAGCATTGGATTCAACTCTATCTACGTCCTGAGGACAAACCACCGGCAGCCTGGGACAGCGGGACACCGCCTAGAATCCGGGACTGATGGGTGATATGCTTTAATATAACAAGTGAGCGAATAATACCGCCTGGGTCCTCCTTTAGTTTACGCCTATTTGAAGGAAATCCATTACAGTCCATCATGTATTCCAAATATTGTGTACAGTACATATATATATATATATATATATATATATATCCTCACAGGAAAGAAATGGCCAACATGTTCAATATCATCACCAGATAAACGTCCTATCAGCGCCGCCATCTAATAAACATGGTATGGAGCGCGCGCGGGCTGTGCAGGTATATCTCCGCTGACACCCCGCTCCAGGATCCGGTATCGGAGATCACGTCAGTCCTGGCCGTAAAACCACTTAGATGTTCCGGTTAATAGCGGCTCCATCATCCCATCACCCTCACCGTGCAATCACAGGGTGCCGATGCGTTGTCATGACAGCCGCCTTCTTAGTCCTCCTGTGAAGCACTGGGCTGTCAACAATACAATTCTTTGTTTCTTGTCACCAAAGTAAATGGTATGGACCCCATTGTGGTGGATCATCAGGCGGCAGCGGCGGCGGGAGGGGCGGGTGCTCCCCTTACTCATATATTTTTGGCCAGGCCCCTGACAGAAGTAACCTCGGTTCTGTACCCTGACGGCGGCGGCGGCAGGAGGGGCGGGTGCTCCCCTTACTCTTATATATTTTTGGACAGGCCCCTGACAGCAGTAACCTCGGTTCTGTACCCTGATGGCGGCGCCTCCATGAACTCTTCATCCCGATTCTCCTCCTTTCCTTGTTTTCTTCTCTCCTTCGAGACCCGTGAGAGAATTTGCTGAATGTGAAGGAAAAGACGTTGGTGAATATTTCTACCTCAGCTAAATCTGTCGAGAAAAAAAAGTGAAATTGTGAAGAATGGAAGCGCCGCGCGCGATTACACGGAGCAACATCCTGAAAACAGGAAACGGCCGAGACATGGAAGAAGGTCGTCCCAGAGGTCACGGCCAGGACCAGGCCACATCCTGTTATCAGCCGCTCTACAGATACAACATTCATTGTTTTAATGATGGGACCCCCGACAAAGCATGGAAGGCTGAGGGGTCAGCAGCCCCCACCATGCGGCTCCCATCCGGGGGTCCTCATGACATACTTGGGGTGATGCGACTACCTCCAGTCCTGGAAATGTCACTTCTAGGACTAATGTGTAAATTGATCCAGTAAATAGCCTCAGAATATGAGATGTATATGGAGGAGAGGGGGCTCCGGACATCCACCCCCTATCCCCACTACCAGCCTCTTGCCAGGGGAAATTACAGGAATAACTATAGGGGGCGCCATCACACCTGGAGGCTCATGGCAGGTAGGGGCCCAGTCGTAGATTTTACATTAGATTTATGCCCCTGCCCTATGGGTTATTTCTGTAATCAATAGGCCCGGGGGTCCGCGACTGTAGACGCTCCATTGGCTCCATGACTTGGCTCGTCGCACTCTTGATCCTTCTCTGGACGACGTGGATGCAAAGTGATGAGGAACCGGGACCCGTCTACATAGAGGTCAAGGGCCGCACACGTCTTATAACCCTCATCATCACTATCAGGATCCAACACTAAAGTGCAGGGACTGGAGCGCAGGGTGAAGCTCGGATATCTGCAGGGACTGGAGCGCAAGGTGAAGCAGGGATATCTGCAGGGACTGGAGTGCAGGGTGAAGCACGGATATCTGCAGGGACTGGAGTGCAGGGTGAAGCAGGGATATCTGCAGGGACTGGAGTGCAGGGAGAAGCACGGATATCTGCAGGGACTGGGTGTCGGATCCGGTGTCGGGTCCGGTGTCGGCTCTGGTATCGGATTTAGTGTCGGGTCTGGTGTCGGATCTGGTCTCGGGTCTGGCATCGGGTTTGGCGTCGGGTCTGGCGTCGGGTCTGGCGTCGGGTCTGCCGTCGGGTCTGGCGTCAGATATGGCGTCGGATCTGGCGTCGGGTCTGGCGTCGGATATGGCGTCGGATCTGGTGTCGGGTCTGGTGTCGGAACCGGTGTCGGGGGACATTACAGGAATAACTATAGGGGGCGCCGTCACACCTGGAGGCTCATGGCAGGTAGGGGCCCAGTCGTAGATTTTACATTAAATTTATGCCCCTGCCCTATGGTTTATTTCTGTAATCAATAGGCCCGGGGGTCCGCGACTGTAGACACACCATTGGCTCCATGACTTGGCTCGTCGCACTCTTGATCCTTCTCTGGACGACGTGGATGCAAAGTGATGAGGAACCGGGACCCGTCTACATAGAGGTCAAGGGCCGCACACGTCTTATAACCCTCCTTTGGGTCTGGCGTCGGGTCTGGCGTCGGATCTGGCGTCGGGTCAGGCTTCGGGTCTGGCGTCGGGTCCGGTGTCGGCTCTGGTTTCGGCTCTGGTATCGGATTTAGTGTCGGGTCTGGTCTCGGGTCTGGTGTCGGGTCTGGTGTCGGGTCTGGCATCGGATCTGCCGTCGGGTCTGGCGTCGGATCTGGCGTCGGATCTGGCGTCGGGTCAGGCTTCGGGTCTGGCGTCGGGTCTGGTGTTGAATCTGGTGATGGATTTGGTGTCGGGTCTGGTGTCGGGTCTGGCGTCGGGTCTGAAGTTGTATCTGGTGTCGGGTCTGGCGTCGGGTTTGGCGTTGGGTCTGGTGTCGGGTCTGGCGTCGGGTCTGGTGTCGGGTCTGGTGTCGGGTCGGATCTGGTGTCGGGTCTGGTGTCGGCTCTGGTGTCGGATTTAGTGTCGGGTCTGGTGTTGGATCTGGTCTCGGGTCTGGTGTCGGGTCTGACGTCGGCAATGGCGTCGGATTTAGTGTCTAAATCTGGTGTCGGGTCTGGTGTCAGATCTGGTGTTGGGTCTGGTGTCGGGTCTGGTGTCGGGTCTGGCTTCGGGTCTGGCGTCGGATCGGGCTTCGGGTTTGGCGTCGGGTCTGGCGTCGAGTCTGGTGTCGGGTATGGCGCCGGGTCTGGCGTCGGATCTGGTGTCGGATCTGGCGTCGGATCTGGCCTCGGGTCTGGCGCTGGGTCTGGCGTCGTGTCTGGCGTCGGGTCTGGCGCTGGGTCTGGCGTCAGATCTGGTGTCGGGTCTGACGTCGGGTCTAGCGTCGGGTCTAGCGTCGGTTCTGGCTCGGGGTGATCAGTCGCACTCCGCTGGGGGTGTCACAGTTGCCTGTTAATACATTGGCACAGGGAGGTCTAATGGTTCCCTCTGTGGATGTATGATAACTATTTGTAAAAGGTGTAGAAGCCGGTGGGGTTGTCCTACTTGCTGAGGACCTCGCTGAGGTTATTAACCCCTTCAGGACTGAGCCTGTTTTGGCCTTCAGGACGAAGCCGATTTTTAAAATCTGATATGTGTCACTTTATGTGGTAGTAACTCCGGAATTCTTTTACCTATCCAAGCGATTCTGAGATTGTTTTCTCCTGACATATTGTACTTTATGTTACTGAAAAAACTTGGTCGATACATGCAATATTTATTTGTAAAAAACACCAAGATTTAGAGAAAATTTGCAAAAATTAGCATTTTTCGAAATTTCAATGTATCTACTTGTAAAACAGATAGTAATACCACACAAAATAGTTACTAGTTACCATCCCCCATGTGTCTACTTTATGTTTGCATCGTTTTTCGAACATCTTTTTATTTCTCTAGGACGTTACGAGGCTCAGAACTTTAGAACTTTGGGTATGTGCACACACACTAATTACGTCCGTAATGGACGGACGTATTTCGGCCGCAAGTCCCGGACCGAACACACTGCAGGGAGCCGGGCTCCTAGCATCATACTTCTGTACGATGCTAGGAGTCCCTGCTACTCCGTGGAACTGCTGTCCCGTACTTGAAACATGTTTTCAGTACGGGACAGTTGTCCTGCAGCGAGGCAGGGACTCCTAGCATCGTACATAAGTATGATGCTAGGAGCCCGGCTCCCTGCAGTGTGTTCGGTCCGGGACTTGCGGCCGAAATACGTCCGTCAATTACGGACGTAATTAGTGTGTGTGCACATACCCTTTAGCAGCAATTTCTCATATTTTCAAGAAAATATCAAAAGCCTGTTTATACAGGGGCCAGGTCAGTTGTGAAGTGGCTTTGAGGGCCTTATATATTAGAAAACCCCCATAATTCACCACATTTTGAAAACTGCACCCCTCAAAGTATTCAAACCCACATTCAGAAAGTAGTTTAACCCTTTAGGCGTTTCACAGGAATTAAAGCAAAGTAGAGGTGAAATTTACAAATTTCATTTTTTTGGGCCAAAATTCATTTGTAATACAGTTCTTTCTGTGCCACAGAAGGTTTTACCCAAGAAATGAACTCAATATTTATTGCCCAGATTCTGCAGTTTTTAGAAATATCCCACATGTGGCCCTAGTGCGGTCATGGACTGAAACACCGGCCTCAGAAGCAGAGGAGCACCTGGTGGATTTTGGGGCCTTCCTTTTTTTAGAATATATTTTAGGCCCCATGTCCGGTTAGAAGACGTCTTGTGGTACCAAAACAGTAAAGACCACCAAAAAGTGACCCCATTTTGGAAACTATACCCCTCAGGGAATTTATCTAGGGGTATAGTTAGCATTTTGAACCCACAGTTTTTTTGCTAAATTTATTTGAATCAGTCTGCAAAGATAAAAATCTACTTTTTTTCTAAAAAAAAAACATAGAATTTTTTAATTTTTACAAGGAATAAAGTAGAAAAAACACCCCAACATTTGTAAAGCAATTTCTCCCGATTATAGTAATACCCCATATGTTGTAATAAACTGCTATTTGGACCCACAGCAGGGCTCAGAAGGGAAGGAGCGCCATTTGGATTTCTGATTTTGCTGGAATAGTTTTCAGTGCCGTGTCGCGTTTAAAAAGCCCTGGAGGGAACAAAATAGTTAAAACCCCCCAAAAGTGACCCCATTTTGGAAACTACACCCCTCAAGGAATTTTTGTAGGGGTAAAGTTAGCATTTTGACCCCACAGTTGTTTTGCTGAATTCATTGGAATTATTCTGTAAAGGTAAAAATCTAAATTTTTTCTGAAAAAACGTAGTCATTTTAAATATTTTTACAAGGAATAAAGGAGAAAAATCACCCCAACATTTGTCAAACAATTTCTCCCGATTACGTAAATACGCCATATGTGGTAATAAACTGCTGTTTAGACCCACAGCGGGGCTTAGAAGGGAAGGAGCGCCATTTGGCTTTTGGAGCGCAGATTTAGCTGGATTGGTTTTCGGGTGTCATGTCGCATTTGCAAAGCCCCCGAGGGACCAAAACAGTGGTAACCCCCCTAAAGTAACCACATTTTGGAAACTACACCACTTAAGGAATCTATCTAGGGGTATGGTGAGCATTTAGGCCCCCCACGTCTTTTGCAGAATTTATTAGAATTGGGCCGTGAAAATGAATATCAACATTATTTCAACTAAAACGTTGAATTTTTTCAATTTCACGAAGGATAAAGGAGAAAATGCACCCCAACATTTGTAAAGCAATTTCTCCCGAGTACGGCGATACCCCACATGTGGTCATAAATGGTTCCCATTAGAAAGTAATTAACCCTTTCCAGACTGATCCATGTTTTTCTTTTTCTTTTTCATTTTTTTTCTCCCCGCATTCCGAGAGCCACAACTTTTTTCTTTTTCCGTGGATTGAGCGGTGTGGGGGCTTATTTTTTGCGGGACGAGCTGTCGTTTTTATTGGTACCATTTTTTGGTACATACGACTTTTTTAGCACTTTTTATTACATTTTTTGGTAGAGCCAAGGTGACCAAAAAACTGTGATTTTGCCGCTTTAAATTCTTTATTTTTCACGGCGTTCACCGTGCGAGTTAAATAACGGTATGTTGTAATAGTTTGGACTTTTATGGACGCAGAGATACCGATTTTGTGTATTTTTTTTATTTTTTTACATTACTTTAGAGAAAAAATGTGGAAAGGTTTTTTTTTGGACTTTAAATATTTATTTCATTTTTTCCACTAATAATAACTATTTACTTTTGTTTTTACACATTTTATTAGTCCCCATCGGAGACTTGAACCGGCGATCGTTAGATCACTGGTAGAATACACTGCAATACTAATGTATTGCAGTATATTGTCATTTTTACAGCCTCGCTGTTTCTGTCCGCTAGTCCCGGGTATCAGCTGTAATACACAGCTGACACCCGCAGCGTATGGCACAGGCTCAGTGTGTGAGACGCTCCATACATCACCCCCCACACCACGACATGCTATCAAGTCATGGTGCGCGAAGGGTTAAATGCCCAGCGGATGGTGCAAAGTGAAAATTAAAATTTTCCACTGATGTGCCATTTTAGTGCATAATATGTTGTGCCCAGTTTGTGCCACAAATACCTCATAAAATATTAACCGGGTTCTCCCAGCGATGCCAGATTTGTGGTTGTACACGGCTGTTTGGGCACGCTGTAGGGCTCAGAAGGGAAGGAGCGCCATTTGGCTTTTGGAGCACAGATGTTGCTTGGTAGTAGCTCTGGCGTTTTGCTGGTATTTCAGTTTATAATGTGGGGGCACATGTAGGCTGGGCGGGGTACATCAGGGTATATGTAGGCTGGGCGGGGCACATCAGGGTATATGTAGGCTGGGCGGGGTACATCAGGGTATATGTAGGCTGGGCGGGGCACATCAGGGTATATGTAGGCTGGGCGGGGTACATCAGGGTATATGTAGGCTGGGCGGGGCACATCAGGGTATATGTAAGCTGGGCGGGGTACATCAGGGTATATGTAGGCTGGGCGGGGTACATCAGGGTATATGTAGGCTGGGCGGGGCACATCAGGGTATATGTAGGCTGGGCGGGGTACATCAGGGTATATGTAGGCTGGGCGTGGCACATCAGGGTATATGTAAGCTGGGCGGGGTACATCAGGGTATATGTAGGCTGGGCGGGGTACATCAGGGTATATGTAGGCTGGGCGGGGTACATCAGGGTATATGTAGGCTGGGCGGGGTACATCAGGGTATATGTAAGCTGGGCGGGGTACATCAGGGTATATGTAGGCTGGGCGGGGTACATCAGGGTATATGTAGGCTGGGCGGGGCACATCAGGGTATATGTAGGCTGGGCGGGGTACATCAGGGTATATGTAGGCTGGGCGGAGTACCTCAGGGCACATGTAGGCTGGGCGGGGCACATCAGGGTATATGTAGGCTGGGCGGGGTACATCAGGGTATATGTAGGCTGGGCGGGGCACATCAGGGTATATGTAAGCTGGGCGGGGTACATCAGGGTATATGTAGGCTGGGCGGGGTACATCAGGGCATATGTAAGCTGGGCGGGGTACATCAGGGTATATGTAGGCTGGGCGGGGTACATCAGGGTATATGTAGGCTGGGCGGGGTACATCAGGGTATATGTAGGCTGGGCGGGGCACATCAGGGTATATGTAGGCTGGGCGGGGTACATCAGGGTATATGTAGGCTGGGCGGGGTACATCAGGGTATATGTAGGCTGGGCGGGGCACATCAGGGTATATGTAGGCTGGGCGGGGTACATCAGGGGCATAATAAGAGGGTATAATAATGGGGTAAATAAATAATAATCTGCAGATATGTGGCCGGTGTCGCACTGATAAATGGCGCCTGATCTTATCCGCTTTTGGAAAACTCTGCACATTTTGCATCGCCGTATTCTGAGAGCCGGAACTTTTTTTATTTTTTCACCACCGGAGCCGTGTGACGGCTTATTCTTTGCGGGACAATCTGTAGTTTTCATTGGTACCATTTTGGGGCACATGCGATTTTTTCTTATCACTTTTTATTCTAATTTTCGGCAAGCCGGGTGACCAAAAACCAGGAATTCTGACAATGTTTTTTATTTATTTTTTACGGCGTTCACCCTGGGCTATAAATGACCATTATATTTTATTCTGCGGGTCGGTACGATTACGGCGATACCAGAGCTTGTAGGGAGATAAGTTTATGGGATGGGGGGGTCAGATGGTGAATTGGGTGTCTGGGCTTTATGTCACTTGTAGAAGTACTCGGGTGATTCCATGGTGGGGGAGGGGGTGTATCGCTGACGGTGTGACCTTGACTACAGGGAGCTGATGGACGGCTTCAGTGTCTGGGCCAATGGGAAGCGGTCGGTGTTGAGCATCGTAAAACCAGAGGATCGGGGATTGATTCCAGTAGGATCGGCAGAGAATTGATCCGGTGACTATTGGGCAGGAAGTGTCACTAGTCGATAATTATAAGAATCTGGGAGTTTTCTTGATTATAAACTGGAAGCGGAATGGTGAAAAGTTGTATAAGAAATCGATATCAGACGGGGCGGAGTCGTCTTTATTTCTTGCGACGTTTACGGTCTCTTATCGTCTGTACATTCACGCTATTAATGTTTTATGAATCTCTTGTGGGGAGTGCGATCCTCTTTACCGTGCTGGATCGGCATCACCAGGGCGATGGATGTTCGTGGTTGGATAAATAAATTTGGATGTCAGCCGCGTGGTCGGGTGTTTGCTGGATCCGGCGGCTGTGGTGACGGAGAGGAGGATCCTGAAAAAGTTCCACATGATTATTGAGAATCCGCAGCACCGGCTCCATAATTTGATGAAATCTCGACATATTTAGTGAGTGATTCCTCCAGTAAAGACGCCAAAAGGACAGGTACAGGCACAGGCACAGGTACAGGTACAGGTATAGACAGGTACAAGCACAGGTACAGGCAGAAGTAAAGGCACAGGTACAGGCACAGGTACAGGTACACACACAGATACAGGCAGAGGTTCAGGCACAGGTATAGACAGGTACAGGCAGAAGTAAAGGCACAGGTACAGGCACAGGTACAGGTACAGGTACACACACAGATACAGGCAGAGGTTCAGGCACAGGTACAGACAGCAGTACAGGTACAGACACAAGTACAGGCACAGGTACAGGCACAGGTACAGGTGCAGACAGCAGTACAGGCACAGATACAGGAAGAAGAACAGGCACAGGTACAGACAGAAGTACAGGCACAGATACAGACACAGGTACAGACAGCAGTACAGGCAAATAAACAGACAGAATAACAGGCAGATGTACAGGCAGAGGTTCAGGCACAGGTACAGGCACATGTACTGGCACAGATACAGGCACAGGCACAGGTAAAGGTTCAGGCACAGGTACAGACAGAAGTACAGGCACAGGTACAGACAGAAGTACAGGCACAGGTACAGACAGAAGTACAGGCACAGGTACAGACACAGGTACAGACAGAAGTACAGGCACAGATACAGGCACAGGCACAGGTACAGGCACAGGCAGAAGTACAGGCACAGGTACAGCACAGGTACAGGCAGAAGTACAGGTACAGGCAGAAGTACAGGCTCAGTTACAAGCACAGTTACAGGTACAGGCAGATTTACAGGCACAGGTACATGCAGAATTACAGGTACAGTCACAGGTACAGGCACAGGCAGAAGTAGAGGCACAGGTACAGGCAGAAGTACAGGCACAGGTACAGACACAGGTACAGACAGAAGTACAGGCACAGGTACAGGCAGAAGTACAGGCACAGGCACAGGTACAGCACAGGCAGAAGTACAGGCACAGGTACAGGCACAGGTACAGGCAGAAGTACAGGCACAGGTACAGGAAGAAGTACAGGCACAGGCAGAAGTATAGGCACAGGTACAGAGAGAAGTACAGGCACAGGTACAGGCAGAAGTACAGGCACAGGTACAGGCAGAAGTACAGGCACAGGTACAGGCAGGAGTACAGGCACAGGTACAGCACAGGCAGAAGTACAGGCACAGGTACAGGCAGAAGTACAGTCACAGGTACAGCACAGGCATAGGTACAGGCACAGGTACAGGCAGAAGTACAGGTACAGGCAGAAGTACAGGCTCAGTTACAAGCACAGTTACAGGTACAGGCAGATTTACAGGCACAGGTACATGCAGAATTACAGGTACAGTCACAGGTACAGGCACAGGCAGAAGTAGAGGCACAGGTACAGGCAGAAGTACAGGCACAGGTACAGGCAGAAGTACAGGCACAGGTACAGACACAGGTACAGACAGAAGTACAGGTACAGGCAGAAGTACAGGCACAGGCACAGGTACAGCACAGGCAGAAGTACAGGCACAGGCACAGGTACAGGCAGAAGTACAGGCACAGGTACAGGAAGAAGTACAGGCACAGGTACAGAGAGAAGTACAGGCACAGGTACAGGCAGAAGTACAGGCACAGGTACAGGCACAAGCAGAAGTACAGGCACAGGTAAAGGCAGAATTACAGGCACAGGTACAGGCAGAAGAACAGGCACATGTACAGGCAGAAGTACAGGCACAGGTACAGGCATAAGTACAGGTACAGACAGAAGTACAGGAAGAAGTACAGGCACAGACACAGGTAAAGGCAGAAGTACAGGCACAGGTACACGTACAAGTACACACACAGGTACAGGCACAGGTACAGGCCGAAGTACAGGTACAGGGAGAAGTACAGGCACAGGTACTGCCAGAAGTACAGTCACAGGTACATGCACAGGTACAGGCACAGGTACAGGCAGAAGTACAGGCACAGGTACAGACAGATGTACAGGTAATGGCAGAAGTGCAGACACAGGTACAGTCAGAAGTACAGACTCAGTTACAAGCACAGTTACAGGCAGATTTACAGGCACAGGTACATGCAGAAGTTTTTTGCACAGGCAGAGGTACAGGCAGAAGTACAGGCTCAGTTACAAGCACAGTTACAGGCACAGGTACATGCAGAATTGCAGGCACAGGTACAGGCAGAAGTACAGGCACAGGTACAGGCAGAAGTACAGGCACAGGTACAGCACAGGCAGAAGTACAGGCACAGGTACAGGCAGAAGTACAGTCACAGGTACAGCACAGGCACAGGTACAGGCAGAAGTACAGGCACAAGTACAGGCACAGGTACAGGCACAGGTACAGGCAGAAGTACAGGCACAGGTACAGGCAGAAGTACAGGCACAGGTACAGGCACAGGTACAGGCACAGGTACAGGCAGAAGTACAGGTACAGGTACAGACAGAAGTACAGGCATAGACACAGGTACATTTATGCACAGAGAGGAGAAAAGGAGAATACACGCCTATATGTAAAACGTAACTTTATTGACATTAACATATGGTATATTTAAAATGTATAAAACAGATGCACACAAAGGACTAAAGGACACTGTTCCAATAACAGTAGAAAAAGGACACATTGTTCAGACTGTGTAAAGCTCATGCCGGAGAGCAAGGAAAGTCAATGCTGAAAGTGGAAATACAGCCATATGGTAACATGCATAGCACTAGTATAAACCCCTTGAGGAAGCAAAGTGCGAAACGCGCGTTGGGGTCCAGTGCACACTGTCAGACTGCATCTATAGCCGTTTATGGGTAAGAGATTTGTCCTTAGCTAATTTCCTATACACCTTTTTAGAGTTTATTCTCTGAGCTCAGCCTTGTAAGCCACTTCATGGTTATTGTGTCTAACTACTAGTTTATCTGTGCACACTGTTTTGCCTTTGATTCTCATTGTTAGAGTTGAATACTAGTGCTATGCATGTTACCATATGGCTGTAATTCCACTTTCAGCATTGACTTTCCTTGCTCTCCGGCATGATCTTTACATAGTCTGAACAATGTGTCCTTTTTCTACTGTTATTGGAACAGTGTCCTTTAGTCCTTTGTGTGCATCTGTTTTATACATTTTAAATATACCATATGTTAATGTCAATAAAGTTACGTTTTACATATAGGCGTGTATTCTCCTTTTCTCCTCTCTGTGCATAAATGTCTGTATAGGAGTGCCTATTTTGTTACCAGGGGAGCATGCTCTACCGTATAGCAGCTAGCCCCTTCTATTTTCATTGCTGTTGGACTCTTTTTTGTTTCTATAATAGACACAGGTACAGGGAGAAGTACAGGCACAGTCACAGCACAGGTAAAGGCAGAAGTAAAGGCACCGATACACGCACAAGTAAGGCACAGGTACAGGCAGAAGTACAATTTTTAAATTAAGATAGGAAGGATGCACTCCAATTTGTTGGTGCTATCCAGGTTCGGGTTGTACCCCACTAATGGATATATAGAAAACCCAAAAGCACTCCAAGAGACAAGCGATAATATTGATTCCAAGGAAGAATTATTTTATTTTCATTCATTCCACATGGTATGATATTGTATAAATCACAATTTATTTGGTGCAAGCGATAGGTATGACGTTTCGCCTAACCAAGGCCTTTCTCACAATCGCTGCAAGTCGTTTCAGTCGTTTCTGGCAGACGCCATATACCCTAATCCTTTACTGAAATTACTTGCAGCGATTGTGAGAAAGGCCTTGGTTAGGCAAAACGTCATACCTATCGCTTGCACCAAATAAATTGTGATTTATACAATATCATACCATGTGGAATGAATGAAAATAAAATAGTTCTTCCTTGGAATCAATATTATCGCTTGTCTCTTGGAGTGCTTTTGGGTTTTCTATATATCCAGGCAGAAGTACAGGCACATGCACAGGTACAGGTACAGGCAGAAGTACAGGCACAGGTACAGGCAGAAGTACTGGTACAGGTACAGGCAGAAGTACAGGCACAGGTACAGGCAGAAGTACTGGTACAGGTACAGGCAGAAGTACAGGCAGAGGTACAGGCAGAAGTACAGGCACAGGTACTGGTACAGGTACAGGCAGAAGTACAGGCAGAGGTACAGGCAGAAGTACAGGCACAGGTACTGGTACAGGTACAGGCAAAAGTACAGGCAGAGGTACAGGCAGAAGTACAGGCACAGGTACAGACACAAGCAGAAGTACAGGTACAGGTAAAGGCAGAAGTACAGGCATAGGTACAGGCAGAAGAACAGGTACAGGTTCGGGCACAGGTACAGGCAGAAGTACAGGCACAGGTACAGGCAGCAGAACAGGCACATGTACAGGCTGAAGTACAGGCAAAGGTACAGGCACAGGTACAGGCAGAAGTACAGGCACAGACACAGGTACAGGCAGAAGTACAGGCACATGTACAGGCAGAACTACAGGTACACGTACAAGTACACACACAGGTACAGGCACAGGTACAGGCAGAAGTACAGGCACAGGCAGAAGTACAGGCACAGGTACTGCCAGACGTACAGTCACAGGTACAGGCATAGGTACAGGCAGAAGTACAGACACAGTCACAGCACAGGTAAAGGCAGAAGTAAAGGCACAGGAACAGGTACACGCACAAGTAAGGTACAGGTATAGGCAGAAGTACAGGCAGATGTACAGGCACGGGTACAGGCACAAGCAGAAGTACAGGCACAGGTAAAGGCACAGGCAGAAGTTCAGGTACAGGCAGAAGTACAGGTATAGGTACAGCCACATGCAGAAGTACAGGCACACGTACAGGCAGAATTACAGGCACAGGTACAGACAGAAGTATAGTCACAGGTACAGGCACAGGTACAGGCAGAAGTACAGGCACAGGTACAGGCAGAAGTACAGGCACAGGTAGAAGTACAGGCACAGGTACAGGCAGAAGTACAGGCACAGGTACAGGTACAGGTACAGGCACAAGTACAGGCAGAAGTACAGGCAGAAGTACAGGCACAGGTACAGGCAGAAGTACAGGCAAAGGTACAGCAGGAAGTATAGTCACAGGTACAGGCACAGGTACAGACAGAAGTACAGGTAAAGGCACAGGTACAGGCAGAAGTACAGGCACAGGTACAGGCAGAAGTATAGGCACAGGTACAGGCACAGGAACAGGCAGAAGTACAGGCACAGGCAGAAGTACAGGCACAGGTACAGGCAGAAGTACAGGCACATGTACAGGCAGAACTACAGGTACACGTAAAATTACACACACAGGTACAGGCACAGGTACAGGCAGAAGTACAGGCACAGGTACTGCCAGACATACAGTCACAGGTACATGCACAGGCACAGGTACAGGCAGAAGTACAGACACAGTCACAGCACAGGTAAAGGCAGAAGTAAAGGCACAGGAACAGGTACACGCACAAGTAAGGTACAGGTATAGGCAGAAGTACAGGCAGATGTACAGGCACGGGTACAGGCACAAGCAGAAGTACAGGCACAGGTAAAGGCAAAGTCAGAAGTTCAGGTACAGGCAGAAGTACAGGTATAGGTACAGACACATGCAGAAGTACAGGCACATGTACAGGCAGAATTACAGGTACAGACAGAAGTATAGTCACAGGTACAGGCACAGGTACAGGCAGAAGTACAGGCACAGGTACAGGCAGAAGTACAGGCACAGGTACAGCAAGAAGTATAGGCACAGGTACAGGCACAGGTACAGATAGAAGTACAGGTAAAGGCACAGGTTCAGGCAGAAGTACAGGCACAGGTACAGGCAGAAGTATAGGCACAGGTACAGGCACAGGAACAGGCAGAAGTACAGGCACAGGCAGAAGTACAGGCTCAGGTACAGGCAGTAGTACAGGCACAGGCAGAAGTACAGGTACAGGCAGAAGTACAGGTACAGGCAGAAGTACAGGTAAAGGTACAGGCAGAAGTACAGGCACAGGCAGAAGTACAGGCACAGGCAGAAGTACAGGTACAGGCACAGGTACAGGCACAGGCAGAAGTACAGGCACAGGTACAGCAAGAAGTATAGGCACAGGTACAGGCACAGGTACAGACAGAAGTACAGGTAAAGACACAGGTACAGGCAGAAGTACAGGCACAGGTACAGGCAGAAGTACAGGTACAGGCACAGGTACAGGCACAGGTACAGGCAGAAGTACACACACATGTACAGGCAGTGTAAAGGATCTTCCAGGCACAACTTCTGTGTATACGCCCATAGGTAATCAGTCTGCACCTGATTCTATGTCTGTGAGACTGACTCCATCTTCCACCACTCAGGATGGCAGGCTTAGGAGTTGGAGAGCCTATCGCAGCCTGGCCAGACGGAGCTAGCTCCCGCCCTCTGTCTATTTATACCTGCCTTTCCTGTTCCTCCTTTGCTTGTGATTCTTCTCGTGTGGTTTCCTGGCCCTGCTACAGCTTCTAACTATTTGATCCTGCTCCATACAGACCCTGGCTTACTGACTACTCTCCTGCTCTGCGTTTGGTACCTCGTGCACTCCTGGTTTTACTCGGCTTGTTCACTTCTCTTGTTGCTCACGGTGTTGCCGTGGGCAACTGCCCCTTTTCCCTTGCTTTGTGTTCCCTTGTCTGTTTGTCTCGTGCACTTACTGAGCGTAGGGACCGCCGCCCAGTTGTACCCCGTCGCCTAGGGCGGGTCGTTGCAAGTAGGCAGGGACAGAGTGGCGGGTAGACTAGGGCTCACTTGTCCGTTTCCCTACCCCCATCATTACAGGCAGAAGTACAGGCAGAAGTGCAGGCGCAGGTACAGGCAGAAGTGCAGGCACAGGCAGAAGTGCAGGTACAGGCACAGGTACAGGCACAGGTACAGGCAGAAGTACAGGCAGAAGTGCAGGCAGAAGTGCAGGCACAGGCAGAAGTACAGGCACAGGTACAGGCACAGGTACAGGCAGAAGTACAGGTAAAGGCAAAGGCACAGGTAGAGGCAGAAGTACAAGAGAGAAGTACAGGCAGAAGTACAGGCACAGGTACAGGTACAGGCAGAAGTACAGGCACAGGTACAGGCAGAAGTACAGGCACAGGTACAGGCAGAAGTACAGGCGCAGGTACAGGCAGAAGAACAGGCAGAAATACAGGCAGAAGAACAGGCACGGGTACAGGCACAGGTATATGCTCAGGTACAGGCAGAAGTACAGGTACAGGTTCAGGCACAGGTACAGGCAGAAGTACAGGCGCAGGTGCAGGCAGAAGAACAGGTACGGGTACAGGCACAGCACAGGTACAGGTTCAGGTACAGGTATATGCTGAGGTACAGGCAGAAGTACAGGTACAGGTTCAGACAGAAGTACAGGCACAGCACAGGTACAGGTTCAGGTACAGGTATATGCTCAGGTACAGGCAGAAGTACAGGTTCAGGCACAGGTACAGCACAGGTACAGGTTCAGACACAGCTTCAGGCACAGGTTCGGGCACAGGTACAGGTAGGGTCGATTTCAGCTTTTGTGCTGCCTGAGGTGAAAATTCAAATGTCGCCCCCCAGATCTTAAGTGACATCCCTCTGGCTGTTCCACATCACTATCAGCCTCACAAAAATAAAATAAAATCGTACCACCCATCATCTCGCTGCAGATCATACAGTGACTACAGTACTGATTAGAGGCACAATAAACATTTACAATAAGTGACTCACCGGTGACGTCTCAGATTCTAGTTGTTATTTTTCTCTTTTCTTCTCGATCCCGTCCAGACCTCTATGATGACTTCTCACGGCTACGGCCCATTTCTGCAGTTTTCCGCTCAGATGTCTTAAGCTTCTCACTTTTCATTCATTTCTGCTCCTATAAATGAAGATAAAATTCTCATGGTGCCGCACACTGCACCCCTAAATATAATAGCGCCATACACTGCACCTCTAATTATAGTAGTGCCATACACTGCACCTCTAATTATAATAGCAAAAACAAATATTGGACCTAAACCAGCACACTCCAGGTGAGATTTTGATATAAAGGTACAAATGTATTCATAAAAATTTAAATTAAATCGATTTGCCATATCGATACATAGTATAGTCGATAGACAGATATAACCAACACAAAATTAGATCCCTAAAACATATTATCCGGAAAACTGATCACAAAAGGGTTTGCTAATAAGTAGAAGCTCAACATTAGATACACAGTATAGTATAAATATATTAGGTAAACAGTATAGAATTTATCTACTAATACAAGTGCACTTATCTATTTTGTTACAATCGAGGGGCCCCTTCGATATGTCAATTGTATCTTCATCCGAATGGATTTTGTCAAGGATAATGTGATGAGCCAGGTATAGGAAGGAAATCTCTTTACTTAGAGAAAAAGATGATCCGTTCTTCGGGTTCGATCAGCATGGACCGATTTTAACCCCCTGTGTGAGGTGGAGCTCAACTTCCAACTCCGGGTGAGCTTCGAGATCCTGGATATGTTTCCCAGCCCAAGATAATATTGTTTGGAATATGTTTCCGATATCTTTTCACCTAACGAGGTGAGCCAGCATAAATCTCCGTGCCTCGTCCATCTGCCATCCGTGTACAACAGTTCAATCTGCGGCACAGGATCAGAGATGATGTCATACATTGAGAGTCCAGATAAAGGTGGCTACATCTGTATGTGTAGTGCTGCGGCAGTATACAGCTATATGTGGTGTCATACACGGAGAGGACATCATTATTATACTGTGTGATATCACAATGCAGCAAGTTACCAGAGTCCAGATAAAGGTGGCTACATCTGTGTGTGTAGTGTAGCGGCAGTATACAGCTATATGTGGTGTCATACACGGAGAGGACATCATTATTATACTGTGTGATATCACAATGCAGCAAGTTACCAGAGACCAGATAAAGGTGGCTACATCTGTATGTGTAGTGGTGCGGCAGTATACAGCTATATGTGGTGTCATACACGGGGAGGACATCATTATTATACTGTGTGATATCACAATGCAGCAAGTTACCAGAGTCCAGATAAAGGTGGCTACATCTGTATGTGTAGTGGTGCGGCAGTATACAGCTATATGTGGTGTCATACACGGGGAGGACATCATTATTATACTGTGTGATATCACAATGCAGCAAGTTACCAGAGACCAGATAAAGGTGGCTACATCTGTATGTGTAGTGGTACGGCAGTATACAGCTATATGTGGTGTCATACACGGAGAGGACATCATTATTATACTGTGTGATATCACAATGCAGCAAGTTACCAGAGTCCAGATAAAGGTGGCTACATCTGTATGTGTAGTGGTGCGGCAGTATACAGCTATATGTGGTGTCATACACGGAGAGGACATCATTATTATACTGTGTGATATCACAATGCAGCAAGTTACCAGAGTCCAGATAAAGGTGGCTACATCTGTATGTGTAGTGGTGCGGCAGTATACAGCTATATGTGGTGTCATACACGGGGAGGACATCATTATTATACTGTGTGATATCACAATGCAGCAAGTTACCAGAGACCAGATAAAGGTGGCTACATCTGTATGTGTAGTGGTGCGGCAGTATACAGCTATATGTGGTGTCATACACGGGGAGGACATCATTATTATACTGTGTGATATCACAATGCAGCAAGTTATCAGAGTCCAGATAAAGGTGGCTACATCTGTATGTGTAGTGGTGCGGCAGTATACAGCTATATGTGGTGTCATACACGGGGAGGACATCATTATTATACTGTGTGATATCACAATGCAGCAAGTTACCAGAGACCAGATAAAGGTGGCTACATCTGTATGTGTAGTGGTGCGGCAGTATACAGCTATATGTGGTGTCATACACGGAGAGGACATCATTATTATACTGTGTGATATCACAATGCAGCAAGTTACCAGAGACCAGATAAAGGTGGCTACATCTGTATGTGTAGTGGTGCGGCAGTATACAGCTATATGTGGTGTCATACACGGAGAGGACATCATTATTATACTGTGTGATATCACAATGCAGCAAGTTACCAGAGACCAGATAAAGGTGGCTACATCTGTATGTGTAGAGGTGCGGCAGTATACAGCTATATGTGGTGTCATACACGGAGAGGACATCATTATTATACTGTGTGATATCACAATGCAGCAAGTTATCAGACTCCAGATAAAGGTGGCTACATCTGTATGTGTAGTGGTGCGGCAGTATACAGCTATATGTGGTGTCATACACGGGGAGGACATCATTATTATACTGTGTGATATCACAATGCAGCAAGTTATCAGAGACCAGATAAAGGTGGCTACATCTGTATGTGTAGTGTTGCGGCAGTATACAGCTATATGTGGTGTCATACACGGAGAGGACATCATTATTATACTGTGTGATATCACAATGCAGCAAGTTACCAGAGTCCAGATAAAGGTGGCTACATCTGTATGTGTAGTGGTGCGGCAGTATACAGCTATATGTGGTGTCATACACGGGGAGGACATCATTATTATACTGTGTGATATCACAATGCAGCAAGTTACCAGAGTCCAGATAAAGGTGGCTACATCTGTATGTGTAGTGGTGCGGCAGTATACAGCTATATGTGATGTCATACACGGAGAGGACATCATTATTATACTGTGTGATATCACAATGCAGCAAGTTACCAGAGACCAGATAAAGGTGACTACATCTGTATGTGTAGTGGTGCGGCAGTATACAGCTATATGTGGTGTCATACACGGAGAGGACATCATTATTATACTGTGTGATATCACAATGCAGCAAGTTATCAGAGTCCAGATAAAGGTGACTACATCTGTATGTGTAGTGGTGCGGCAGTATACAGCTATATGTGGTGTCATACACGGAGAGGACATCATTATTATACTGTGTGATATCACAATGCAGCAAGTTACCAGAGTCCAGATAAAGGTGACTACATCTGTATGTGTAGTGGTGCGGCAGTATACAGCTATATGTGATGTCATACACGGAGAGGACATCATTATTATACTGTGTGATATCACAATGCAGCAAGTTACCAGAGACCAGATAAAGGTGGCTACATCTGTATGTGTAGTGGTGCGGCAGTATACAGCTATATGTGGTGTCATACACGGAGAGGACATCATTATTATACTGTGTGATATCACAATGCAGCAAGTTACTAGAGTCCAGATAAAGGTGGCTACATCTGTATGTGTAGTGGTGCGGCAGTATACAGCTATATGTGGTGTCATACACGGGGAGGACATCATTATTATACTGTGTGATATCACAATGCAGCAAGTTACCAGAGACCAGATAAAGGTGGCTACATCTGTATGTGTAGTGTTGCGGCAGTATACAGCTATATGTGGTGTCATACACGGAGAGGACATCATTATTATACTGTGTGATATCACAATGCAGCAAGTTACTAGAGTCCAGATAAAGGTGGCTACATCTGTATGTGTAGTGGTGCGGCAGTATACAGCTATATGTGGTGTCATACACGGAGAGGACATCATTATTATACTGTGTGATATCACAATGCAGCGTTACCAGAGACCAGATAAAGGTGGCTACATCTGTATGTGTAGTGGTGCGGCAGTATACAGCTATATGTGGTGTCATACACGGAGAGGACATCATTATTATACTGTGTGATATCACAATGCAGCAAGTTACCAGAGACCAGATAAAGGTGGCTACATCTGTATGTGTAGTGTTGCGGCAGTATACAGCTATATGTGGTGTCATACACGGAGAGGACATCATTATTATACTGTGTGATATCACAATGCAGCAAGTTACCAGAGACCAGATAAAGGTGGCTACATCTGTATGTGTAGTGGTGCGGCAGTATACAGCTATATGTGGTGTCATACACGGGGAGGACATCATTATTATACTGTGTGATATCACAATGCAGCAAGTTACCAGAGTCCAGATAAAGGTGGCTACATCTGTATGTGTAGTGGTGCGGCAGTATACAGCTATATGTGGTGTCATACACGGAGAGGACATCATTATTACACTGTGTGATATCACAAAGCAGCAAGTTACCAGAGTCCAGATAAAGGTGGCTACATCTGTATGTGTAGTGGTGCGGCAGTATACAGCTATATGTGGTGTCATACACGGAGAGGACATCATTATTACACTGTGTGATATCACAAAGCAGCAAGTTACCAGAGTCCAGATAAAGGTGGCTACATCTGTATGTGTAGTGGTGCGGCAGTATACAGCTATATGTGGTGTCATACACGGGGAGGACATCATTATTATACTGTGTGATATCACAATGCAGCAAGTTACCAGAGTCCAGATAAAGGTGACTACATCTGTATGTGTAGTGGTGCGGCAGTATACAGCTATATGTGGTGTCATACACGGGGAGGACATCATTATTATACTGTGTGATATCACAATGCAGCAAGTTACCAGAGACCAGATAAAGGTGACTACATCTGTATGTGTAGTGGTGCGGCAGTATACAGCTATATGTGGTGTCATACACGGGGAGGACATCATTATTATACTGTGTGATATCACAATGCAGCAAGTTACCAGAGTCCAGATAAAGGTGACTACATCTGTATGTGTAGTGGTGCGGCAGTATACAGCTATATGTGGTGTCATACACGGAGAGGACATCATTATTATACTGTGTGATATCACAATGCAGCAAGTTACTAGAGTCCAGATAAAGGTGGCTACATCTGTATGTGTAGTGGTGCGGCAGTATACAGCTATATGTGGTGTCATACACGGAGAGGACATCATTATTATACTGTGTGATATCACAATGCAGCAAGTTACCAGAGACCAGATAAAGGTGGCTACATCTGTATGTGTAGTGGTGCGGCAGTATACAGCTATATGTGGTGTCATACACGGGGAGGACATCATTATTATACTGTGTGATATCACAATGCAGCAAGTTACCAGAGTCCAGATAAAGGTGACTACATCTGTATGTGTAGTGGTGCGGCAGTATACAGCTATATGTGGTGTCATACACGGAGAGGACATCATTATTATACTGTGTGATATCACAATGCAGCAAGTTACTAGAGTCCAGATAAAGGTGGCTACATCTGTATGTGTAGTGGTGCGGCAGTATACAGCTATATGTGGTGTCATACACGGAGAGGACATCATTATTATACTGTGTGATATCACAATGCAGCAAGTTACCAGAGACCAGATAAAGGTGGCTACATCTGTATGTGTAGTGGTGCGGCAGTATACAGCTATATGTGATGTCATACACGGAGAGGACATCATTATTATACTGTGTGATATCACAATGCAGCAAGTTACCAGAGACCAGATAAAGGTGGCTACATCTGTATGTGTAGTGGTGCGGCAGTATACAGCTATATGTGGTGTCATACACGGGGAGGACATCATTATTATACTGTGTGATATCACAATGCAGCAAGTTACCAGAGACCAGATAAAGGTGGCTACATCTGTATGTGTAGTGGTGCGGCAGTATACAGCTATATGTGGTGTCATACACGGAGAGGACATCATTATTATACTGTGTGATATCACAATGCAGCAAGTTACCAGAGTTCAGATAAAGGTGGCTACATCTGTATGTGTAGTGGTGCGGCAGTATACAGCTATATGTGGTGTCATACACGGAGAGGACATCATTATTATACTGTGTGATATCACAATGCAGCAAGTTACCAGAGACCAGATAAAGGTGACTACATCTGTATGTGTAGTGGTGCGGCAGTATACAGCTATATGTGGTGTCATACACGGAGAGGACATCATTATTACACTGTGTGATATCACAAAGCAGCAAGTTACCAGAGTCCAGATAAAGGTGGCTACATCTGTATGTGTAGTGGTGCGGCAGTATACAGCTATATGTGGTGTCATACACGGAGAGGACATCATTATTATACTGTGTGATATCACAATGCAGCAAGTTACCAGAGTCCAGATAAAGGTGGCTACATCTGTATGTGTAGTGGTGCGGCAGTATACAGCTATATGTGGTGTCATACACAGAGAGGACATCATTATTATACTGTGTGATATCACAATGCAGCAAGTTATCAGAGACCAGATAAAGGTGGCTACATCTGTATGTGTAGTGGTGCGGCAGTATACAGCTATATGTGGTGTCATACACGGAGAGGACATCATTATTATACTGTGTGATATCACAATGCAGCAAGTTACCAGAGTCCAGATAAAGGTGGCTACATCTGTATGTGTAGTGGTGCGGCAGTATACAGCTATATGTGGTGTCATACACGGAGAGGACATCATTATTATACTGTGTGATATCACAATGCAGCAAGTTACTAGAGTCCAGATAAAGGTGGCTACATCTGTATGTGTAGTGGTGCGGCAGTATACAGCTATATGTGGTGTCATACACGGAGAGGACATCATTATTATACTGAGTGATATCACAATGCAGCAAGTTATCAGAGTCCAGATAAAGGTGGCTACATCTGTATGTGTAGTGGTGCGGCAGTATACAGCTATATGTGGTGTCATATACGGAGAGGACATCATTATTATACTGTGTGATATCACAATGCAGCAAGTTATCAGAGACCAGATAAAGGTGGCTACATCTGTATGTGTAGTGGTGCGGCAGTATACAGCTATATGTGGTGTCATATACGGAGAGGACATCATTATTATACTGTGTGATATCACAATGCAGCAAGTTATCAGAGACCAGATAAAGGTGGCTACATCTGTATGTGTAGTGGTGCGGCAGTATACAGCTATATGTGGTGTCATACACGGAGAGGACATCATTATTATACTGTGTGATATCACAATGCAGCAAGTTACCAGAGTCCAGATAAAGGTGGCTACATCTGTATGTGTAGTGGTGCGGCAGTATACAGCTATATGTGGTGTCATACACGGAGAGGACATCATTATTATACTGTGTGATATCACAATGCAGCAAGTTACTAGAGTCCAGATAAAGGTGGCTACATCTGTATGTGTAGTGGTGCGGCAGTATACAGCTATATGTGGTGTCATACACGGAGAGGACATCATTATTATACTGTGTGATATCACAATGCAGCAAGTTATCAGAGACCAGATAAAGGTGGCTACATCTGTATGTGTAGTGGTGCGGCAGTATACAGCTATATGTGGTGTCATATACGGAGAGGACATCATTATTATACTGTGTGATATCACAATGCAGCAAGTTATCAGAGTCCAGATAAAGGTGGCTACATCTGTATGTGTAGTGTTGCGGCAGTATACAGCTATATGTGGTGTCATACACAGAGAGGACATCATTATTATACTGTGTGATATCACAATGCAGCAAGTTACCAGAGTCCAGATAAAGGTGGCTACATCTGTATGTGTAGTGGTACGGCAGTATACAGCTATATGTGGTGTCATATACGGAGAGGACATCATTATTATACTGTGTGATATCACAATGCAGCAAGTTATCAGAGTCCAGATAAAGGTGGCTACATCTGTATGTGTAGTGGAGCGGCAGTATACAGCTATATGTGGTGTCATACACGGGGAGGACATCATTATTATACTGTGTGATATCACAATGCAGCAAGTTATCAGAGACCAGATAAAGGTGGCTACATCTGTATGTGTAGTGGTGCGGCAGTATACAGCTATATGTGGTGTCATACACGGAGAGGACATCATTATTATACTGTGTGATATCACAATGCAGCAAGTTACCAGAGACCAGATAAAGGTGGCTACATCTGTATGTGTAGTGGTGCGGCAGTATACAGCTATATGTGGTGTCATACACGGAGAGGACATCATTATTATACTGTGTGATATCACAATGCAGCAAGTTACCAGAGTCCAGATAAAGGTGGCTACATCTGTATGTGTAGTGGTGCGGCAGTATACAGCTATATGTGGTGTCATACACGGAGAGGACATCATTATTATACTGTGTCATATCACAATGCAGCAAGTTACCAGAGTCCAGATAAAGGTGGCTACATCTGTATGTGTAGTGGTACGGCAGTATACAGCTATATGTGGTGTCATATACGGAGAGGACATCATTATTATACTGTGTGATATCACAATGCAGCAAGTTACCAGAGACCAGATAAAGGTGACTACATCTGTATGTGTAGTGGTGCGGCAGTATACAGCTATATGTGGTGTCATACACGGGGAGGACATCATTATTATACTGTGTGATATCACAATGCAGCGTTACCAGACTCCAGATAAAGGTGACTACATCTGTATGTGTAGTGGTGCGGCAGTATACAGCTATATGTGGTGTCATACACGGAGAGGACATCATTATTATACTGTGTGATATCACAATGCAGCAAGTTATCAGAGACCAGATAAAGGTGACTACATCTGTATGTGTAGTGGTGCGGCAGTATACAGCTATATGTGGTGTCATACACGGAGAGGACATCATTATTATACTGTGTGATATCACAATGCAGCAAGTTACCAGAGTCCAGATAAAGGTGGCTACATCTGTATGTGTAGAGGTGCGGCAGTATACAGCTATATGTGGTGTCATACACGGAGAGGACATCATTATTATACTGTGTGATATCACAATGCAGCAAGTTACCAGAGACCAGATAAAGGTGGCTACATCTGTATGTGTAGTGGTGCGGCAGTATACAGCTATATGTGGTGTCATACACGGGGAGGAGATCATTATTATACTGTGTGATATCACAATGCAGCAAGTTACCAGAGACCAGATAAAGGTGGCTACATCTGTATGTGTAGTGGTACGGCAGTATACAGCTATATGTGATGTCATACACGGAGAGGAGATCATTATTATACTGTGTGATATCACAATGCAGCAAGTTACCAGAGTCCAGATAAAGGTGGCTACATCTGTATGTGTAGTGGTGCGGCAGTATACAGCTATATGTGGTGTCATACACGGAGAGGACATCATTATTATACTGTGTGATATCACAATGCAGCAAGTTATCAGAGTCCAGATAAAGGTGACTACATCTGTATGTGTAGTGGTGCGGCAGTATACAGCTATATGTGGTGTCATACACGGAGAGGACATCATTATTATACTGTGTGATATCACAATGCAGCAAGTTATCAGAGTCCAGATAAAGGTGGCTACATCTGTATGTGTAGTGGTGCGGCAGTATACAGCTATATGTGGTGTCATACACGGAGAGGACATCATTATTATACTGTGTGATATCACAATGCAGCAAGTTACCAGAGACCAGATAAAGGTGGCTACATCTGTATGTGTAGTGGTGCGGCAGTATACAGCTATATGTGGTGTCATACACGGGGAGGACATCATTATTATACTGTGTGATATCACAATGCAGCAAGTTACCAGAGACCAGATAAAGGTGACTACATCTGTATGTGTAGTGGTGCGGCAGTATACAGCTATATGTGGTGTCATACACGGGGAGGACATCATTATTATACTGTGTGATATCACAATGCAGCAAGTTACTAGAGTCCAGATAAAGGTGGCTACATCTGTATGTGTAGTGGTGCGGCAGTATACAGCTATATGTGGTGTCATACACGGAGAGGACATCATTATTATACTGTGTGATATCACAATGCAGCAAGTTACCAGAGTCCAGATAAAGGTGGCTACATCTGTATGTGTAGTGGTGCGGCAGTATACAGCTATATGTGGTGTCATACACGGAGAGGACATCATTATTATACTGTGTGATATCACAATGCAGCAAGTTATCAGAGACCAGATAAAGGTGACTACATCTGTATGTGTAGTGGTGCGGCAGTATACAGCTATATGTGGTGTCATACACGGAGAGGACATCATTATTATACTGTGTGATATCACAATGCAGCAAGTTACCAGAGACCAGATAAAGGTGGCTACATCTGTATGTGTAGTGGTGCGGCAGTATACAGCTATATGTGGTGTCATACATGGAGAGGACATCATTATTATACTGTGTGATATCACAATGCAGCAAGTTACCAGAGACCAGATAAAGGTGGCTACATCTGTATGTGTAGTGGTGCGGCAGTATACAGCTATATGTGGTGTCATACACGGGGAGGACATCATTATTATTCTGTGTGATATCACAATGCAGCAAGTTACCAGAGTCCAGATAAAGGTGGCTACATCTGTATGTGTAGTGGTGCGGCAGTATACAGCTATATGTGGTGTCATACACGGAGAGGACATCATTATTATACTGTGTGATATCACAATGCAGCAAGTTACCAGAGTCCAGATAAAGGTGACTACATCTGTATGTGTAGTGGTGCGGCAGTATACAGCTATATGTGGTGTCATACACGGAGAGGACATCATTATTATACTGTGTGATATCACAATGCAGCAAGTTACCAGAGACCAGATAAAGGTGGCTACATCTGTATGTGTAGTGGTGCGGCAGTATACAGCTATATGTGGTGTCATACACGGAGAGGACATCATTATTATACTGTGTGATATCACAATGCAGCAAGTTACCAGAGTCCAGATAAAGGTGACTACATCTGTATGTGTAGTGGTGCGGCAGTATACAGCTATATGTGGTGTCATACACGGAGAGGACATCATTATTATACTGTGTGATATCACAATGCAGCAAGTTATCAGAGACCAGATAAAGGTGGCTACATCTGTATGTGTAGTGGTGCGGCAGTATACAGCTATATGTGATGTCATACACGGGGAGGACATCATTATTATACTGTGTGATATCACAATGCAGCAAGTTACCAGAGACCAGATAAAGGTGACTACATCTGTATGTGTAGTGGTGCGGCAGTATACAGCTATATGTGGTGTCATACACGGAGAGGACATTATTATTATACTGTGTGATATCACAATGCAGCAAGTTACCAGAGACCAGATAAAGGTGGCTACATCTGTATGTGTAGTGGTGCGGCAGTATACAGCTATATGTGGTGTCATACACGGAGAGGACATCATTATTATACTGTGTGATATCACAATGCAGCAAGTTACCAGAGACCAGATAAAGGTGACTACATCTGTATGTGTAGTGGTGTGGCAGTATACAGCTATATGTGGTGTCATACACGGGGAGGACATCATTATTATACTGTGTGATATCACAATGCAGCAAGTTACCAGAGACCAGATAAAGGTGGCTACATCTGTATGTGTAGTGGTGCGGCAGTATACAGCTATATGTGGTGTCATACACGGGGAGGACATCATTATTATACTGTGTGATATCACAAAGCAGCAAGTTACCAGAGACCAGATAAAGGTGGCTACATCTGTATGTGTAGTGGTGCGGCAGTATACAGCTATATGTGGTGTCATACACGGAGAGGACATCATTATTATACTGTGTGATATCACAATGCAGCAAGTTACCAGAGTCCAGATAAAGGTGACTACATCTGTATGTGTAGTGGTGTGGCAGTATACAGCTATATGTGGTGTCATACACGGAGAGGACATCATTATTATACTGTGTGATATCACAATGCAGCAAGTTACCAGAGACCAGATAAAGGTGGCTACATCTGTATGTGTAGTGGTGAGGCAGTATACAGCTATATGTGGTGTCATACACGGAGAGGACATCATTATTATACTGTGTGATATCACAATGCAGCAAGTTATCAGAGTCCAGATAAAGGTGGCTACATCTGTATGTGTAGTGGAGCGGCAGTATACAGCTATATGTGGTGTCATACACGGAGAGGACATCATTATTATACTGTGTGATATCACAATGCAGCAAGTTACCAGAGACCAGATAAAGGTGACTACATCTGTATGTGTAGTGGTGCGGCAGTATACAGCTATATGTGGTGTCATACACGGAGAGGACATCATTATTATACTGTGTGATATCACAATGCAGCAAGTTACCAGAGACCAGATAAAGGTGACTACATCTGTATGTGTAGTGGTGCGGCAGTATACAGCTATATGTGGTGTCATACACGGAGAGGACATCATTATTATACTGTGTGATATCACAATGCAGCAAGTTACCAGAGACCAGATAAAGGTGGCTACATCTGTATGTGTAGTGGTGCGGCAGTATACAGCTATATGTGGTGTCATACACGGAGAGGACATCATTATTATACTGTGTGATATCACAATGCAGCAAGTTATCAGAGACCAGATAAAGGTGACTACATCTGTATGTGTAGTGGTGCGGCAGTATACAGCTATATGTGGTGTCATACACGGAGAGGACATCATTATTATACTGTGTGATATCACAATGCAGCAAGTTATCAGAGTCCAGATAAAGGTGGCTACATCTGTATGTGTAGTGGTGCGGCAGTATACAGCTATATGTGGTGTCATACACGGGGAGGACATCATTATTATTCTGTGTGATATCACAATGCAGCAAGTTACCAGAGTCCAGATAAAGGTGGCTACATCTGTATGTGTAGTGGTGCGGCAGTATACAGCTATATGTGGTGTCATACACGGAGAGGACATCATTATTATACTGTGTGATATCACAATGCAGCAAGTTACCAGAGACCAGATAAAGGTGACTACATCTGTATGTGTAGTGGTGTGGCAGTATACAGCTATATGTGGTGTCATACACGGAGAGGACATCATTATTATACTGTGTGATATCACAATGCAGCAAGTTATCAGAGACCAGATAAAGGTGGCTACATCTGTATGTGTAGTGGTGCGGCAGTATACAGCTATATGTGGTGTCATACACGGAGAGGACATCATTATTATACTGTGTGATATCACAATGCAGCAAGTTACCAGAGACCAGATAAAGGTGGCTACATCTGTATGTGTAGTGGTGCGGCAGTATACAGCTATATGTGGTGTCATACACGGAGAGGACATCATTATTACACTGTGTGATATCACAAAGCAGCAAGTTACCAGAGTCCAGATAAAGGTGACTACATCTGTATGTGTAGTGGTGCGGCAGTATACAGCTATATGTGGTGTCATACACGGAGAGGACATCATTATTATACTGTGTGATATCACAATGCAGCAAGTTACCAGAGACCAGATAAAGGTGGCTACATCTGTATGTGTAGTGGTACGGCAGTATACAGCTATATGTGGTGTCATACACGGGGAGGACATCATTATTATACTGTGTGATATCACAATGCAGCAAGTTATCAGAGACCAGATAAAGGTGGCTACATCTGTATGTGTAGTGGTGCGGCAGTATACAGCTATATGTGGTGTCATACACGGAGAGGACATCATTATTATACTGTGTGATATCACAATGCAGCAAGTTACTAGAGTCCAGATAAAGGTGACTACATCTGTATGTGTAGTGGTGCGGCAGTATACAGCTATATGTGGTGTCATACACGGAGAGGACATCATTATTATACTGTGTGATATCACAATGCAGCAAGTTACCAGAGTCCAGATAAAGGTGGCTACATCTGTATGTGTAGTGGTGCGGCAGTATACAGCTATATGTGGTGTCATACACGGAGAGGACATCATTATTATACTGTGTGATATCACAATGCAGCAAGTTACCAGAGTCCAGATAAAGGTGGCTACATCTGTATGTGTAGTGGTGCGGCAGTATACAGCTATATGTGGTGTCATACACGGAGAGGACATCATTATTATACTGAGTGATATCACAATGCAGCAAGTTACCAGAGTCCAGATAAAGGTGACTACATCTGTATGTGTAGTGGTGCGGCAGTATACAGCTATATGTGGTGTCATACACGGAGAGGACATCATTATTATACTGTGTGATATCACAATGCAGCGTTACCAGACTCCAGATAAAGGTGGCTACATCTGTATGTGTAGTGGTGCGGCAGTATACAGCTATATGTGGTGTCATACACGGAGAGGAGATCATTATTATACTGTGTGATGTCACAATGCAGCAAGTTACCAGAGACCAGATAAAGGTGGCTACATCTGTATGTGTAGTGGTACGGCAGTATACAGCTATATGTGGTGTCATACACGGGGAGGACATCATTATTATACTGTGTGATATCACAATGCAGCAAGTTACCAGAGACCAGATAAAGGTGGCTACATCTGTATGTGTAGTGGTACGGCAGTATACAGCTATATGTGGTGTCATACACGGAGAGGACATCATTATTATACTGTGTGATATCACAATGCAGCAAGTTACCAGAGACCAGATAAAGGTGGCTACATCTGTATGTGTAGTGGTACGGCAGTATACAGCTATATGTGGTGTCATACACGGAGAGGACATCATTATTACACTGTGTGATATCACAATGCAGCAAGTTACCAGAGTCCAGATAAAGGTGGCTACATCTGTATGTGTAGTGGTGCGGCAGTATACAGCTATATGTGGTGTCATACACGGAGAGGACATCATTATTATACTGTGTGATATCACAATGCAGCAAGTTACCAGAGACCAGATAAAGGTGGCTACATCTGTATGTGTAGTGGAGCGGCAGTATACAGCTATATGTGGTGTCATACACGGAGAGGACATCATTATTATACTGTGTGATATCACAATGCAGCGTTACCAGACTCCAGATAAAGGTGGCTACATCTGTATGTGTAGTGGTGCGGCAGTATACAGCTATATGTGGTGTCATACACGGGGAGGACATCATTATTATACTGTGTGATATCACAATGCAGCAAGTTATCAGAGTCCAGATAAAGGTGGCTACATCTGTATGTGTAGTGGTGCGGCAGTATACAGCTATATGTGGTGTCATACACGGAGAGGACATCATTATTATACTGTGTGATATCACAATGCAGCAAGTTACCAGAGACCAGATAAAGGTGACTACATCTGTATGTGTAGTGGTGCGGCAGTATACAGCTATATGTGGTGTCATACACGGAGAGGACATCATTATTATACTGTGTGATATCACAATGCAGCAAGTTACCAGAGTCCAGATAAAGGTGGCTACATCTGTATGTGTAGTGGTGCGGCAGTATACAGCTATATGTGGTGTCATACACGGAGAGGACATCATTATTATACTGTGTGATATCACAATGCAGCAAGTTACCAGAGACCAGATAAAGGTGGCTACATCTGTATGTGTAGTGGTGCGGCAGTATACAGCTATATGTGGTGTCATACACGGAGAGGACATCATTATTATACTGTGTGATATCACAATGCAGCAAGTTACCAGAGTCCAGATAAAGGTGGCTACATCTGTATGTGTAGTGGTGCGGCAGTATACAGCTATATGTGGTGTCATACACGGAGAGGACATCATTATTATACTGTGTCATATCACAATGCAGCAAGTTACCAGAGTCCAGATAAAGGTGGCTACATCTGTATGTGTAGTGGTACGGCAGTATACAGCTATATGTGGTGTCATATACGGAGAGGACATCATTATTATACTGTGTGATATCACAATGCAGCAAGTTACCAGAGACCAGATAAAGGTGACTACATCTGTATGTGTAGTGGTGCGGCAGTATACAGCTATATGTGGTGTCATACACGGGGAGGACATCATTATTATACTGTGTGATATCACAATGCAGCGTTACCAGACTCCAGATAAAGGTGACTACATCTGTATGTGTAGTGGTGCGGCAGTATACAGCTATATGTGGTGTCATACACGGAGAGGACATCATTATTATACTGTGTGATATCACAATGCAGCAAGTTATCAGAGACCAGATAAAGGTGACTACATCTGTATGTGTAGTGGTGCGGCAGTATACAGCTATATGTGGTGTCATACACGGAGAGGACATCATTATTATACTGTGTGATATCACAATGCAGCAAGTTACCAGAGTCCAGATAAAGGTGGCTACATCTGTATGTGTAGAGGTGCGGCAGTATACAGCTATATGTGGTGTCATACACGGAGAGGACATCATTATTATACTGTGTGATATCACAATGCAGCAAGTTACCAGAGACCAGATAAAGGTGGCTACATCTGTATGTGTAGTGGTGCGGCAGTATACAGCTATATGTGGTGTCATACACGGGGAGGAGATCATTATTATACTGTGTGATATCACAATGCAGCAAGTTACCAGAGACCAGATAAAGGTGGCTACATCTGTATGTGTAGTGGTACGGCAGTATACAGCTATATGTGATGTCATACACGGAGAGGAGATCATTATTATACTGTGTGATATCACAATGCAGCAAGTTACCAGAGTCCAGATAAAGGTGGCTACATCTGTATGTGTAGTGGTGCGGCAGTATACAGCTATATGTGGTGTCATACACGGAGAGGACATCATTATTATACTGTGTGATATCACAATGCAGCAAGTTATCAGAGTCCAGATAAAGGTGACTACATCTGTATGTGTAGTGGTGCGGCAGTATACAGCTATATGTGGTGTCATACACGGAGAGGACATCATTATTATACTGTGTGATATCACAATGCAGCAAGTTATCAGAGTCCAGATAAAGGTGGCTACATCTGTATGTGTAGTGGTGCGGCAGTATACAGCTATATGTGGTGTCATACACGGAGAGGACATCATTATTATACTGTGTGATATCACAATGCAGCAAGTTACCAGAGACCAGATAAAGGTGGCTACATCTGTATGTGTAGTGGTGCGGCAGTATACAGCTATATGTGGTGTCATACACGGGGAGGACATCATTATTATACTGTGTGATATCACAATGCAGCAAGTTACCAGAGACCAGATAAAGGTGACTACATCTGTATGTGTAGTGGTGCGGCAGTATACAGCTATATGTGGTGTCATACACGGGGAGGACATCATTATTATACTGTGTGATATCACAATGCAGCAAGTTACTAGAGTCCAGATAAAGGTGGCTACATCTGTATGTGTAGTGGTGCGGCAGTATACAGCTATATGTGGTGTCATACACGGAGAGGACATCATTATTATACTGTGTGATATCACAATGCAGCAAGTTACCAGAGTCCAGATAAAGGTGGCTACATCTGTATGTGTAGTGGTGCGGCAGTATACAGCTATATGTGGTGTCATACACGGAGAGGACATCATTATTATACTGTGTGATATCACAATGCAGCAAGTTATCAGAGACCAGATAAAGGTGACTACATCTGTATGTGTAGTGGTGCGGCAGTATACAGCTATATGTGGTGTCATACACGGAGAGGACATCATTATTATACTGTGTGATATCACAATGCAGCAAGTTACCAGAGACCAGATAAAGGTGGCTACATCTGTATGTGTAGTGGTGCGGCAGTATACAGCTATATGTGGTGTCATACATGGAGAGGACATCATTATTATACTGTGTGATATCACAATGCAGCAAGTTACCAGAGACCAGATAAAGGTGGCTACATCTGTATGTGTAGTGGTGCGGCAGTATACAGCTATATGTGGTGTCATACACGGGGAGGACATCATTATTATTCTGTGTGATATCACAATGCAGCAAGTTACCAGAGTCCAGATAAAGGTGGCTACATCTGTATGTGTAGTGGTGCGGCAGTATACAGCTATATGTGGTGTCATACACGGAGAGGACATCATTATTATACTGTGTGATATCACAATGCAGCAAGTTACCAGAGTCCAGATAAAGGTGACTACATCTGTATGTGTAGTGGTGCGGCAGTATACAGCTATATGTGGTGTCATACACGGAGAGGACATCATTATTATACTGTGTGATATCACAATGCAGCAAGTTACCAGAGACCAGATAAAGGTGGCTACATCTGTATGTGTAGTGGTGCGGCAGTATACAGCTATATGTGGTGTCATACACGGAGAGGACATCATTATTATACTGTGTGATATCACAATGCAGCAAGTTACCAGAGTCCAGATAAAGGTGACTACATCTGTATGTGTAGTGGTGCGGCAGTATACAGCTATATGTGGTGTCATACACGGAGAGGACATCATTATTATACTGTGTGATATCACAATGCAGCAAGTTATCAGAGACCAGATAAAGGTGGCTACATCTGTATGTGTAGTGGTGCGGCAGTATACAGCTATATGTGATGTCATACACGGGGAGGACATCATTATTATACTGTGTGATATCACAATGCAGCAAGTTACCAGAGACCAGATAAAGGTGACTACATCTGTATGTGTAGTGGTGCGGCAGTATACAGCTATATGTGGTGTCATACACGGAGAGGACATTATTATTATACTGTGTGATATCACAATGCAGCAAGTTACCAGAGACCAGATAAAGGTGGCTACATCTGTATGTGTAGTGGTGCGGCAGTATACAGCTATATGTGGTGTCATACACGGAGAGGACATCATTATTATACTGTGTGATATCACAATGCAGCAAGTTACCAGAGACCAGATAAAGGTGACTACATCTGTATGTGTAGTGGTGTGGCAGTATACAGCTATATGTGGTGTCATACACGGGGAGGACATCATTATTATACTGTGTGATATCACAATGCAGCAAGTTACCAGAGACCAGATAAAGGTGGCTACATCTGTATGTGTAGTGGTGCGGCAGTATACAGCTATATGTGGTGTCATACACGGGGAGGACATCATTATTATACTGTGTGATATCACAAAGCAGCAAGTTACCAGAGACCAGATAAAGGTGGCTACATCTGTATGTGTAGTGGTGCGGCAGTATACAGCTATATGTGGTGTCATACACGGAGAGGACATCATTATTATACTGTGTGATATCACAATGCAGCAAGTTACCAGAGTCCAGATAAAGGTGACTACATCTGTATGTGTAGTGGTGTGGCAGTATACAGCTATATGTGGTGTCATACACGGAGAGGACATCATTATTATACTGTGTGATATCACAATGCAGCAAGTTACCAGAGACCAGATAAAGGTGGCTACATCTGTATGTGTAGTGGTGAGGCAGTATACAGCTATATGTGGTGTCATACACGGAGAGGACATCATTATTATACTGTGTGATATCACAATGCAGCAAGTTATCAGAGTCCAGATAAAGGTGGCTACATCTGTATGTGTAGTGGAGCGGCAGTATACAGCTATATGTGGTGTCATACACGGAGAGGACATCATTATTATACTGTGTGATATCACAATGCAGCAAGTTACCAGAGACCAGATAAAGGTGACTACATCTGTATGTGTAGTGGTGCGGCAGTATACAGCTATATGTGGTGTCATACACGGAGAGGACATCATTATTATACTGTGTGATATCACAATGCAGCAAGTTACCAGAGACCAGATAAAGGTGACTACATCTGTATGTGTAGTGGTGCGGCAGTATACAGCTATATGTGGTGTCATACACGGAGAGGACATCATTATTATACTGTGTGATATCACAATGCAGCAAGTTACCAGAGACCAGATAAAGGTGGCTACATCTGTATGTGTAGTGGTGCGGCAGTATACAGCTATATGTGGTGTCATACACGGAGAGGACATCATTATTATACTGTGTGATATCACAATGCAGCAAGTTATCAGAGACCAGATAAAGGTGACTACATCTGTATGTGTAGTGGTGCGGCAGTATACAGCTATATGTGGTGTCATACACGGAGAGGACATCATTATTATACTGTGTGATATCACAATGCAGCAAGTTATCAGAGTCCAGATAAAGGTGGCTACATCTGTATGTGTAGTGGTGCGGCAGTATACAGCTATATGTGGTGTCATACACGGGGAGGACATCATTATTATTCTGTGTGATATCACAATGCAGCAAGTTACCAGAGTCCAGATAAAGGTGGCTACATCTGTATGTGTAGTGGTGCGGCAGTATACAGCTATATGTGGTGTCATACACGGAGAGGACATCATTATTATACTGTGTGATATCACAATGCAGCAAGTTACCAGAGACCAGATAAAGGTGACTACATCTGTATGTGTAGTGGTGTGGCAGTATACAGCTATATGTGGTGTCATACACGGAGAGGACATCATTATTATACTGTGTGATATCACAATGCAGCAAGTTATCAGAGACCAGATAAAGGTGGCTACATCTGTATGTGTAGTGGTGCGGCAGTATACAGCTATATGTGGTGTCATACACGGAGAGGACATCATTATTATACTGTGTGATATCACAATGCAGCAAGTTACCAGAGACCAGATAAAGGTGGCTACATCTGTATGTGTAGTGGTGCGGCAGTATACAGCTATATGTGGTGTCATACACGGAGAGGACATCATTATTACACTGTGTGATATCACAAAGCAGCAAGTTACCAGAGTCCAGATAAAGGTGACTACATCTGTATGTGTAGTGGTGCGGCAGTATACAGCTATATGTGGTGTCATACACGGAGAGGACATCATTATTATACTGTGTGATATCACAATGCAGCAAGTTACCAGAGACCAGATAAAGGTGGCTACATCTGTATGTGTAGTGGTACGGCAGTATACAGCTATATGTGGTGTCATACACGGGGAGGACATCATTATTATACTGTGTGATATCACAATGCAGCAAGTTATCAGAGACCAGATAAAGGTGGCTACATCTGTATGTGTAGTGGTGCGGCAGTATACAGCTATATGTGGTGTCATACACGGAGAGGACATCATTATTATACTGTGTGATATCACAATGCAGCAAGTTACTAGAGTCCAGATAAAGGTGACTACATCTGTATGTGTAGTGGTGCGGCAGTATACAGCTATATGTGGTGTCATACACGGAGAGGACATCATTATTATACTGTGTGATATCACAATGCAGCAAGTTACCAGAGTCCAGATAAAGGTGGCTACATCTGTATGTGTAGTGGTGCGGCAGTATACAGCTATATGTGGTGTCATACACGGAGAGGACATCATTATTATACTGTGTGATATCACAATGCAGCAAGTTACCAGAGTCCAGATAAAGGTGGCTACATCTGTATGTGTAGTGGTGCGGCAGTATACAGCTATATGTGGTGTCATACACGGAGAGGACATCATTATTATACTGAGTGATATCACAATGCAGCAAGTTACCAGAGTCCAGATAAAGGTGACTACATCTGTATGTGTAGTGGTGCGGCAGTATACAGCTATATGTGGTGTCATACACGGAGAGGACATCATTATTATACTGTGTGATATCACAATGCAGCGTTACCAGACTCCAGATAAAGGTGGCTACATCTGTATGTGTAGTGGTGCGGCAGTATACAGCTATATGTGGTGTCATACACGGAGAGGAGATCATTATTATACTGTGTGATGTCACAATGCAGCAAGTTACCAGAGACCAGATAAAGGTGGCTACATCTGTATGTGTAGTGGTACGGCAGTATACAGCTATATGTGGTGTCATACACGGGGAGGACATCATTATTATACTGTGTGATATCACAATGCAGCAAGTTACCAGAGACCAGATAAAGGTGGCTACATCTGTATGTGTAGTGGTACGGCAGTATACAGCTATATGTGGTGTCATACACGGAGAGGACATCATTATTATACTGTGTGATATCACAATGCAGCAAGTTACCAGAGACCAGATAAAGGTGGCTACATCTGTATGTGTAGTGGTACGGCAGTATACAGCTATATGTGGTGTCATACACGGAGAGGACATCATTATTACACTGTGTGATATCACAATGCAGCAAGTTACCAGAGTCCAGATAAAGGTGGCTACATCTGTATGTGTAGTGGTGCGGCAGTATACAGCTATATGTGGTGTCATACACGGAGAGGACATCATTATTATACTGTGTGATATCACAATGCAGCAAGTTACCAGAGACCAGATAAAGGTGGCTACATCTGTATGTGTAGTGGAGCGGCAGTATACAGCTATATGTGGTGTCATACACGGAGAGGACATCATTATTATACTGTGTGATATCACAATGCAGCGTTACCAGACTCCAGATAAAGGTGGCTACATCTGTATGTGTAGTGGTGCGGCAGTATACAGCTATATGTGGTGTCATACACGGGGAGGACATCATTATTATACTGTGTGATATCACAATGCAGCAAGTTATCAGAGTCCAGATAAAGGTGGCTACATCTGTATGTGTAGTGGTGCGGCAGTATACAGCTATATGTGGTGTCATACACGGAGAGGACATCATTATTATACTGTGTGATATCACAATGCAGCAAGTTACCAGAGACCAGATAAAGGTGACTACATCTGTATGTGTAGTGGTGCGGCAGTATACAGCTATATGTGGTGTCATACACGGAGAGGACATCATTATTATACTGTGTGATATCACAATGCAGCAAGTTACCAGAGTCCAGATAAAGGTGGCTACATCTGTATGTGTAGTGGTGCGGCAGTATACAGCTATATGTGGTGTCATACACGGAGAGGACATCATTATTATACTGTGTGATATCACAATGCAGCAAGTTACCAGAGTCCAGATAAAGGTGGCTACATCTGTATGTGTAGTGGTGCGGCAGTATACAGCTATATGTGGTGTCATACACGGAGAGGACATCATTATTATACTGAGTGATATCACAATGCAGCAAGTTACCAGAGTCCAGATAAAGGTGACTACATCTGTATGTGTAGTGGTGCGGCAGTATACAGCTATATGTGGTGTCATACACGGAGAGGACATCATTATTATACTGTGTGATATCACAATGCAGCGTTACCAGACTCCAGATAAAGGTGGCTACATCTGTATGTGTAGTGGTGCGGCAGTATACAGCTATATGTGGTGTCATACACGGAGAGGAGATCATTATTATACTGTGTGATGTCACAATGCAGCAAGTTACCAGAGACCAGATAAAGGTGGCTACATCTGTATGTGTAGTGGTACGGCAGTATACAGCTATATGTGGTGTCATACACGGGGAGGACATCATTATTATACTGTGTGATATCACAATGCAGCAAGTTACCAGAGACCAGATAAAGGTGGCTACATCTGTATGTGTAGTGGTACGGCAGTATACAGCTATATGTGGTGTCATACACGGAGAGGACATCATTATTATACTGTGTGATATCACAATGCAGCAAGTTACCAGAGACCAGATAAAGGTGGCTACATCTGTATGTGTAGTGGTACGGCAGTATACAGCTATATGTGGTGTCATACACGGAGAGGACATCATTATTACACTGTGTGATATCACAATGCAGCAAGTTACCAGAGTCCAGATAAAGGTGGCTACATCTGTATGTGTAGTGGTGCGGCAGTATACAGCTATATGTGGTGTCATACACGGAGAGGACATCATTATTATACTGTGTGATATCACAATGCAGCAAGTTACCAGAGACCAGATAAAGGTGGCTACATCTGTATGTGTAGTGGAGCGGCAGTATACAGCTATATGTGGTGTCATACACGGAGAGGACATCATTATTATACTGTGTGATATCACAATGCAGCGTTACCAGACTCCAGATAAAGGTGGCTACATCTGTATGTGTAGTGGTGCGGCAGTATACAGCTATATGTGGTGTCATACACGGGGAGGACATCATTATTATACTGTGTGATATCACAATGCAGCAAGTTATCAGAGTCCAGATAAAGGTGGCTACATCTGTATGTGTAGTGGTGCGGCAGTATACAGCTATATGTGGTGTCATACACGGAGAGGACATCATTATTATACTGTGTGATATCACAATGCAGCAAGTTACCAGAGACCAGATAAAGGGGGCTACATCTGTATGTGTAGTGGTGCGGCAGTATACAGCTATATGTGGTGTCATACACGGGGAGGACATCATTATTATACTGTGTGATATCACAATGCAGCAAGTTATCAGAGACCAGATAAAGGTGACTACATCTGTATGTGTAGTGGTGCGGCAGTATACAGCTATATGTGATGTCATACACGGAGAGGACATCATTATTATACTGTGTGATATCACAATGCAGCAAGTTACCAGAGACCAGATAAAGGTGGCTACATCTGTGTGTGTAGTGGTGCGGCAGTATACAGCTATATGTGGTGTCATACACGGAGAGGACATCATTATTATACTGTGTGATATCACAATGCAGCAAGTTATCAGAGACCAGATAAAGGTGGCTACATCTGTATGTGTAGTGGTGCGGCAGTATACAGCTATATGTGGTGTCATACACGGAGAGGACATCATTATTATACTGTGTGATATCACAATGCAGCAAGTTACCAGAGACCAGATAAAGGTGGCTACATCTGTATGTGTAGTGGTACGGCAGTATACAGCTATATGTGGTGTCATACACGGAGAGGACATCATTATTATACTGTGTGATATCACAATGCAGCAAGTTACCAGAGTCCAGATAAAGGTGGCTACATCTGTATGTGTAGTGGTGCGGCAGTATACAGCTATATGTGGTGTCATACACGGAGAGGACATCATTATTATACTGTGTGATATCACAATGCAGCAAGTTACCAGAGTCCAGATAAAGGTGGCTACATCTGTATGTGTAGTGGTGCGGCAGTATACAGCTATATGTGGTGTCATACACGGAGAGGACATCATTATTATACTGTGTGATATCACAATGCAGCAAGTTACCAGAGACCAGATAAAGGTGGCTACATCTGTATGTGTAGTGGAGCGGCAGTATACAGCTATATGTGGTGTCATACACGGAGAGGACATCATTATTATACTGTGTGATATCACAATGCAGCGTTACCAGACTCCAGATAAAGGTGGCTACATCTGTATGTGTAGTGGTGCGGCAGTATACAGCTATATGTGGTGTCATACACGGAGAGGACATCATTATTATACTGTGTGATATCACAATGCAGCAAGTTACCAGAGACCAGATAAAGGTGACTACATCTGTATGTGTAGTGGTGCGGCAGTATACAGCTATATGTGGTGTCATACACGGGGAGGACATCATTATTATACTGTGTGATATCACAATGCAGCAAGTTATCAGAGTCCAGATAAAGGTGGCTACATCTGTATGTGTAGTGGTGCGGCAGTATACAGCTACATGTGGTGTCATACACGGAGAGGACATCATTATTATACTGTGTGATATCACAATGCAGCAAGTTACTAGAGTCCAGATAAAGGTGGCTACATCTGTATGTGCAGTGGTGCGGCAGTATACAGCTATATGTGGTGTCATACACGGGGAGGACATCATTATTATACTGTGTGATATCACAATGCAGCAAGTTACCAGAGTCCAGATAAAGGTGGCTACATCTGTATGTGTAGTGGTGCAGCAGTATACAGCTATATGTGGTGTCATACACGGAGAGGACATCATTATTATACTGTGTGATATCACAATGCAGCAAGTTACCAGAGACCAGATAAAGGTGACTACATCTGTATGTGTAGTGGTACGGCAGTATACAGCTATATGTGGTGTCATACACGGAGAGGACATCATTATTATACTGTGTGATATCACAATGCAGCAAGTTACCAGAGTCCAGATAAAGGTGGCTACATCTGTATGTGTAGTGGTGCAGCAGTATACAGCTATATGTGGTGTCATACACGGAGAGGACATCATTATTATACTGTGTGATATCACAATGCAGCAAGTTACCAGAGACCAGATAAAGGTGGCTACATCTGTATGTGTAGTGGTGCGGCAGTATACAGCTATATGTGGTGTCATACACGGGGAGGACATCATTATTATACTGTGTGATATCACAATGCAGCAAGTTACCAGAGACCAGATAAAGGTGGCTACATCTGTATGTGTAGTGGTGCGGCAGTATACAGCTATATGTGGTGTCATACACAGAGAGGACATCATTATTATACTGTGTGATATCACAATGCAGCAAGTTACCAGAGTCCAGATAAAGGTGGCTACATCTGTATGTGTAGTGGTGCGGCAGTATACAGCTATATGTGGTGTCATACACGGAGAGGACATCATTATTATACTGTGTGATATCACAATGCAGCAAGTTACCAGAGACCAGATAAAGGTGGCTACATCTGTATGTGTAGAGGTGCGGCAGTATACAGCTATATGTGGTGTCATACACGGAGAGGACATCATTATTATACTGTGTGATATCACAATGCAGCAAGTTACCAGAGACCAGATAAAGGTGACTACATCTGTATGTGTAGTGGTGCGGCAGTATACAGCTATATGTGGTGTCATACACGGAGAGGACATCATTATTATACTGTGTGATATCACAATGCAGCAAGTTACCAGAGTCCAGATAAAGGTGGCTACATCTGTATGTGTAGTGGTGCGGCAGTATACAGCTATATGTGGTGTCATACACGGAGAGGACATCATTATTATACTGTGTGATATCACAATGCAGCAAGTTACCAGAGTCCAGATAAAGGTGGCTACATCTGTATGTGTAGTGGTGCGGCAGTATACAGCTATATGTGGTGTCATACACGGAGAGGACATCATTATTATACTGTGTGATATCACAATGCAGCAAGTTACCAGAGACCAGATAAAGGTGGCTACATCTGTATGTGTAGTGGTGCGGCAGTATACAGCTATATGTGGTGTCATACACGGAGAGGACATCATTATTATACTGTGTGATATCACAATGCAGCAAGTTATCAGAGACCAGATAAAGGTGGCTACATCTGTATGTGTAGTGGTGCGGCAGTATACAGCTATATGTGATGTCATACACGGAGAGGACATCATTATTATACTGTGTGATATCACAATGCAGCAAGTTACCAGAGACCAGATAAAGGTGGCTACATCTGTATGTGTAGTGGTGCGGCAGTATACAGCTATATGTGGTGTCATACACGGAGAGGACAACATTATTATACTGTGTGATATCACAATGCAGCAAGTTACCAGAGTCCAGATAAAGGTGGCTACATCTGTATGTGTAGTGGTACGGCAGTATACAGCTATATGTGATGTCATACACGGAGAGGACATCATTATTATACTGTGTGATATCACAATGCAGCAAGTTACCAGAGTCCAGATAAAGGTGGCTACATCTGTATGTGTAGTGGTGCGGCAGTATACAGCTATATGTGATGTCATACACGGAGAGGACATCATTATTATACTGAGTGATATCACAATGCAGCAAGTTACCAGAGACCAGATAAAGGTGGCTACATCTGTATGTGTAGTGGTGCGGCAGTATACAGCTATATGTGATGTCATACACGGAGAGGACATCATTATTATACTGTGTGATATCACAATGCAGCAAGTTACCAGAGTCCAGATAAAGGTGACTACATCTGTATGTGTAGTGTTGCGGCAGTATACAGCTATATGTGGTGTCATACACAGAGAGGACATCATTATTATACTGTGTGATATCACAATGCAGCAAGTTATCAGAGACCAGATAAAGGTGGCTACATCTGTATGTGTAGTGGTGCGGCAGTATACAGCTATATGTGGTGTCATACACGGGGAGGACATCATTATTATACTGTGTGATATCACAATGCAGCAAGTTATCAGAGACCAGATAAAGGTGGCTACATCTGTATGTGTAGTGGTGCGGCAGTATACAGCTATATGTGATGTCATACACGGAGAGGACATCATTATTATACTGTGTGATATCACAATGCAGCAAGTTACCAGAGACCAGATAAAGGTGGCTACATCTGTATGTGTAGTGGTACGGCAGTATACAGCTATATGTGGTGTCATACACGGGGAGGACATCATTATTATACTGTGTGATATCACAATGCAGCAAGTTACCAGAGACCAGATAAAGGTGGCTACATCTGTATGTGTAGAGGTGCGGCAGTATACAGCTATATGTGGTGTCATACACGGAGAGGACATCATTATTATACTGTGTGATATCACAATGCAGCAAGTTATCAGAGACCAGATAAAGGTGGCTACATCTGTATGTGTAGTGGTACGGCAGTATACAGCTATATGTGGTGTCATACACGGAGAGGACATCATTATTATACTGTGTGATATCACAATGCAGCAAGTTACCAGAGTCCAGATAAAGGTGACTACATCTGTATGTGTAGTGGTGCGGCAGTATACAGCTATATGTGGTGTCATACACGGAGAGGACATCATTATTATACTGTGTGATATCACAATGCAGCAAGTTACCAGAGACCAGATAAAGGTGGCTACATCTGTATGTGTAGTGGTGCGGCAGTATACAGCTATATGTGGTGTCATACACGGAGAGGACATCATTATTATACTGTGTGATATCACAATGCAGCAAGTTACCAGAGACCAGATAAAGGTGGCTACATCTGTATGTGTAGTGGTGCGGCAGTATACAGCTATATGTGATGTCATACACGGAGAGGACATCATTATTATACTGTGTGATATCACAATGCAGCAAGTTACCAGAGTCCAGATAAAGGTGGCTACATCTGTATGTGTAGTGGTGCGGCAGTATACAGCTATATGTGGTGTCATACACGGAGAGGACATCATTATTATACTGTGTGATATCACAATGCAGCAAGTTACCAGAGACCAGATAAAGGTGGCTACATCTGTATGTGTAGAGGTGCGGCAGTATACAGCTATATGTGGTGTCATACACGGAGAGGACATCATTATTATACTGAGTGATATCACAATGCAGCAAGTTATCAGAGACCAGATAAAGGTGGCTACATCTGTATGTGTAGTGGTGTGGCAGTATACAGCTATATGTGGTGTCATACACGGGGAGGACATCATTATTATACTGTGTGATATCACAATGCAGCAAGTTACCAGAGACCAGATAAAGGTGGCTACATCTGTGTGTGTAGTGGTGCGGCAGTATACAGCTATATGTGGTGTCATACACGGAGAGGACATCATTATTATACTGTGTGATATCACAATGCAGCAAGTTATCAGAGACCAGATAAAGGTGGCTACATCTGTATGTGTAGTGGTGCGGCAGTATACAGCTATATGTGGTGTCATACATGGAGAGGACATCATTATTATACTGTGTGATATCACAATGCAGCAAGTTACCAGAGTCCAGATAAAGGTGACTACATCTGTATGTGTAGTGGTGCGGCAGTATACAGCTATATGTGGTGTCATACACGGAGAGGACATCATTATTATACTGTGTGATATCACAATGCAGCAAGTTACCAGAGTCCAGATAAAGGTGGCTACATCTGTATGTGTAGTGGTGCGGCAGTATACAGCTATATGTGGTGTCATACATGGAGAGGACATCATTATTATACTGTGTGATATCACAATGCAGCAAGTTACCAGAGTCCAGATAAAGGTGACTACATCTGTATGTGTAGTGGTGCGGCAGTATACAGCTATATGTGGTGTCATACACGGAGAGGACATCATTATTACACTGTGTGATATCACAATGCAGCAAGTTACCAGAGACCAGATAAAGGTGACTACATCTGTATGTGTAGTGGTGCGGCAGTATACAGCTATATGTGGTGTCATACACGGAGAGGACATCATTATTATACTGTGTGATATCACAAAGCAGCAAGTTACCAGAGACCAGATAAAGGTGACTACATCTGTATGTGTAGTGGTGCGGCAGTATACAGCTATATGTGGTGTCATACACGGAGAGGACATCATTATTATACTGTGTGATATCACAATGCAGCAAGTTATCAGAGACCAGATAAAGGTGGCTACATCTGTATGTGTAGAGGTGCGGCAGTATACAGCTATATGTGGTGTCATACACGGAGAGGACATCATTATTATACTGTGTGATATCACAAAGCAGCAAGTTACCAGAGACCAGATAAAGGTGACTACATCTGTATGTGTAGTGGTGCGGCAGTATACAGCTATATGTGGTGTCATACACGGAGAGGACATCATTATTATACTGTGTGATATCACAATGCAGCAAGTTATCAGAGACCAGATAAAGGTGGCTACATCTGTATGTGTAGAGGTGCGGCAGTATACAGCTATATGTGGTGTCATACACGGAGAGGACATCATTATTATACTGTGTGATATCACAATGCAGCAAGTTACCAGAGACCAGATAAAGGTGGCTACATCTGTATGTGTAGTGGTGCGGCAGTATACAGCTATATGTGGTGTCATACACGGAGAGGACATCATTATTATACTGTGTGATATCACAATGAAGCAAGTTACCAGAGTCCAGATAAAGGTGGCTACATCTGTATGTGTAGTGGTGCGGCAGTATACAGCTATATGTGGTGTCATACACGGAGAGGACATCATTATTATACTGTGTGATATCACAATGCAGCAAGTTATCAGAGACCAGATAAAGGTGGCTACATCTGTATGTGTAGTGGTGCGGCAGTATACAGCTATATGTGGTGTCATACACGGGGAGGACATCATTATTATACTGTGTGATATCACAATGCAGCAAGTTACCAGAGACCAGATAAAGGTGGCTACATCTGTATGTGTAGTGGTGAGGCAGTATACAGCTATATGTGGTGTCATACACGGGGAGGACATCATTATTATACTGTGTGATATCACAATGCAGCAAGTTATCAGAGTCCAGATAAAGGTGGCTACATCTGTATGTGTAGTGGTGCGGCAGTATACAGCTATATGTGGTGTCATACACGGAGAGGACATCATTATTATACTGTGTGATATCACAATGCAGCAAGTTATCAGAGACCAGATAAAGGTGGCTACATCTGTATGTGTAGTGGTGCGGCAGTATACAGCTATATGTGATGTCATACACGGAGAGGACATCATTATTATACTGTGTGATATCACAATGCAGCAAGTTACCAGAGACCAGATAAAGGTGGCTACATCTGTATGTGTAGTGGTGCGGCAGTATACAGCTATATGTGGTGTCATACACGGAGAGGACAACATTATTATACTGTGTGATATCACAATGCAGCAAGTTACCAGAGTCCAGATAAAGGTGGCTACATCTGTATGTGTAGTGGTACGGCAGTATACAGCTATATGTGGTGTCATACACGGAGAGGACATCATTATTATACTGTGTGATATCACAATGCAGCAAGTTACCAGAGTCCAGATAAAGGTGACTACATCTGTATGTGTAGTGTTGCGGCAGTATACAGCTATATGTGGTGTCATACACAGAGAGGACATCATTATTATACTGTGTGATATCACAATGCAGCAAGTTATCAGAGACCAGATAAAGGTGGCTACATCTGTATGTGTAGTGGTGCGGCAGTATACAGCTATATGTGGTGTCATACACGGGGAGGACATCATTATTATACTGTGTGATATCACAATGCAGCAAGTTATCAGAGACCAGATAAAGGTGGCTACATCTGTATGTGTAGTGGTGCGGCAGTATACAGCTATATGTGATGTCATACACGGAGAGGACATCATTATTATACTGTGTGATATCACAATGCAGCAAGTTACCAGAGACCAGATAAAGGTGGCTACATCTGTATGTGTAGTGGTACGGCAGTATACAGCTATATGTGGTGTCATACACGGGGAGGACATCATTATTATACTGTGTGATATCACAATGCAGCAAGTTACCAGAGACCAGATAAAGGTGGCTACATCTGTATGTGTAGAGGTGCGGCAGTATACAGCTATATGTGGTGTCATACACGGAGAGGACATCATTATTATACTGTGTGATATCACAATGCAGCAAGTTATCAGAGACCAGATAAAGGTGGCTACATCTGTATGTGTAGAGGTGCGGCAGTATACAGCTATATGTGGTGTCATACACGGAGAGGACATCATTATTATACTGTGTGATATCACAATGCAGCAAGTTACCAGAGACCAGATAAAGGTGGCTACATCTGTATGTGTAGTGGTGCGGCAGTATACAGCTATATGTGATGTCATACACGGAGAGGACATCATTATTATACTGTGTGATATCACAATGCAGCAAGTTACCAGAGTCCAGATAAAGGTGACTACATCTGTATGTGTAGTGGTGCGGCAGTATACAGCTATATGTGGTGTCATACACGGAGAGGACATCATTATTATACTGTGTGATATCACAATGCAGCAAGTTACCAGAGACCAGATAAAGGTGGCTACATCTGTATGTGTAGTGGTGCGGCAGTATACAGCTATATGTGGTGTCATACACGGAGAGGACATCATTATTATACTGTGTGATATCACAATGCAGCAAGTTACCAGAGACCAGATAAAGGTGGCTACATCTGTATGTGTAGTGGTGCGGCAGTATACAGCTATATGTGATGTCATACACGGAGAGGACATCATTATTATACTGTGTGATATCACAATGCAGCAAGTTACCAGAGTCCAGATAAAGGTGGCTACATCTGTATGTGTAGTGGTGCGGCAGTATACAGCTATATGTGGTGTCATACACGGAGAGGACATCATTATTATACTGTGTGATATCACAATGCAGCAAGTTACCAGAGACCAGATAAAGGTGGCTACATCTGTATGTGTAGAGGTGCGGCAGTATACAGCTATATGTGGTGTCATACACGGGGAGGACATCATTATTATACTGTGTGATATCACAATGCAGCAAGTTACCAGAGACCAGATAAAGGTGGCTACATCTGTGTGTGTAGTGGTGCGGCAGTATACAGCTATATGTGGTGTCATACACGGAGAGGACATCATTATTATACTGTGTGATATCACAATGCAGCAAGTTATCAGAGACCAGATAAAGGTGGCTACATCTGTATGTGTAGTGGTGCGGCAGTATACAGCTATATGTGGTGTCATACATGGAGAGGACATCATTATTATACTGTGTGATATCACAATGCAGCAAGTTACCAGAGTCCAGATAAAGGTGACTACATCTGTATGTGTAGTGGTGCGGCAGTATACAGCTATATGTGGTGTCATACACGGAGAGGACATCATTATTATACTGTGTGATATCACAATGCAGCAAGTTACCAGAGTCCAGATAAAGGTGGCTACATCTGTATGTGTAGTGGTGCGGCAGTATACAGCTATATGTGGTGTCATACATGGAGAGGACATCATTATTATACTGTGTGATATCACAATGCAGCAAGTTATCAGAGACCAGATAAAGGTGGCTACATCTGTATGTGTAGTGGTGCGGCAGTATACAGCTATATGTGGTGTCATACACGGAGAGGACATCATTATTATACTGTGTGATATCACAAAGCAGCAAGTTACCAGAGACCAGATAAAGGTGACTACATCTGTATGTGTAGTGGTGCGGCAGTATACAGCTATATGTGGTGTCATACACGGAGAGGACATCATTATTATACTGTGTGATATCACAATGCAGCAAGTTACCAGAGACCAGATAAAGGTGGCTACATCTGTATGTGTAGTGGTGCGGCAGTATACAGCTATATGTGGTGTCATACACGGAGAGGACATCATTATTATACTGTGTGATATCACAATGAAGCAAGTTACCAGAGTCCAGATAAAGGTGGCTACATCTGTATGTGTAGTGGTGCGGCAGTATACAGCTATATGTGGTGTCATACACGGAGAGGACATCATTATTATACTGTGTGATATCACAATGCAGCAAGTTATCAGAGACCAGATAAAGGTGGCTACATCTGTATGTGTAGTGGTGCGGCAGTATACAGCTATATGTGGTGTCATACACGGGGAGGACATCATTATTATACTGTGTGATATCACAATGCAGCAAGTTACCAGAGACCAGATAAAGGTGGCTACATCTGTATGTGTAGTGGTGAGGCAGTATACAGCTATATGTGGTGTCATACACGGAGAGGACATCATTATTATACTGTGTGATATCACAATGCAGCAAGTTATCAGAGTCCAGATAAAGGTGGCTACATCTGTATGTGTAGTGGTGCGGCAGTATACAGCTATATGTGGTGTCATACACGGAGAGGACATCATTATTATACTGTGTGATATCACAATGCAGCAAGTTATCAGAGTCCAGATAAAGGTGGCTACATCTGTATGTGTAGTGGTACGGCAGTATACAGCTATATGTGATGTCACACACGGGGAGGACATCATTATTATACTGTGTGATATCACAATGCAGCAAGTTATCAGAGTCCAGATAAAGGTGGCTACATCTGTATGTGTAGTGGTGCGGCAGTATACAGCTATATGTGGTGTCATACACGGAGAGGACATCATTATTATACTGTGTGATATCACAATGCAGCAAGTTATCAGAGTCCAGATAAAGGTGGCTACATCTGTATGTGCAGTGTTGCGGCAGTATACAGCTATATGTGGTGTCATACACGGGGAGGACATCATTATTATACTGTGTGATATCACAATGCAGCAAGTTACCAGAGACCAGATAAAGGTGGCTACATCTGTATGTGTAGTGGTACGGCAGTATACAGCTATATGTGGTGTCATATACGGAGAGGACATCATTATTATACTGTGTGATATCACAATGCAGCAAGTTACCAGAGTCCAGATAAAGGTGGCTACATCTGTATGTGTAGTGTTGCGGCAGTATACAGCTATATGTGGTGTCATACACGGGGAGGACATCATTATTATACTGTGTGATATCACAATGCAGCAAGTTACCAGAGTCCAGATAAAGGTGGCTACATCTGTATGTGCAGTGGTGCGGCAGTATACAGCTATATGTGATGTCATACACGGGGAGGACATCATTATTATACTGTGTGATATCACAATGCAGCAAGTTATCAGAGACCAGATAAAGGTGGCTACATCTGTATGTGTAGTGGTGCGGCAGTATACAGCTATATGTGGTGTCATACACGGAGAGGACATCATTATTACACTGTGTGATATCACAATGCAGCAAGTTACCAGAGACCAGATAAAGGTGACTACATCTGTATGTGTAGTGGTGCGGCAGTATACAGCTATATGTGGTGTCATACACGGAGAGGACATCATTATTACACTGTGTGATATCACAATGCAGCAAGTTACCAGAGACCAGATAAAGGTGACTACATCTGTATGTGTAGTGGTGCGGCAGTATACAGCTATATGTGATGTCATACACGGAGAGGACATCATTATTATACTGTGTGATATCACAATGCAGCAAGTTACCAGAGTCCAGATAAAGGTGGCTACATCTGTATGTGTAGTGGTGCGGCAGTATACAGCTATATGTGGTGTCATACACGGAGAGGACATCATTATTATACTGTGTGATATCACAATGCAGCAAGTTACCAGAGACCAGATAAAGGTGGCTACATCTGTATGTGTAGTGGTGCGGCAGTATACAGCTATATGTGGTGTCATACACGGGGAGGACATCATTATTATACTGTGTGATATCACAATGCAGCAAGTTACCAGAGTCCAGATAAAGGTGGCTACATCTGTATGTGTAGTGGTGCGGCAGTATACAGCTATATGTGGTGTCATACACGGAGAGGACATCATTATTATACTGTGTGATATCACAATGCAGCAAGTTACCAGAGACCAGATAAAGGTGGCTACATCTGTATGTGTAGTGGTGCGGCAGTATACAGCTATATGTGGTGTCATACACAGAGAGGACATCATTATTATACTGTGTGATATCACAATGCAGCAAGTTACCAGAGTCCAGATAAAGGTGGCTACATCTGTATGTGTAGTGGTGCGGCAGTATACAGCTATATGTGGTGTAATACACGGAGAGGACATCATTATTATACTGTGTGATATCACAATGCAGCAAGTTACCAGAGACCAGATAAAGGTGGCTACATCTGTATGTGTAGTGTTGCGGCAGTATACAGCTATATGTGGTGTCATACACGGAGAGGACATCATTATTATACTGTGTGATATCACAATGCAGCAAGTTACCAGAGTCCAGATAAAGGTGACTACATCTGTATGTGTAGTGGTGCGGCAGTATACAGCTATATGTGGTGTCATACACGGAGAGGACATCATTATTATACTGTGTGATATCACAATGCAGCAAGTTACCAGAGACCAGATAAAGGTGGCTACATCTGTATGTGTAGTGGTGCGGCAGTATACAGCTATATGTGGTGTCATACACAGAGAGGACATCATTATTATACTGTGTGATATCACAATGCAGCAAGTTACCAGAGTCCAGATAAAGGTGACTACATCTGTATGTGTAGTGGTGCGGCAGTATACAGCTATATGTGGTGTCATACACGGGGAGGACATCATTATTATACTGTGTGATATCACAATGCAGCAAGTTACCAGAGTCCAGATAAAGGTGACTACATCTGTATGTGTAGTGGTGCGGCAGTATACAGCTATATGTGATGTCATACACGGGGAGGACATCATTATTATACTGTGTGATATCACAATGCAGCAAGTTATCAGAGTCCAGATAAAGGTGGCTACATCTGTATGTGTAGTGGTGCGGCAGTATACAGCTATATGTGGTGTCATACACGGAGAGGACATCATTATTATACTGTGTGATATCACAATGCAGCAAGTTACCAGAGTCCAGATAAAGGTGACTACATCTGTATGTGTAGTGGTGCGGCAGTATACAGCTATATGTGGTGTCATACACAGAGAGGACATCATTATTATACTGTGTGATATCACAATGCAGCAAGTTATCAGAGACCAGATAAAGGTGGCTACATCTGTATGTGTAGTGGTGCGGCAGTATACAGCTATATGTAGTGTCATACACGGAGAGGACATCATTATTATACTGAGTGATATCACAATGCAGCAAGTTACCAGAGTCCAGATAAAGGTGGCTACATCTGTATGTGTAGTGGTGCGGCAGTATACAGCTATATGTGGTGTCATACATGGAGAGGACATCATTATTATACTGTGTGATATCACAATGCAGCAAGTTATCAGAGACCAGATAAAGGTGACTACATCTGTATGTGTAGTGGTGCGGCAGTATACAGCTATATGTGATGTCATACACGGAGAGGAGATCATTATTATACTGTGTGATATCACAATGCAGCAAGTTACCAGAGTCCAGATAAAGGTGGCTACATCTGTATGTGTAGTGTTGCGGCAGTATACAGCTATATGTGGTGTCATACACAGAGAGGACATCATTATTATACTGTGTGATATCACAATGCAGCAAGTTATCAGAGACCAGATAAAGGTGGCTACATCTGTATGTGTAGTGGTGCGGCAGTATACAGCTATATGTGGTGTCATACACAGAGAGGACATCATTATTATACTGTGTGATATCACAATGCAGCAAGTTATCAGAGACCAGATAAAGGTGGCTACATCTGTATGTGTAGAGGTGCGGCAGTATACAGCTATATGTGGTGTCATACACGGAGAGGACATCATTATTATACTGTGTGATATCACAATGCAGCAAGTTACCAGAGACCAGATAAAGGTGACTACATCTGTATGTGTAGTGGTGCGGCAGTATACAGCTATATGTGATGTCATACACGGAGAGGACATCATTATTATACTGTGTGATATCACAATGCAGCAAGTTACCAGAGACCAGATAAAGGTGGCTACATCTGTATGTGTAGTGGTGCGGCAGTATACAGCTATATGTGGTGTCATACACGGAGAGGACATCATTATTATACTGTGTGATATCACAATGCAGCAAGTTATCAGAGACCAGATAAAGGTGGCTACATCTGTATGTGTAGTGGTGCGGCAGTATACAGCTATATGTGGTGTCATACACGGAGAGGACATCATTATTATACTGTGTGATATCACAATGCAGCAAGTTATCAGAGTCCAGATAAAGGTGACTACATCTGTATGTGTAGTGGTGCGGCAGTATACAGCTATATGTGGTGTCATACACGGAGAGGACATCATTATTATACTGTGTGATATCACAATGCAGCAAGTTACCAGAGACCAGATAAAGGTGGCTACATCTGTGTGTGTAGTGGTGCGGCAGTATACAGCTATATGTGGTGTCATACACGGAGAGGACATCATTATTATACTGTGTGATATCACAATGCAGCAAGTTACTAGAGTCCAGATAAAGGTGGCTACATCTGTATGTGTAGTGGTGCGGCAGTATACAGCTATATGTGGTGTCATACACGGAGAGGACATCATTATTATACTGTGTGATATCACAATGCAGCAAGTTATCAGAGTCCAGATAAAGGTGGCTACATCTGTATGTGTAGTGGTGCGGCAGTATACAGCTATATGTGGTGTCATACACGGGGAGGACATCATTATTATACTGTGTGATATCACAATGCAGCAAGTTACCAGAGTCCAGATAAAGGTGGCTACATCTGTATGTGTAGTGGTACGGCAGTATACAGCTATATGTGGTGTCATACACGGAGAGGACATCATTATTATACTGTGTGATATCACAATGCAGCAAGTTACCAGAGACCAGATAAAGGTGGCTACATCTGTATGTGTAGTGGTGCGGCAGTATACAGCTATATGTGGTGTCATACACGGAGAGGACATTATTATTATACTGTGTGATATCACAATGCAGCAAGTTACCAGAGACCAGATAAAGGTGGCTACATCTGTGTGTGTAGTGGTGCGGCAGTATACAGCTATATGTGGTGTCATACACGGAGAGGACATTATTATTATACTGTGTGATATCACAATGCAGCAAGTTACCAGAGACCAGATAAAGGTGGCTACATCTGTATGTGTAGTGGTGCGGCAGTATACAGCTATATGTGGTGTCATACACGGAGAGGACATCATTATTATACTGTGTGATATCACAATGCAGCAAGTTACCAGAGACCAGATAAAGGTGGCTACATCTGTATGTGTAGTGGTGCAGCAGTATACAGCTATATGTGGTGTCATACACGGAGAGGACATCATTATTATACTGTGTGATATCACAATGCAGCAAGTTACCAGAGACCAGATAAAGGTGGCTACATCTGTATGTGTAGTGGTGCGGCAGTATACAGCTATATGTGGTGTCATACACGGAGAGGACATCATTATTATACTGTGTGATATCACAATGCAGCAAGTTATCAGAGTCCAGATAAAGGTGGCTACATCTGTATGTGTAGTGGTGCGGCAGTATACAGCTATATGTGGTGTCATACACGGAGAGGACATCATTATTATACTGTGTGATATCACAATGCAGCAAGTTATCAGACTCCAGATAAAGGTGGCTACATCTGTATGTGTAGTGGTGCGGCAGTATACAGCTATATGTGGTGTCATACACGGAGAGGACATCATTATTATACTGTGTGATATCACAATGCAGCAAGTTATCAGAGTCCAGATAAAGGTGACTACATCTGTATGTGTAGTGGTGCGGCAGTATACAGCTATATGTGATGTCATACACGGAGAGGACATCATTATTATACTGTGTGATATCACAATGCAGCAAGTTACCAGAGTCCAGATAAAGGTGACTACATCTGTATGTGTAGTGGTGCGGCAGTATACAGCTATATGTGGTGTCATACACGGAGAGGACATCATTATTATACTGTGTGATATCACAATGCAGCAAGTTACCAGAGACCAGATAAAGGTGGCTACATCTGTATGTGTAGTGGAGTGGCAGTATACAGCTATATGTGGTGTCATACACGGAGAGGACATCATTATTATACTGTGTGATATCACAATGCAGCAAGTTACCAGAGACCAGATAAAGGTGGCTACATCTGTATGTGTAGTGGTGCGGCAGTATACAGCTATATGTGGTGTCATACACGGGGAGGACATCATTATTATACTGTGTGATATCACAATGCAGCAAGTTACCAGAGACCAGATAAAGGTGACTACATCTGTATGTGTAGTGGTGCGGCAGTATACAGCTATATGTGGTGTCATACACGGAGAGGACATCATTATTATACTGTGTGATATCACAATGCTGCAAGTTACCAGAGACCAGATAAAGGTGACTACATCTGTATGTGTAGTGGTGCGGCAGTATACAGCTATATGTGGTGTCATACACGGAGAGGACATCATTATTATACTGTGTGATATCACAATGCAGCAAGTTATCAGAGTCCAGATAAAGGTGGCTACATCTGTATGTGTAGTGGTGCGGCAGTATACAGCTATATGTGGTGTCATACACGGAGAGGACATCATTATTATACTGTGTGATATCACAATGCAGCAAGTTACCAGAGACCAGATAAAGGTGGCTACATCTGTATGTGTAGTGGTGCGGCAGTATACAGCTATATGTGGTGTCATATACGGAGAGGACATCATTATTATACTGTGTGATATCACAATGCAGCAAGTTATCAGAGACCAGATAAAGGTGGCTACATCTGTATGTGTAGTGGTGCGGCAGTATACAGCTATATGTGGTGTCATACACGGAGAGGACATCATTATTATACTGTGTGATATCACAATGCAGCAAGTTATCAGAGACCAGATAAAGGTGACTACATCTGTATGTGTAGTGGTACGGCAGTATACAGCTATATGTGGTGTCATACACGGAGAGGACATCATTATTATACTGTGTGATATCACAATGCAGCAAGTTACCAGAGTCCAGATAAAGGTGGCTACATCTGTATGTGTAGTGGTGCGGCAGTATACAGCTATATGTGGTGTCATACACGGGGAGGACATCATTATTATACTGTGTGATATCACAATGCAGCAAGTTACCAGAGTCCAGATAAAGGTGACTACATCTGTATGTGTAGTGGTGCGGCAGTATACAGCTATATGTGGTGTCATACACGGAGAGGACATCATTATTATACTGTGTGATATCACAATGCAGCAAGTTACCAGAGACCAGATAAAGGTGACTACATCTGTATGTGTAGTGGTGCGGCAGTATACAGCTATATGTGGTGTCATACACGGAGAGGACATCATTATTATACTGTGTGATATCACAATGCAGCAAGTTACCAGAGTCCAGATAAAGGTGGCTACATCTGTATGTGTAGAGGTGCGGCAGTATACAGCTATATGTGGTGTCATACACGGGGAGGACATCATTATTATACTGTGTGATATCACAATGCAGCAAGTTACCAGAGTCCAGATAAAGGTGACTACATCTGTATGTGTAGTGGTGCGGCAGTATACAGCTATATGTGGTGTCATACACGGAGAGGACATCATTATTATACTGTGTGATATCACAATGCAGCAAGTTATCAGAGACCAGATAAAGGTGGCTACATCTGTATGTGTAGTGGTGCGGCAGTATACAGCTATATGTGGTGTCATACACGGAGAGGACATCATTATTATACTGTGTGATATCACAATGCAGCAAGTTATCAGAGACCAGATAAAGGTGGCTACATCTGTATGTGTAGTGGTGCGGCAGTATACAGCTATATGTGGTGTCATACACGGAGAGGACATCATTATTATACTGTGTGATATCACAATGCAGCAAGTTACCAGAGACCAGATAAAGGTGGCTACATCTGTATGTGTAGAGGTGCGGCAGTATACAGCTATATGTGGTGTCATACACGGAGAGGACATCATTATTATACTGTGTGATATCACAATGCAGCAAGTTACCAGAGACCAGATAAAGGTGGCTACATCTGTATGTGTAGTGGTGCGGCAGTATACAGCTATATGTGGTGTCATACACGGAGAGGACATCATTATTATACTGTGTGATATCACAATGCAGCAAGTTACCAGAGACCAGATAAAGGTGGCTACATCTGTATGTGTAGTGGTGCGGCAGTATACAGCTATATGTGATGTCATACACGGAGAGGACATCATTATTATACTGTGTGATATCACAATGCAGCAAGTTACCAGAGTCCAGATAAAGGTGGCTACATCTGTATGTGTAGAGGTGCGGCAGTATACAGCTATATGTGGTGTCATACACGGAGAGGACATCATTATTATACTGTGTGATATCACAATGCAGCAAGTTACCAGAGTCCAGATAAAGGTGGCTACATCTGTATGTGTAGTGGTGCGGCAGTATACAGCTATATGTGGTGTCATACACGGAGAGGACATCATTATTATACTGTGTGATATCACAATGCAGCAAGTTACCAGAGACCAGATAAAGGTGGCTACATCTGTATGTGTAGTGGTGCGGCAGTATACAGCTATATGTGGTGTCATACACGGAGAGGACATCATTATTATACTGTGTGATATCACAATGCAGCAAGTTACCAGAGTCCAGATAAAGGTGGCTACATCTGTATGTGTAGTGTGCGGCAGTATACAGCTATATGTGATGTCATACACGGGGAGGACATCATTATTATACTGTGTGATATCACAATGCAGCAAGTTATCAGAGACCAGATAAAGGTGGCTACATCTGTATGTGTAGTGGTGCGGCAGTATATAGCTATATGTGGTGTCATACACGGAGAGGACATCATTATTATACTGTGTGATATCACAATGCAGCAAGTTACCAGAGACCAGATAAAGGTGGCTACATCTGTATGTGTAGTGGTGCGGCAGTATACAGCTATATGTGGTGTCATACACGGAGAGGACATCATTATTATACTGTGTGATATCACAATGCAGCAAGTTACTAGAGTCCAGATAAAGGTGGCTACATCTGTGTGTGTAGTGGTGCGGCAGTATACAGCTATATGTGGTGTCATACACGGAGAGGACATCATTATTACACTGTGTGATATCACAATGCAGCAAGTTACCAGAGTCCAGATAAAGGTGGCTACATCTGTATGTGTAGTGGTACAGCAGTATACAGCTATATGTGGTGTCATACACGGGGAGGACATCATTATTATACTGTGTGATATCACAATGCAGCAAGTTACCAGAGACCAGATAAAGGTGGCTACATCTGTATGTGTAGTGGTGCGGCAGTATACAGCTATATGTGGTGTCATACACGGGGAGGACATCATTATTATACTGTGTGATATCACAATGCAGCAAGTTACCAGAGACCAGATAAAGGTGGCTACATCTGTATGTGTAGTGGTGCGGCAGTATACAGCTATATGTGGTGTCATACACGGAGAGGACATCATTATTATACTGTGTGATATCACAATGCAGCAAGTTACTAGAGTCCAGATAAAGGTGGCTACATCTGTATGTGTAGTGGTGCGGCAGTATACAGCTATATGTGGTGTCATACACGGAGAGGACATCATTATTATACTGTGTGATATCACAATGCAGCAAGTTATCAGAGACCAGATAAAGGTGGCTACATCTGTATGTGTAGTGGTGCGGCAGTATACAGCTATATGTGGTGTCATACACGGAGAGGACATCATTATTATACTGTGTGATATCACAATGCAGCAAGTTACCAGAGTCCAGATAAAGGTGGCTACATCTGTATGTGTAGTGGTGCGGCAGTATACAGCTATATGTGGTGTCATACACGGAGAGGACATCATTATTATACTGTGTGATATCACAATGCAGCAAGTTACCAGAGTCCAGATAAAGGTGGCTACATCTGTATGTGTAGTGGTGCGGCAGTATACAGCTATATGTGGTGTCATACACGGAGAGGACATCATTATTATACTGTGTGATATCACAATGCAGCAAGTTACCAGAGACCAGATAAAGGTGGCTACATCTGTATGTGTAGTGGTGCGGCAGTATACAGCTATATGTGATGTCATACACGGAGAGGACATCATTATTATACTGTGTGATATCACAATGCAGCAAGTTACCAGAGACCAGATAAAGGTGGCTACATCTGTATGTGTAGTGGTGCGGCAGTATACAGCTATATGTGGTGTCATACACGGAGAGGACATCATTATTATACTGTGTGATATCACAATGCAGCAAGTTACCAGAGTCCAGATAAAGGTGGCTACATCTGTATGTGTAGTGGTGCGGCAGTATACAGCTATATGTGGTGTCATACACGGAGAGGACATCATTATTATACTGTGTGATATCACAATGCAGCAAGTTACCAGAGTCCAGATAAAGGTGGCTACATCTGTATGTGTAGTGGTACGGCAGTATACAGCTATATGTGGTGTCATACACGGAGAGGACATCATTATTATACTGTGTGATATCACAATGCAGCAAGTTACCAGAGACCAGATAAAGGTGGCTACATCTGTATGTGTAGTGGTGCGGCAGTATACAGCTATATGTGGTGTCATACACGGAGAGGACATCATTATTATACTGTGTGATATCACAATGCAGCAAGTTACCAGAGTCCAGATAAAGGTGGCTACATCTGTATGTGTAGTGGTGCGGCAGTATACAGCTATATGTGGTGTCATACACGGGGAGGACATCATTATTATACTGTGTGATATCACAATGCAGCAAGTTACCAGAGACCAGATAAAGGTGGCTACATCTGTATGTGTAGTGGTGCGGCAGTATACAGCTATATGTGGTGTCATACACGGAGAGGACATCATTATTATACTGTGTGATATCACAATGCAGCAAGTTACCAGAGACCAGATAAAGGTGGCTACATCTGTATGTGTAGTGGTGCGGCAGTATACAGCTATATGTGGTGTCATACACGGAGAGGACATCATTATTATACTGTGTGATATCACAATGCAGCAAGTTATCAGAGTCCAGATAAAGGTGGCTACATCTGTATGTGTAGTGGTGCGGCAGTATACAGCTATATGTGGTGTCATACACGGAGAGGAGATCATTATTATACTGTGTGATATCACAATGCAGCAAGTTACCAGAGTCCAGATAAAGGTGACTACATCTGTATGTGTAGTGGTGCGGCAGTATACAGCTATATGTGGTGTCATACACGGGGAGGACATCATTATTATACTGTGTGATATCACAATGCAGCAAGTTACCAGAGTCCAGATAAAGGTGGCTACATCTGTATGTGTAGTGGTGCGGCAGTATACAGCTATATGTGGTGTCATACACGGAGAGGAGATCATTATTATACTGTGTGATATCACAATGCAGCAAGTTACCAGAGACCAGATAAAGGTGACTACATCTGTATGTGTACTGGTGCGGCAGTATACAGCTATATGTGGTGTCATACACGGAGAGGACATCATTATTATACTGTGTGATATCACAATGCAGCAAGTTACCAGAGTCCAGATAAAGGTGGCTACATCTGTGTGTGTAGTGGTGCGGCAGTATACAGCTATATGTGGTGTCATACACGGGGAGGAGATCATTATTATACTGTGTGATATCACAATGCAGCAAGTTACCAGACTCCAGATAAAGGTGGCTACATCTGTATGTGTAGTGGAGCGGCAGTATACAGCTATATGTGGTGTCATACACGGAGAGGACATCATTATTATACTGTGTGATATCACAATGCAGCAAGTTACCAGAGACCAGATAAAGGGGGCTACATCTGTATGTGTAGTGGTGCGGCAGTATACAGCTATATGTGGTGTCACACACGGAGAGGACATCATTATTATACTGTGTGATATCACAATGCAGCAAGTTACCAGAGACCAGATAAAGGTGGCTACATCTGTATGTGTAGTGGTGCGGCAGTATACAGCTATATGTGATGTCATACACGGAGAGGACATCATTATTATACTGTGTGATATCACAATGCAGCAAGTTACCAGAGTCCAGATAAAGGTGGCTACATCTGTATGTGTAGTGGTGCGGCAGTATACAGCTATATGTGGTGTCATACACGGAGAGGACATCATTATTATACTGTGTGATATCACAATGCAGCAAGTTACCAGAGTCCAGATAAAGGTGGCTACATCTGTATGTGTAGAGGTGCGGCAGTATACAGCTATATGTGGTGTCATACACGGAGAGGACATCATTATTATACTGTGTGATATCACAATGCAGCAAGTTATCAGAGACCAGATAAAGGTGGCTACATCTGTATGTGCAGTGGTGCGGCAGTATACAGCTATATGTGGTGTCATACACGGAGAGGACATCATTATTATACTGTGTGATATCACAATGCAGCAAGTTACCAGAGACCAGATAAAGGTGACTACATCTGTATGTGTAGTGGTGCGGCAGTATACAGCTATATGTGGTGTCATACACGGAGAGGACATCATTATTATACTGTGTGATATCACAATGCAGCAAGTTACCAGAGTCCAGATAAAGGTGACTACATCTGTATGTGTAGTGGTGCGGCAGTATACAGCTATATGTGGTGTCATACACGGAGAGGACATCATTATTATACTGTGTGATATCACAATGCAGCAAGTTATCAGAGTCCAGATAAAGGTGGCTACATCTGTATGTGTAGTGGTGCGGCAGTATACAGCTATATGTGGTGTCATACACGGAGAGGACATCATTATTATACTGTGTGATATCACAATGCAGCAAGTTACCAGAGTCCAGATAAAGGTGGCTACATCTGTATGTGTAGTGGTGCGGCAGTATACAGCTATATGTGGTGTCATACACGGAGAGGACATCATTATTATACTGTGTGATATCACAATGCAGCAAGTTACCAGAGACCAGATAAAGGTGGCTACATCTGTATGTGTAGTGGTGCGGCAGTATACAGCTATATGTGGTGTCATACACGGGGAGGACATCATTATTATACTGTGTGATATCACAATGCAGCAAGTTACCAGAGTCCAGATAAAGGTGGCTACATCTGTGTGTGTAGAGGTGCGGCAGTATACAGCTATATGTGGTGTCATACACGGAGAGGACATCATTATTATACTGTGTGATATCACAATGCAGCAAGTTACCAGAGACCAGATAAAGGTGGCTACATCTGTATGTGTAGAGGTGCGGCAGTATACAGCTATATGTGGTGTCACACACGGAGAGGACATCATTATTATACTGTGTGATATCACAATGCAGCAAGTTATCAGAGACCAGATAAAGGTGGCTACATCTGTATGTGTAGAGGTGCGGCAGTATACAGCTATATGTGGTGTCATACACGGGGAGGACATCATTATTATACTGTGTGATATCACAATGCAGCAAGTTACCAGAGACCAGATAAAGGTGGCTACATCTGTGTGATATCACAATGCAGCAAGTTACCAGAGACCAGATAAAGGTGACTACATCTGTATGTGTAGTGGGCGGCAGTATACAGCTATATGTGGTGTCATACACGGAGAGGACATCATTATTATACTGTGTGATATCACAATGCAGCAAGTTACCAGAGTCCAGATAAAGGTGGCTACATCTGTGTGTGTAGTGGTGCGGCAGTATACAGCTATATGTGGTGTCATACACGGAGAGGACATCATTATTATACTGTGTGATATCACAATGCAGCAAGTTACCAGAGACCAGATAAAGGTGACTACATCTGTATGTGTAGTGGTGCGGCAGTATACAGCTATATGTGGTGTCATACACGGAGAGGACATCATTATTATACTGTGTGATATCACAATGCAGCAAGTTACCAGAGTCCAGATAAAGGTGGCTACATCTGTATGTGTAGTGGTGCGGCAGTATACAGCTATATGTGGTGTCATACACGGAGAGGACATCATTATTACACTGTGTGATATCACAATGCAGCAAGTTACCAGAGACCAGATAAAGGTGGCTACATCTGTATGTGTAGAGGTGCGGCAGTATACAGCTATATGTGATGTCATACACGGGGAGGACATCATTATTATACTGTGTGATATCACAATGCAGCAAGTTACCAGAGACCAGATAAAGGTGGCTACATCTGTATGTGTAGTGGTGCGGCAGTATACAGCTATATGTGATGTCATACACGGGGAGGACATCATTATTATACTGTGTGATATCACAATGCAGCAAGTTACCAGAGACCAGATAAAGGTGGCTACATCTGTATGTGTAGTGGTGCGGCAGTATACAGCTATATGTGGTGTCATACACGGAGAGGACATCATTATTATACTGTGTGATATCACAATGCAGCAAGTTACCAGAGACCAGATAAAGGTGGCTACATCTGTATGTGTAGTGGTGCGGCAGTATACAGCTATATGTGGTGTCATACACGGAGAGGACATCATTATTATACTGTGTGATATCACAATGCAGCAAGTTACCAGAGACCAGATAAAGGTGGCTACATCTGTATGTGTAGTGGTGCGGCAGTATACAGCTATATGTGGTGTCATACACGGAGAGGACATCATTATTATACTGTGTGATATCACAATGCAGCAAGTTATCAGAGACCAGATAAAGGTGGCTACATCTGTATGTGTAGTGGTGCGGCAGTATACAGCTATATGTGGTGTCATACACAGGGAGGACATCATTATTATACTGTGTGATATCACAATGCAGCAAGTTATCAGAGACCAGATAAAGGTGGCTACATCTGTATGTGTAGTGGTGCGGCAGTATACAGCTATATGTGGTGTCATACACGGAGAGGACATCATTATTATACTGTGTGATATCACAATGCAGCAAGTTACCAGAGACCAGATAAAGGTGGCTACATCTGTATGTGTAGTGGTGCGGCAGTATACAGCTATATGTGGTGTCATACACGGAGAGGACATCATTATTATACTGTGTGATATCACAATGCAGCAAGTTACCAGAGTCCAGATAAAGGTGGCTACATCTGTATGTGTAGTGGTGCGGCAGTATACAGCTATATGTGGTGTCATACACGGAGAGGACATCATTATTATACTGTGTGATATCACAATGCAGCAAGTTATCAGAGTCCAGATAAAGGTGGCTACATCTGTATGTGTAGTGGTGCGGCAGTATACAGCTATATGTGATGTCATACACGGAGAGGACATCATTATTATACTGTGTGATATCACAATGCAGCAAGTTACCAGAGACCAGATAAAGGTGGCTACATCTGTATGTGTAGTGGTGCGGCAGTATACAGCTATATGTGGTGTCATACACGGGGAGGACATCATTATTATACTGTGTGATATCACAATGCAGCAAGTTATCAGAGACCAGATAAAGGTGGCTACATCTGTATGTGTAGTGGTGCGGCAGTATACAGCTATATGTGGTGTCATACACGGAGAGGACATCATTATTATACTGTGTGATATCACAATGCAGCAAGTTACCAGAGACCAGATAAAGGTGGCTACATCTGTATGTGTAGTGGTGCGGCAGTATACAGCTATATGTGGTGTCATACACGGAGAGGACATCATTATTATACTGTGTGATATCACAATGCAGCAAGTTACCAGAGACCAGATAAAGGGGGCTACATCTGTATGTGTAGTGGTGCGGCAGTATACAGCTATATGTGGTGTCATACACGGAGAGGACATCATTATTATACTGTGTGATATCACAATGCAGCAAGTTACCAGAGACCAGATAAAGGTGACTACATCTGTATGTGTAGTGGTGCGGCAGTATACAGCTATATGTGGTGTCATACACGGAGAGGACATCATTATTATACTGTGTGATATCACAATGCAGCAAGTTACCAGAGTCCAGATAAAGGTGGCTACATCTGTATGTGTAGTGGTGCGGCAGTATACAGCTATATGTGGTGTCATACACGGAGAGGACATCATTATTATACTGTGTGATATCACAATGCAGCAAGTTACCAGAGACCAGATAAAGGTGACTACATCTGTATGTGTAGAGGTGCGGCAGTATACAGCTATATGTGGTGTCATACACGGAGAGGACATCATTATTATACTGTGTGATATCACAATGCAGCAAGTTATCAGAGTCCAGATAAAGGTGACTACATCTGTATGTGTAGTGGTGCGGCAGTATACAGCTATATGTGGTGTCACACACGGAGAGGACATCATTATTATACTGTGTGATATCACAATGCAGCAAGTTACCAGAGACCAGATAAAGGTGGCTACATCTGTATGTGTAGTGGTGCGGCAGTATACAGCTATATGTGGTGTCATACACGGAGAGGACATCATTATTATACTGTGTGATATCACAATGCAGCAAGTTACCAGAGTCCAGATAAAGGTGGCTACATCTGTATGTGTAGTGGTGCGGCAGTATACAGCTATATGTGATGTCATACACAGAGAGGACATCATTATTATACTGTGTGATATCACAATGCAGCAAGTTACCAGAGTCCAGACAAAGGTGACTACATCTGTATGTGTAGTGTTGCGGCAGTATACAGCTATATGTGGTGTCATACACGGGGAGGACATCATTATTATACTGTGTGATATCACAATGCAGCAAGTTACCAGAGACCAGATAAAGGTGGCTACATCTGTATGTGTAGTGGTGCGGCAGTATACAGCTATATGTGGTGTCATACACGGAGAGGACATCATTATTATACTGTGTGATATCACAATGCAGCAAGTTACCAGAGACCAGATAAAGGTGGCTACATCTGTATGTGTAGTGGTACGGCAGTATACAGCTATATGTGGTGTCATACACGGAGAGGACATCATTATTATACTGTGTGATATCACAATGCAGCAAGTTATCAGAGACCAGATAAAGGTGGCTACATCTGTATGTGTAGTGGTGCGGCAGTATACAGCTATATGTGGTGTCATACACGGAGAGGACATCATTATTATACTGTGTGATATCACAATGCAGCAAGTTACCAGAGACCAGATAAAGGTGGCTACATCTGCATGTGTAGTGGTGCGGCAGTATACAGCTATATGTGGTGTCATACACGGAGAGGACATCATTATTATACTGTGTGATATCACAATGCAGCAAGTTACCAGAGTCCAGATAAAGGTGGCTACATCTGTATGTGTAGTGGTGCGGCAGTATACAGCTATATGTGGTGTCATACACGGAGAGGACATCATTATTATACTGTGTGATATCACAATGCAGCAAGTTACCAGAGACCAGATAAAGGTGACTACATCTGTGTGTGTAGTGGTGCGGCAGTATACAGCTATATGTGGTGTCACACACGGAGAGGACATCATTATTATACTGTGTGATATCACAATGCAGCAAGTTACCAGAGTCCAGATAAAGGTGGCTACATCTGTATGTGTAGTGGTGCGGCAGTATACAGCTATATGTGGTGTCATACACGGGGAGGAGATCATTATTATACTGTGTGATATCACAATGCAGCAAGTTACCAGAGTCCAGATAAAGGTGGCTACATCTGTATGTGTAGTGGTGCGGCAGTATACAGCTATATGTGGTGTCATACACGGAGAGGACATCATTATTATACTGTGTGATATCACAATGCAGCAAGTTACCAGAGACCAGATAAAGGTGGCTACATCTGTATGTGTAGTGGTGCGGCAGTATACAGCTATATGTGATGTCATACACGGAGAGGACATCATTATTATACTGTGTGATATCACAATGCAGCAAGTTACCAGAGACCAGATAAAGGTGGCTACATCTGTATGTGTAGTGTTGCGGCATTATACAGCTATATGTGGTGTCATACACGGGGAGGACATCATTATTATACTGTGTGATATCACAATGCAGCAAGTTACCAGAGACCAGATAAAGGTGGCTACATCTGTATGTGTAGTGGTGCGGCAGTATACAGCTATATGTGGTGTCATACACGGAGAGGACATCATTATTATACTGTGTGATATCACAATGCAGCAAGTTACCAGAGACCAGATAAAGGTGGCTACATCTGTATGTGTAGTGGTACGGCAGTATACAGCTATATGTGGTGTCATACACGGGGAGGACATCATTATTATACTGTGTGATATCACAATGCAGCAAGTTACCAGAGACCAGATAAAGGCGGCTACATCTGTATGTGTAGTGGTGCGGCAGTATACAGCTATATGTGGTGTCATACACGGAGAGGAGATCATTATTATACTGTGTGATATCACAATGCAGCAAGTTACCAGAGTCCAGATAAAGGTGGCTACATCTGTATGTGTAGTGGTGCGGCAGTATACAGCTATATGTGGTGTCACACACGGAGAGGACATCATTATTATACTGTGTGATATCACAATGCAGCAAGTTACCAGAGACCAGATAAAGGTGGCTACATCTGTATGTGTAGTGGTGCGGCAGTATACAGCTATATGTGGTGTCACACACGGAGAGGACATCATTATTATACTGTGTGATATCACAATGCAGCAAGTTATCAGAGACCAGATAAAGGTGGCTACATCTGTATGTGTAGAGGTGCGGCAGTATACAGCTATATGTGGTGTCATACACGGAGAGGACATCATTATTATACTGTGTGATATCACAATGCAGCAAGTTACCAGAGACCAGATAAAGGTGGCTACATCTGTATGTGTAGTGGTGCGGCAGTATACAGCTATATGTGGTGTCATACACGGGGAGGACATCATTATTATACTGTGTGATATCACAATGCAGCAAGTTACCAGAGTCCAGATAAAGGTGGCTACATCTGTATGTGTAGTGGTGCGGCAGTATACAGCTATATGTGATGTCATACACGGGGAGGACATCATTATTATACTGTGTGATATCACAATGCAGCAAGTTACCAGAGACCAGATAAAGGTGGCTACATCTGTATGTGTAGTGGTGCGGCAGTATACAGCTATATGTGGTGTCATACACGGAGAGGACATCATTATTATACTGTGTGATATCACAATGCAGCAAGTTACCAGAGACCAGATAAAGGTGGCTACATCTGTATGTGTAGTGGTGCGGCAGTATACAGCTATATGTGGTGTCATACACGGGGAGGACATCATTATTATACTGTGTGATATCACAATGCAGCAAGTTACCAGAGACCAGATAAAGGTGGCTACATCTGTATGTGTAGTGGTGCGGCAGTATACAGCTATATGTGGTGTCATACACGGAGAGGACATCATTATTATACTGTGTGATATCACAATGCAGCAAGTTACCAGAGTCCAGATAAAGGTGGCTACATCTGTATGTGTAGTGGTGCGGCAGTATACAGCTATATGTGGTGTCATACACGGAGAGGACATCATTATTATACTGTGTGATATCACAATGCAGCAAGTTACCAGAGTCCAGATAAAGGTGGCTACATCTGTATGTGTAGAGGTGCGGCAGTATACAGCTATATGTGGTGTCATACACGGAGAGGACATCATTATTATACTGTGTGATATCACAATGCAGCAAGTTACCAGAGACCAGATAAAGGTGGCTACATCTGTATGTGTAGTGGTGCGGCAGTATACAGCTATATGTGGTGTCATACACGGAGAGGACATCATTATTATACTGTGTGATATCACAATGCAGCAAGTTACCAGAGACCAGATAAAGGTGGCTACATCTGTATGTGTAGTGGTGCGGCAGTATACAGCTATATGTGGTGTCATACACGGAGAGGACATCATTATTATACTGTGTGATATCACAATGCAGCAAGTTACCAGAGTCCAGATAAAGGTGGCTACATCTGTATGTGTAGTGGTGCGGCAGTATACAGCTATATGTGGTGTCATACACGGAGAGGACATCATTATTATACTGTGTGATATCACAATGCAGCAAGTTACCAGAGACCAGATAAAGGTGACTACATCTGTATGTGTAGTGGTGCGGCAGTATACAGCTATATGTGGTGTCATACACGGAGAGGACATCATTATTATACTGTGTGATATCACAATGCAGCAAGTTATCAGAGTCCAGATAAAGGTGGCTACATCTGTATGTGTAGTGGTACGGCAGTATACAGCTATATGTGGTGTCATACACGGAGAGGACATCATTATTATACTGTGTGATATCACAATGCAGCAAGTTACCAGAGACCAGATAAAGGTGGCTACATCTGTATGTGTAGTGGTGCGGCAGTATACAGCTATATGTGGTGTCATACACGGGGAGGACATCATTATTATACTGTGTGATATCACAATGCAGCAAGTTACCAGAGACCAGATAAAGGTGGCTACATCTGTATGTGTAGTGGTGCGGCAGTATACAGCTATATGTGGTGTCATACACGGAGAGGACATCATTATTATACTGTGTGATATCACAATGCAGCAAGTTACCAGAGTCCAGATAAAGGTGGCTACATCTGTATGTGTAGTGGTGCGGCAGTATACAGCTATATGTGGTGTCATACACGGAGAGGACATCATTATTATACTGTGTGATATCACAATGCAGCAAGTTACCAGAGACCAGATAAAGGTGGCTACATCTGTATGTGTAGTGGTGCGGCAGTATACAGCTATATGTGATGTCATACACGGAGAGGACATCATTATTATACTGTGTGATATCACAATGCAGCAAGTTATCAGAGACCAGATAAAGGTGGCTACATCTGTATGTGTAGTGGTGCGGCAGTATACAGCTATATGTGGTGTCATACACGGAGAGGACATCATTATTATACTGTGTGATATCACAATGCAGCAAGTTACCAGAGTCCAGATAAAGGTGGCTACATCTGTATGTGTAGTGGTGCGGCAGTATACAGCTATATGTGGTGTCATACACGGGGAGGACATCATTATTATACTGTGTGATATCACAATGCAGCAAGTTACCAGAGACCAGATAAAGGTGGCTACATCTGTATGTGTAGTGGTGCGGCAGTATACAGCTATATGTGATGTCATACACGGGGAGGACATCATTATTATACTGTGTGATATCACAATGCAGCAAGTTATCAGAGACCAGATAAAGGTGACTACATCTGTATGTGTAGTGGTGCGGCAGTATACAGCTATATGTGGTGTCATACACGGAGAGGACATCATTATTATACTGTGTGATATCACAATGCAGCAAGTTACCAGAGACCAGATAAAGGTGGCTACATCTGTATGTGTAGTGTAGCGGCAGTATACAGCTATATGTGGTGTCATACACGGGGAGGACATCATTATTATACTGTGTGATATCACAATGCAGGAAGTTACCAGACTCCAGATAAAGGTGGCTACATCTGTATGTGTAGTGTAGCGGCAGTATACAGCTATATGTGGTGTCATACACGGAGAGGACATCATTATTATACTGTGTGATATCACAATGCAGCAAGTTATCAGAGTCCAGATAAAGGTGGCTACATCTGTATGTGTAGTGGTGCGGCAGTATACAGCTATATGTGGTGTCATACACGGAGAGGACATCATTATTATACTGTGTGATATCACAATGCAGCAAGTTATCAGAGACCAGATAAAGGTGGCTACATCTGTATGTGTAGTGGTGCGGCAGTATACAGCTATATGTGGTGTCATACACGGAGAGGACATCATTATTATACTGTGTGATATCACAATGCAGCAAGTTACCAGAGTCCAGATAAAGGTGGCTACATCTGTATGTGTAGTGGTACGGCAGTATACAGCTATATGTGGTGTCATACACGGAGAGGACATCATTATTATACTGTGTGATATCACAATGCAGCAAGTTACCAGAGACCAGATAAAGGTGGCTACATCTGTATGTGTAGTGGTGCGGCAGTATACAGCTATATGTGATGTCATACACGGAGAGGACATCATTATTATACTGTGTGATATCACAATGCAGCAAGTTATCAGAGACCAGATAAAGGTGGCTACATCTGTATGTGTAGTGGTGCGGCAGTATACAGCTATATGTGGTGTCATACACGGAGAGGACATCATTATTATACTGTGTGATATCACAATGCAGCAAGTTACCAGAGTCCAGATAAAGGTGGCTACATCTGTATGTGTAGTGGTGCGGCAGTATACAGCTATATGTGGTGTCATACACGGGGAGGACATCATTATTATACTGTGTGATATCACAATGCAGCAAGTTACCAGAGACCAGATAAAGGTGGCTACATCTGTGTGTGTAGTGGTGCGGCAGTATACAGCTATATGTGGTGTCATACACGGAGAGGACATCATTATTATACTGTGTGATATCACAATGCAGCAAGTTACCAGAGACCAGATAAAGGTGGCTACATCTGTATGTGTAGTGGTGCGGCAGTATACAGCTATATGTGATGTCATACACGGGGAGGACATCATTATTATACTGTGTGATATCACAATGCAGCAAGTTACCAGAGACCAGATAAAGGTGGCTACATCTGTATGTGTAGTGGTGCGGCAGTATACAGCTATATGTGATGTCATACACGGGGAGGACATCATTATTATACTGTGTGATATCACAATGCAGCAAGTTATCAGAGACCAGATAAAGGTGACTACATCTGTATGTGTAGTGGTGCGGCAGTATACAGCTATATGTGGTGTCATACACGGAGAGGACATCATTATTATACTGTGTGATATCACAATGCAGCAAGTTACCAGAGACCAGATAAAGGTGGCTACATCTGTATGTGTAGTGTAGCGGCAGTATACAGCTATATGTGGTGTCATACACGGAGAGGACATCATTATTATACTGTGTGATATCACAATGCAGCAAGTTATCAGAGTCCAGATAAAGGTGGCTACATCTGTATGTGTAGTGGTGCGGCAGTATACAGCTATATGTGGTGTCATACACGGAGAGGACATCATTATTATACTGTGTGATATCACAATGCAGCAAGTTACCAGAGTCCAGATAAAGGTGGCTACATCTGTATGTGTAGTGGTGCGGCAGTATACAGCTATATGTGGTGTCATACACGGAGAGGACATCATTATTATACTGTGTGATATCACAATGCAGCAAGTTACCAGAGTCCAGATAAAGGTGGCTACATCTGTATGTGTAGTGGTGCGGCAGTATACAGCTATATGTGATGTCATACACGGAGAGGACATCATTATTATACTGTGTGATATCACAATGCAGCAAGTTACCAGAGACCAGATAAAGGTGGCTACATCTGTATGTGTAGTGGTGCGGCAGTATACAGCTATATGTGGTGTCATACACGGAGAGGACATCATTATTATACTGTGTGATATCACAATGCAGCAAGTTACCAGAGACCAGATAAAGGTGGCTACATCTGTATGTGTAGTGGTGCGGCAGTATACAGCTATATGTGGTGTCATACACGGAGAGGACATCATTATTATACTGTGTGATATCACAATGCAGCAAGTTACCAGAGACCAGATAAAGGTGGCTACATCTGTATGTGTAGTGGTGCGGCAGTATACAGCTATATGTGATGTCATACACGGAGAGGACATCATTATTATACTGTGTGATATCACAATGCAGCAAGTTACCAGAGACCAGATAAAGGTGGCTACATCTGTATGTGTAGTGGTGCGGCAGTATACAGCTATATGTGGTGTCATACACGGAGAGGACATCATTATTATACTGTGTGATATCACAATGCAGCAAGTTACCAGAGTCCAGATAAAGGTGGCTACATCTGTATGTGTAGTGGTACGGCAGTATACAGCTATATGTGGTGTCATACACGGAGAGGACATCATTATTATACTGTGTGATATCACAATGCAGCAAGTTACCAGAGACCAGATAAAGGTGGCTACATCTGTATGTGTAGTGTTGCGGCAGTATACAGCTATATGTGGTGTCATACACGGGGAGGACATCATTATTATACTGTGTGATATCACAATGCAGCAAGTTACCAGAGACCAGATAAAGGTGGCTACATCTGTATGTGTAGTGGTGCGGCAGTATACAGCTATATGTGGTGTCATACACGGAGAGGACATCATTATTATACTGTGTGATATCACAATGCAGCAAGTTACCAGAGACCAGATAAAGGTGGCTACATCTGTATGTGTAGTGGTGCGGCAGTATACAGCTATATGTGGTGTCATACACGGAGAGGACATCATTATTACACTGTGTGATATCACAATGCAGCAAGTTATCAGAGACCAGATAAAGGTGACTACATCTGTATGTGTAGTGGTGCGGCAGTATACAGCTATATGTGGTGTCATACACGGAGAGGACATCATTATTATACTGTGTGATATCACAATGCAGCAAGTTATCAGAGTCCAGATAAAGGTGGCTACATCTGTATGTGTAGTGGTGCGGCAGTATACAGCTATATGTGATGTCATACACGGAGAGGACATCATTATTATACTGTGTGATATCACAATGCAGCAAGTTACCAGAGACCAGATAAAGGTGGCTACATCTGTATGTGTAGTGGTGCGGCAGTATACAGCTATATGTGGTGTCATACACGGGGAGGACATCATTATTATACTGTGTGATATCACAATGCAGCAAGTTATCAGAGACCAGATAAAGGTGACTACATCTGTATGTGTAGAGGTGCGGCAGTATACAGCTATATGTGGTGTCATACACGGAGAGGACATCATTATTATACTGTGTGATATCACAATGCAGCAAGTTACCAGAGACCAGATAAAGGTGGCTACATCTGTATGTGTAGTGGTGCGGCAGTATACAGCTATATGTGGTGTCATACACGGAGAGGACATCATTATTATACTGTGTGATATCACAATGCAGCAAGTTACCAGAGACCAGATAAAGGTGGCTACATCTGTATGTGTAGTGGTGCGGCAGTATACAGCTATATGTGGTGTCATACACGGGGAGGACATCATTATTATACTGTGTGATATCACAATGCAGCAAGTTATCAGAGACCAGATAAAGGTGGCTACATCTGTATGTGTAGTGGTGCGGCAGTATACAGCTATATGTGGTGTCATACACGGAGAGGACATCATTATTATACTGTGTGATATCACAATGCAGCAAGTTACCAGAGACCAGATAAAGGTGGCTACATCTGTGTGTGTAGTGGTGCGGCAGTATACAGCTATATGTGGTGTCATACACGGAGAGGAGATCATTATTATACTGTGTGATATCACAATGCAGCAAGTTATCAGAGACCAGATAAAGGTGGCTACATCTGTATGTGTAGAGGTGCGGCAGTATACAGCTATATGTGGTGTCATACACGGAGAGGACATCATTATTATACTGTGTGATATCACAATGCAGCAAGTTATCAGAGACCAGATAAAGGTGGCTACATCTGTATGTGTAGTGGTGCGGCAGTATACAGCTATATGTGGTGTCATACACGGAGAGGACATCATTATTATACTGTGTGATATCACAATGCAGCAAGTTACCAGAGACCAGATAAAGGTGGCTACATCTGTATGTGTAGTGGTGCGGCAGTATACAGCTATATGTGGTGTCACACACGGAGAGGACATCATTATTATACTGTGTGATATCACAATGCAGCAAGTTATCAGAGACCAGATAAAGGTGGCTACATCTGTATGTGTAGTGGTGCGGCAGTATACAGCTATATGTGGTGTCATACACGGAGAGGAGATCATTATTATACTGTGTGATATCACAATGCAGCAAGTTACCAGAGACCAGATAAAGGTGGCTACATCTGTATGTGCAGTGGTGCGGCAGTATACAGCTATATGTGGTGTCATACACGGAGAGGACATCATTATTATACTGTGTGATATCACAATGCAGCAAGTTACCAGAGTCCAGATAAAGGTGGCTACATCTGTATGTGTAGTGGTGCGGCAGTATACAGCTATATGTGGTGTCATACACGGAGAGGACATCATTATTATACTGTGTGATATCACAATGCAGCAAGTTACCAGAGTCCAGATAAAGGTGGCTACATCTGTATGTGTAGTGGTGCGGCAGTATACAGCTATATGTGGTGTCATACACGGAGAGGACATCATTATTATACTGTGTGATATCACAATGCAGCAAGTTACCAGAGACCAGATAAAGGTGGCTACATCTGTATGTGTAGTGGTGCGGCAGTATACAGCTATATGTGGTGTCATACACGGGGAGGAGATCATTATTATACTGTGTGATATCACAATGCAGCAAGTTACCAGAGACCAGATAAAGGTGGCTACATCTGTATGTGTAGTGGTGCGGCAGTATACAGCTATATGTGGTGTCATACACGGAGAGGACATCATTATTATACTGTGTGATATCACAATGCAGCAAGTTACCAGAGTCCAGATAAAGGTGACTACATCTGTATGTGTAGTGGTGCGGCAGTATACAGCTATATGTGGTGTCATACACGGAGAGGACATCATTATTATACTGTGTGATATCACAATGCAGCAAGTTATCAGAGTCCAGATAAAGGTGACTACATCTGTATGTGTAGTGGTGCGGCAGTATACAGCTATATGTGATGTCATACACGGAGAGGAGATCATTATTATACTGTGTGATATCACAATGCAGCAAGTTACCAGAGACCAGATAAAGGTGACTACATCTGTATGTGTAGTGGTGCGGCAGTATACAGCTATATGTGGTGTCATACACGGAGAGGACATCATTATTATACTGTGTGATATCACAATGCAGCAAGTTACCAGAGTCCAGATAAAGGTGGCTACATCTGTATGTGTAGTGGTGCGGCAGTATACAGCTATATGTGGTGTCATACACGGAGAGGACATCATTATTATACTGTGTGATATCACAATGCAGCAAGTTACCAGAGACCAGATAAAGGTGGCTACATCTGTATGTGTAGTGGTGCGGCAGTATACAGCTATATGTGGTGTCATACACGGAGAGGACATCATTATTATACTGTGTGATATCACAATGCAGCAAGTTACCAGAGACCAGATAAAGGTGGCTACATCTGTATGTGTAGTGGTGCGGCAGTATACAGCTATATGTGGTGTCATACACGGAGAGGACATCATTATTATACTGTGTGATATCACAATGCAGCAAGTTACCAGAGTCCAGATAAAGGTGGCTACATCTGTATGTGTAGTGGTGCGGCAGTATACAGCTATATGTGATGTCATACACGGAGAGGACATCATTATTATACTGTGCGATATCACAATGCAGCAAGTTACCAGAGACCAGATAAAGGTGGCTACATCTGTATGTGTAGTGGTGCGGCAGTATACAGCTATATGTGGTGTCATACACGGGGAGGACATCATTATTATACTGTGTGATATCACAATGCAGCAAGTTATCAGAGTCCAGATAAAGGTGGCTACATCTGTATGTGTAGTGGTGCGGCAGTATACAGCTATATGTGGTGTCATACACGGGGAGGACATCATTATTATACTGTGTGATATCACAATGCAGCAAGTTACCAGAGACCAGATAAAGGTGGCTACATCTGTATGTGTAGTGGTGCGGCAGTATACAGCTATATGTGGTGTCATACACGGAGAGGACATCATTATTATACTGTGTGATATCACAATGCAGCAAGTTATCAGAGTCCAGATAAAGGTGGCTACATCTGTATGTGTAGTGGTGCGGCAGTATACAGCTATATGTGGTGTCATACACGGAGAGGACATCATTATTATACTGTGTGATATCACAATGCAGCAAGTTACCAGAGACCAGATAAAGGTGGCTACATCTGTATGTGTAGTGGTGCGGCAGTATACAGCTATATGTGGTGTCATACACGGAGAGGACATCATTATTATACTGTGTGATATCACAATGCAGCAAGTTATCAGAGACCAGATAAAGGTGGCTACATCTGTATGTGTAGTGGTGCGGCAGTATACAGCTATATGTGGTGTCATACACGGAGAGGACATCATTATTATACTGAGTGATATCACAATGCAGCAAGTTACCAGAGTCCAGATAAAGGTGGCTACATCTGTGTGTGTAGAGGTGCGGCAGTATACAGCTATATGTGGTGTCATACACGGAGAGGAGATCATTATTATACTGTGTGATATCACAATGCAGCAAGTTACCAGAGACCAGATAAAGGTGGCTACATCTGTATGTGTAGTGGTGCGGCAGTATACAGCTATATGTGGTGTCATACACGGAGAGGACATCATTATTATACTGTGTGATATCACAATGCAGCAAGTTATCAGAGACCAGATAAAGGTGGCTACATCTGTATGTGTAGAGGTGCGGCAGTATACAGCTATATGTGGTGTCATACACGTGGAGGACATCATTATTATACTGTGTGATATCACAATGCAGCAAGTTACCAGAGACCAGATAAAGGTGGCTACATCTGTATGTGTAGTGGTGAGGCAGTATACAGCTATATGTGATGTCATACACGGAGAGGACATCATTATTATACTGTGTGATATCACAATGCAGCAAGTTACCAGAGACCAGATACAGGTGGCTACATCTGTATGTGTAGTGGTGAGGCAGTATACAGCTATATGTGGTGTCATACACGGAGAGGACATCATTATTATACTGTGTGATATCACAATGCAGCAAGTTATCAGAGACCAGATAAAGGTGGCTACATCTGTATGTGTAGTGGTGTGGCAGTATACAGCTATATGTGGTGTCATACACGGAGAGGACATCATTATTATACTGTGTGATATCACAATGCAGCAAGTTATCAGAGTCCAGATAAAGGTGGCTACATCTGTATGTGTAGTGGTGCGGCAGTATACAGCTATATGTGGTGTCATACACGGGGAGGACATCATTATTATACTGTGTGATATCACAATGCAACAAGTTACCAGAGACCAGATAAAGGTGGCTACATCTGTATGTGTAGTGGTACGGCAGTATACAGCTATATGTGGTGTCATACACGGAGAGGACATCATTATTATACTGTGTGATATCACAATGCAGCAAGTTACCAGAGTCCAGATAAAGGTGGCTACATCTGTATGTGTAGTGGTGCGGCAGTATACAGCTATATGTGGTGTCATACACGGAGAGGACATCATTATTATACTGTGTGATATCACAATGCAGCAAGTTACCAGAGTCCAGATAAAGGTGACTACATCTGTATGTGTAGTGGTGCGGCAGTATACAGCTATATGTGGTGGCATACACGGAGAGGACATCATTATTATACTGTGTGATATCACAATGCAGCAAGTTACCAGAGTCCAGATAAAGGTGACTACATCTGTATGTGTAGTGGTGCGGCAGTATACAGCTATATGTGGTGGCATACACGGAGAGGACATCATTATTATACTGTGTGATATCACAATGCAGCAAGTTACCAGAGACCAGATAAAGGTGGCTACATCTGTATGTGTAGAGGTGCGGCAGTATACAGCTATATGTGGTGGCATACACGGAGAGGACATCATTATTATACTGTGTGATATCACAATGCAGCAAGTTACCAGAGTCCAGATAAAGGTGACTACATCTGTATGTGTAGTGGTGCGGCAGTATACAGCTATATGTGGTCTCATACACGGGGAGGACATCATTATTATACTGTGTGATATCACAATGCAGCAAGTTACCAGAGACCAGATAAAGGTGGCTACATCTGTATGTGTAGTGTTGCGGCATTATACAGCTATATGTGGTGTCATACACGGAGAGGACATCATTATTATACTGTGTGATATCACAATGCAGGAAGTTACCAGAGTCCAGATAAAGGTGGCTACATCTGTGTGTGTAGTGGTGCGGCAGTATACAGCTATATGTGGTGTCATACACGGAGAGGACATCATTATTATACTGTGTGATATCACAATGCAGCAAGTTACCAGAGTCCAGATAAAGGTGGCTACATCTGTATGTGTAGTGGTGCGGCAGTATACAGCTATATGTGGTGTCATACACGGAGAGGACATCATTATTATACTGTGTGATATCACAATGCAGCAAGTTACCAGAGACCAGATAAAGGTGGCTACATCTGTATGTGTAGAGGTGCGGCAGTATACAGCTATATGTGGTGTCATACACGGAGAGGACATCATTATTATACTGTGTGATATCACAATGCAGCAAGTTACCAGAGTCCAGATAAAGGTGGCTACATCTGTATGTGTAGTGGTGTGGCAGTATACAGCTATATGTGATGTCATACACGGAGAGGAGATCATTATTATACTGTGTGATATCACAATGCAGCAAGTTACCAGAGACCAGATAAAGGTGGCTACATCTGTATGTGTAGTGGTGCGGCAGTATACAGCTATATGTGGTGTCATACACGGGGAGGACATCATTATTATACTGTGTGATATCACAATGCAGCAAGTTATCAGAGTCCAGATAAAGGTGGCTACATCTGTATGCGTAGTGGTGCGGCAGTATACAGCTATATGTGATGTCATACATGGAGAGGACATCATTATTATACTGTGTGATATCACAATGCAGCAAGTTATCAGAGTCCAGATAAAGGTGGCTACATCTGTATGTGTAGTGGTGCGGCAGTATACAGCTATATGTGGTGTCATACACGGAGAGGACATCATTATTATACTGTGTGATATCACAATGCAGCAAGTTACCAGAGACCAGATAAAGGTGGCTACATCTGTATGTGTAGTGGTGCGGCAGTATACAGCTATATGTGGTGTCATACACGGGGAGGACATCATTATTATACTGTGTGATATCACAATGCAGCAAGTTATCAGAGACCAGATAAAGGTGACTACATCTGTATGTGTAGTGTTGCGGCAGTATACAGCTATATGTGGTGTCATACACGGGGAGGACATCATTATTATACTGTGTGATATCACAATGCAGCAAGTTATCAGAGTCCAGATAAAGGTGGCTACATCTGTATGTGTAGTGGTACGGCAGTATACAGCTATATGTGGTGTCATACACGGAGAGGACATCATTATTATACTGTGTGATATCACAATGCAGCAAGTTACCAGAGACCAGATAAAGGTGGCTACATCTGTATGTGTAGTGGTGCGGCAGTATACAGCTATATGTGGTGTCATACACGGAGAGGACATCATTATTATACTGTGTGATATCACAATGCAGCAAGTTACCAGAGACCAGATAAAGGTGGCTACATCTGTATGTGTAGTGGTGCGGCAGTATACAGCTATATGTGGTGTCATACACGGAGAGGACATCATTATTATACTGTGTGATATCACAATGCAGCAAGTTACCAGAGACCAGATAAAGGTGGCTACATCTGTATGTGTAGTGGTGCGGCAGTATACAGCTATATGTGGTGTCATACACGGAGAGGACATCATTATTATACTGTGTGATATCACAATGCAGCAAGTTACCAGAGTCCAGATAAAGGTGGCTACATCTGTATGTGTAGTGGTGCGGCAGTATACAGCTATATGTGGTGTCATACACGGAGAGGACATCATTATTATACTGTGTGATATCACAATGCAGCAAGTTACCAGAGTCCAGATAAAGGTGGCTACATCTGTATGTGTAGAGGTGCGGCAGTATACAGCTATATGTGATGTCATACACGGAGAGGACATCATTATTATACTGTGTGATATCACAATGCAGCAAGTTACCAGAGACCAGATAAAGGTGGCTACATCTGTATGTGTAGTGGTGCGGCAGTATACAGCTATATGTGGTGTCATACACGGAGAGGACATCATTATTATACTGTGTGATATCACAATGCAGCAAGTTATCAGAGTCCAGATAAAGGTGGCTACATCTGTATGTGTAGTGGTACGGCAGTATACAGCTATATGTGGTGTCATACACGGAGAGGACATCATTATTATACTGTGTGATATCACAATGCAGCAAGTTACCAGAGACCAGATAAAGGTGGCTACATCTGTATGTGTAGTGGTGCGGCAGTATACAGCTATATGTGGTGTCATACACGGAGAGGACATCATTATTATACTGTGTGATATCACAATGCAGCAAGTTATCAGAGTCCAGATAAAGGTGACTACATCTGTATGTGTAGTGGTGCGGCAGTATACAGCTATATGTGGTGTCATACACGGAGAGGACATCATTATTATACTGTGTGATATCACAATGCAGCAAGTTACCAGAGACCAGATAAAGGTGGCTACATCTGTATGTGTAGTGGTGCGGCAGTATACAGCTATATGTGGTGTCATACACGGGGAGGACATCATTATTATACTGTGTGATATCACAATGCAGCAAGTTACCAGAGTCCAGATAAAGGTGGCTACATCTGTATGTGTAGTGGTGCGGCAGTATACAGCTATATGTGGTGTCATACACGGGGAGGACATCATTATTATACTGTGTGATATCACAATGCAGCAAGTTACCAGAGACCAGATAAAGGTGACTACATCTGTATGTGTAGTGGTGCGGCAGTATACAGCTATATGTGGTGTCATACACGGAGAGGACATCATTATTATACTGTGTGATATCACAATGCAGCAAGTTACCAGAGTCCAGATAAAGGTGACTACATCTGTATGTGTAGTGGTGCGGCAGTATACAGCTATATGTGGTGTCATACACGGAGAGGACATCATTATTATACTGTGTGATATCACAATGCAGCAAGTTACCAGAGACCAGATAAAGGTGGCTACATCTGTATGTGTAGTGGTGCGGCAGTATACAGCTATATGTGGTGTCATACACGGAGAGGACATCATTATTATACTGTGTGATATCACAATGCAGCAAGTTACCAGAGTCCAGATAAAGGTGGCTACATCTGTATGTGTAGTGGGCGGCAGTATACAGCTATATGTGGTGTCATACACGGAGAGGACATCATTATTATACTGTGTGATATCACAATGCAGCAAGTTACCAGAGTCCAGATAAAGGTGGCTACATCTGTATGTGTAGTGGTGCGGCAGTATACAGCTATATGTGGTGTCATACACGGAGAGGACATCATTATTATACTGTGTGATATCACAATGCAGCAAGTTACCAGAGTCCAGATAAAGGTGGCTACATCTGTATGTGTAGTGGTGCGGCAGTATACAGCTATATGTGATGTCATACACGGAGAGGACATCATTATTATACTGTGTGATATCACAATGCAGCAAGTTATCAGAGACCAGATAAAGGTGGCTACATCTGTATGTGTAGAGGTGCGGCAGTATACAGCTATATGTGGTGTCATACACGGAGAGGACATCATTATTATACTGTGTGATATCACAATGCAGCAAGTTACCAGAGACCAGATAAAGGTGGCTACATCTGTATGTGTAGAGGTGCGGCAGTATACAGCTATATGTGGTGTCATACACGGAGAGGACATCATTATTATACTGTGTGATATCACAATGCAGCAAGTTATCAGAGACCAGATAAAGGTGACTACATCTGTATGTGTAGTGGTGCGGCAGTATACAGCTATATGTGGTGTCATACACGGGGAGGACATCATTATTATACTGTGTGATATCACAATGCAGCAAGTTATCAGAGACCAGATAAAGGTGACTACATCTGTATGTGTAGTGGTGCGGCAGTATACAGCTATATGTGGTGTCATACACGGAGAGGACATCATTATTATACTGTGTGATATCACAATGCAGCAAGTTACCAGAGTCCAGATAGAGGGGGCTACATCTGTATGTGTAGTGGTGCGGCAGTATACAGCTATATGTGGTGTCATACACGGAGAGGACATCATTATTATACTGTGTGATATCACAATGCAGCAAGTTACCAGAGTCCAGATAAAGGTGGCTACATCTGTATGTGTAGTGGTGCGGCAGTATACAGCTATATGTGGTGTCATACACGGAGAGGACATCATTATTATACTGTGTGATATCACAATGCAGCAAGTTACCAGAGGCCAGATAAAGGTGGCTACATCTGTGTGATATCACAATGCAGCAAGTTACCAGAGACCAGATAAAGGTGACTACATCTGTATGTGTAGTGGTGCGGCAGTATACAGCTATATGTGGTGTCATACACGGAGAGGACATCATTATTATACTGTGTGATATCACAATGCAGCAAGTTACCAGAGACCAGATAAAGGTGACTACATCTGTATGTGTAGTGGTGCGGCAGTATACAGCTATATGTGGTGTCATACACGGGGAGGACATCATTATTATACTGTGTGATATCACAATGCAGCAAGTTACCAGAGTCCAGATAAAGGTGGCTACATCTGTATGTGTAGTGGTGCGGCAGTATACAGCTATATGTGGTGTCATACACGGAGAGGACATCATTATTATACTGTGTGATATCACAATGCAGCAAGTTACCAGAGACCAGATAAAGGTGACTACATCTGTATGTGTAGTGGTGCGGCAGTATACAGCTATATGTGGTGTCATACACGGAGAGGACATCATTATTATACTGTGTGATATCACAATGCAGCAAGTTACCAGAGTCCAGATAAAGTTGGCTACATCTGTATGTGTAGTGGTGCAGCAGTATACAGCTATATGTGGTGTCATACACGGAGAGGACATCATTATTATACTGTGTGATATCACAATGCAGCAAGTTACCAGAGACCAGATAAAGGTGGCTACATCTGTATGTGTAGTGGTGCGGCAGTATACAGCTATATGTGGTGTCATACACGGGGAGGACATCATTATTATACTGTGTGATATCACAATGCAGCAAGTTACCAGAGACCAGATAAAGGTGGCTACATCTGTATGTGTAGTGGTGCGGCAGTATACAGCTATATGTGGTGTCACACACGGAGAGGACATCATTATTATACTGTGTGATATCACAATGCAGCAAGTTACCAGAGACCAGATAAAGGTGGCTACATCTGTGTGTGTAGTGGTGCGGCAGTATACAGCTATATGTGGTGTCATACACGGAGAGGAGATCATTATTATACTGTGTGATATCACAATGCAGCAAGTTACCAGAGTCCAGATAAAGGTGACTACATCTGTATGTGTAGTGGTGCGGCAGTATACAGCTATATGTGGTGTCATACACGGGGAGGACATCATTATTACACTGTGTGATATCACAATGCAGCAAGTTACCAGAGTCCAGATAAAGGTGGCTACATCTGTGTGTGTAGTGGTACGGCAGTATACAGCTATATGTGGTGTGATACACGGAGAGGACATCATTATTATACTGTGTGATATCACAATGCAGCAAGTTACCAGAGTCCAGATAAAGGTGGCTACATCTGTATGTGTAGTGGTGCGGCAGTATACAGCTATATGTGGTGTCATACACGGAGAGGACATCATTATTATACTGTGTGATATCACAATGCAGCAAGTTACCAGAGACCAGATAAAGGTGGCTACATCTGTATGTGTAGTGGTGCGGCAGTATACAGCTATATGTGGTGTCATACACGTGGAGGACATCATTATTATACTGTGTGATATCACAATGCAGCAAGTTATCAGAGACCAGATAAAGGTGGCTACATCTGTATGTGTAGTGGTGCGGCAGTATACAGCTATATGTGGTGTCATACACGTGGAGGACATCATTATTATACTGTGTGATATCACAATGCAGCAAGTTACCAGAGTCCAGATAAAGGTGGCTACATCTGTATGTGTAGTGGTGCGGCAGTATACAGCTATATGTGGTGTCATACACGGAGAGGACATCATTATTATACTGTGTGATATCACAATGCAGCAAGTTACCAGAGTTCAGATAAAGGTGGCTACATCTGTATGTGTAGTGGTGCGGCAGTATACAGCTATATGTGGTGTCATACACGGGGAGGACATCATTATTATACTGTGTGATATCACAATGCAGCAAGTTACCAGAGGCCAGATAAAGGTGGCTACATCTGTGTGATATCACAATGCAGCAAGTTACCAGAGACCAGATAAAGGTGACTACATCTGTATGTGTAGTGGTGCGGCAGTATACAGCTATATGTGGTGTCATACACGGAGAGGACATCATTATTATACTGTGTGATATCACAATGCAGCAAGTTACCAGAGACCAGATAAAGGTGGCTACATCTGTATGTGTAGAGGTGCGGCAGTATACAGCTATATGTGGTGTCATACACGGAGAGGACATCATTATTATACTGTGTGATATCACAATGCAGCAAGTTATCAGAGACCAGATAAAGGTGGCTACATCTGTATGTGTAGTGGTGCGGCAGTATACAGCTATATGTGGTGTCATACACGGAGAGGACACCATTATTATACTGTGTGATATCACAATGCAGCAAGTTACCAGAGACCAGATAAAGGTGACTACATCTGTGTGTGTAGTGGTGCGGCAGTATACAGCTATATGTGGTGTCATACACGGGGAGGAGATCATTATTATACTGTGTGATATCACAATGCAGCAAGTTACCAGAGACCAGATAAAGGTGGCTACATCTGTATGTGTAGTGGTACGGCAGTATACAGCTATATGTGGTGTCATACACGGGGAGGACATCATTATTATACTGTGTGATATCACAATGCAGCAAGTTACCAGAGACCAGATAAAGGTGGCTACATCTGTATGTGTAGTGGTGCGGCAGTATACAGCTATATGTGGTGTCATACACGGAGAGGACATCATTATTATACTGTGTGATATCACAATGCAGCAAGTTATCAGAGACCAGATAAAGGTGGCTACATCTGTATGTGTAGTGGTACGGCAGTATACAGCTATATGTGGTGTCATACACGGGGAGGACATCATTATTACACTGTGTGATATCACAATGCAGCAAGTTACCAGAGACCAGATAAAGGTGGCTACATCTGTATGTGTAGTGGTGCGGCAGTATACAGCTATATGTGGTGTCATACACGGAGAGGACATCATTATTATACTGTGTGATATCACAATGCAGCAAGTTACCAGAGTCCAGATAAAGGTGGCTACATCTGTATGTGTAGTGGTGCGGCAGTATACAGCTATATGTGGTGTCATACACGGGGAGGACATCATTATTATACTGTGTGATATCACAATGCAGCAAGTTACCAGAGTCCAGATAAAGGTGGCTACATCTGTATGTGTAGTGGTACGGCAGTATACAGATATATGTGGTGTCATACACGGAGAGGACATCATTATTATACTGTGTGATATCACAATGCAGCAAGTTACCAGAGTCCAGATAAAGGTGGCTACATCTGTATGTGTAGTGGTGCGGCAGTATACAGCTATATGTGATGTCATACACGGAGAGGACATCATTATTATACTGTGTGATATCACAATGCAGCAAGTTACCAGAGTCCAGATAAAGGTGGCTACATCTGTATGTGTAGTGGTGCGGCAGTATACAGCTATATGTGATGTCATACACGGAGAGGACATCATTATTATACTGTGTGATATCACAATGCAGCAAGTTACCAGAGACCAGATAAAGGTGGCTACATCTGTATGTGTAGTGGTGCGGCAGTATACAGCTATATGTGGTGTCATACACGGAGAGGACATCATTATTATACTGTGTGATATCACAATGCAGCAAGTTACCAGAGACCAGATAAAGGTGGCTACATCTGTATGTGTAGTGGTGCGGCAGTATACAGCTATATGTGGTGTCATACACGGGTAGGACATCATTATTATACTGTGTGATATCACAATGCAGCAAGTTATCAGAGACCAGATAAAGGTGGCTACATCTGTATGTGTAGTGGTGCGGCAGTATACAGCTATATGTGGTGTCATACACGGAGAGGACATCATTATTATACTGTGTGATATCACAATGCAGCAAGTTACCAGAGACCAGATAAAGGTGGCTACATCTGTATGTGTAGTGGTGCGGCAGTATACAGCTATATGTGGTGTCATACACGGAGAGGACATCATTATTATACTGTGTGATATCACAATGCAGCAAGTTACCAGAGTCCAGATAAAGGTGGCTACATCTGTATGTGTAGTGGTACGGCAGTATACAGATATATGTGGTGTCATACACGGAGAGGACATCATTATTATACTGTGTGATATCACAATGCAGCAAGTTATCAGAGTCCAGATAAAGGTGGCTACATCTGTATGTGTAGAGGTGCGGCAGTATACAGCTATATGTGGTGTCATACACGGAGAGGACATCATTATTATACTGTGTGATATCACAATGCAGCAAGTTATCAGAGTCCAGATAAAGGTGGCTACATCTGTATGTGTAGAGGTGCGGCAGTATACAGCTATATGTGATGTCATACACGGAGAGGACATCATTATTATACTGTGTGATATCACAATGCAGCAAGTTATCAGAGTCCAGATAAAGGTGGCTACATCTGTATGTGTAGTGGTGCGGCAGTATACAGCTATATGTGGTGTCATACACGGAGAGGACATCATTATTATACTGTGTGATATCACAATGCAGCAAGTTACCAGAGGCCAGATAAAGGTGGCTACATCTGTGTGATATCACAATGCAGCAAGTTACCAGAGACCAGATAAAGGTGACTACATCTGTATGTGTAGTGGTGCGGCAGTATACAGCTATATGTGGTGTCATACACGGAGAGGACATCATTATTATACTGTGTGATATCACAATGCAGCAAGTTACCAGAGACCAGATAAAGGTGACTACATCTGTATGTGTAGTGGTGCGGCAGTATACAGCTATATGTGGTGTCATACACGGGGAGGACATCATTATTATACTGTGTGATATCACAATGCAGCAAGTTACCAGAGTCCAGATAAAGGTGGCTACATCTGTATGTGTAGTGGTGCGGCAGTATACAGCTATATGTGGTGTCATACACGGAGAGGACATCATTATTATACTGTGTGATATCACAATGCAGCAAGTTACCAGAGACCAGATAAAGGTGACTACATCTGTATGTGTAGTGGTGCGGCAGTATACAGCTATATGTGGTGTCATACACGGAGAGGACATCATTATTATACTGTGTGATATCACAATGCAGCAAGTTACCAGAGACCAGATAAAGGTGGCTACATCTGTATGTGTAGTGGTGCGGCAGTATACAGCTATATGTGGTGTCATACACGGGGAGGACATCATTATTATACTGTGTGATATCACAATGCAGCAAGTTACCAGAGACCAGATAAAGGTGGCTACATCTGTATGTGTAGTGGTGCGGCAGTATACAGCTATATGTGGTGTCACACACGGAGAGGACATCATTATTATACTGTGTGATATCACAATGCAGCAAGTTACCAGAGACCAGATAAAGGTGGCTACATCTGTGTGTGTAGTGGTGCGGCAGTATACAGCTATATGTGGTGTCATACACGGAGAGGAGATCATTATTATACTGTGTGATATCACAATGCAGCAAGTTACCAGAGTCCAGATAAAGGTGACTACATCTGTATGTGTAGTGGTGCGGCAGTATACAGCTATATGTGGTGTCATACACGGGGAGGACATCATTATTACACTGTGTGATATCACAATGCAGCAAGTTACCAGAGTCCAGATAAAGGTGGCTACATCTGTATGTGTAGTGGTGCGGCAGTATACAGCTATATGTGGTGTCATACACGGAGAGGACATCATTATTATACTGTGTGATATCACAATGCAGCAAGTTACCAGAGTCCAGATAAAGGTGACTACATCTGTATGTGTAGTGGTGCGGCAGTATACAGCTATATGTGGTGTCATACACGGGGAGGACATCATTATTACACTGTGTGATATCACAATGCAGCAAGTTACCAGAGTCCAGATAAAGGTGGCTACATCTGTGTGTGTAGTGGTACGGCAGTATACAGCTATATGTGGTGTGATACACGGAGAGGACATCATTATTATACTGTGTGATATCACAATGCAGCAAGTTACCAGAGTCCAGATAAAGGTGGCTACATCTGTATGTGTAGTGGTGCGGCAGTATACAGCTATATGTGGTGTCATACACGGAGAGGACATCATTATTATACTGTGTGATATCACAATGCAGCAAGTTACCAGAGACCAGATAAAGGTGGCTACATCTGTATGTGTAGTGGTGCGGCAGTATACAGCTATATGTGGTGTCATACACGTGGAGGACATCATTATTATACTGTGTGATATCACAATGCAGCAAGTTATCAGAGACCAGATAAAGGTGGCTACATCTGTATGTGTAGTGGTGCGGCAGTATACAGCTATATGTGGTGTCATACACGTGGAGGACATCATTATTATACTGTGTGATATCACAATGCAGCAAGTTACCAGAGTCCAGATAAAGGTGGCTACATCTGTATGTGTAGTGGTGCGGCAGTATACAGCTATATGTGGTGTCATACACGGGGAGGACATCATTATTATACTGTGTGATATCACAATGCAGCAAGTTACCAGAGGCCAGATAAAGGTGGCTACATCTGTGTGATATCACAATGCAGCAAGTTACCAGAGACCAGATAAAGGTGACTACATCTGTATGTGTAGTGGTGCGGCAGTATACAGCTATATGTGGTGTCATACACGGAGAGGACATCATTATTATACTGTGTGATATCACAATGCAGCAAGTTACCAGAGACCAGATAAAGGTGGCTACATCTGTATGTGTAGAGGTGCGGCAGTATACAGCTATATGTGGTGTCATACACGGAGAGGACATCATTATTATACTGTGTGATATCACAATGCAGCAAGTTATCAGAGACCAGATAAAGGTGGCTACATCTGTATGTGTAGTGGTGCGGCAGTATACAGCTATATGTGGTGTCATACACGGAGAGGACACCATTATTATACTGTGTGATATCACAATGCAGCAAGTTACCAGAGACCAGATAAAGGTGACTACATCTGTGTGTGTAGTGGTGCGGCAGTATACAGCTATATGTGGTGTCATACACGGAGAGGACATCATTATTATACTGTGTGATATCACAATGCAGCAAGTTACCAGAGACCAGATAAAGGTGGCTACATCTGTATGTGTAGTGGTGCGGCAGTATACAGCTATATGTGGTGTCATACACGGAGAGGACATCATTATTATACTGTGTGATATCACAATGCAGCAAGTTACCAGAGTCCAGATAAAGGTGGCTACATCTGTATGTGTAGTGGTGCGGCAGTATACAGCTATATGTGGTGTCATACACGGAGAGGACATCATTATTATACTGTGTGATATCACAATGCAGCAAGTTACCAGAGACCAGATAAAGGTGGCTACATCTGTATGTGTAGTGGTGCGGCAGTATACAGCTATATGTGGTGTCATACACGGAGAGGACATCATTATTATACTGTGTGATATCACAATGCAGCAAGTTACCAGAGTCCAGATAAAGGTGGCTACATCTGTATGTGTAGTGGTGCGGCAGTATACAGCTATATGTGGTGTCATACACGGGGAGGACATCATTATTATACTGTGTGATATCACAATGCAGCAAGTTACCAGAGTCCAGATAAAGGTGGCTACATCTGTATGTGTAGTGGTACGGCAGTATACAGATATATGTGGTGTCATACACGGAGAGGACATCATTATTATACTGTGTGATATCACAATGCAGCAAGTTACCAGAGTCCAGATAAAGGTGGCTACATCTGTATGTGTAGTGGTGCGGCAGTATACAGCTATATGTGATGTCATACACGGAGAGGACATCATTATTATACTGTGTGATATCACAATGCAGCAAGTTACCAGAGACCAGATAAAGGTGGCTACATCTGTATGTGTAGTGGTGCGGCAGTATACAGCTATATGTGGTGTCATACACGGAGAGGACATCATTATTATACTGTGTGATATCACAATGCAGCAAGTTACCAGAGACCAGATAAAGGTGGCTACATCTGTATGTGTAGTGGTGCGGCAGTATACAGCTATATGTGGTGTCATACACGGGTAGGACATCATTATTATACTGTGTGATATCACAATGCAGCAAGTTATCAGAGACCAGATAAAGGTGGCTACATCTGTATGTGTAGTGGTGCGGCAGTATACAGCTATATGTGGTGTCATACACGGAGAGGACATCATTATTATACTGTGTGATATCACAATGCAGCAAGTTACCAGAGACCAGATAAAGGTGGCTACATCTGTATGTGTAGTGGTGCGGCAGTATACAGCTATATGTGGTGTCATACACGGAGAGGACATCATTATTATACTGTGTGATATCACAATGCAGCAAGTTACCAGAGTCCAGATAAAGGTGGCTACATCTGTATGTGTAGTGGTACGGCAGTATACAGATATATGTGGTGTCATACACGGAGAGGACATCATTATTATACTGTGTGATATCACAATGCAGCAAGTTATCAGAGTCCAGATAAAGGTGGCTACATCTGTATGTGTAGAGGTGCGGCAGTATACAGCTATATGTGGTGTCATACACGGAGAGGACATCATTATTATACTGTGTGATATCACAATGCAGCAAGTTATCAGAGTCCAGATAAAGGTGGCTACATCTGTATGTGTAGAGGTGCGGCAGTATACAGCTATATGTGATGTCATACACGGAGAGGACATCATTATTATACTGTGTGATATCACAATGCAGCAAGTTATCAGAGTCCAGATAAAGGTGGCTACATCTGTATGTGTAGTGGTGCGGCAGTATACAGCTATATGTGATGTCATACACGGAGAGGACATCATTATTATACTGTGTGATATCACAATGCAGCAAGTTATCAGAGACCAGATAAAGGTGGCTACATCTGTATGTGTAGTGGTGCGGCAGTATACAGCTATATGTGATGTCATACACGGAGAGGACATCATTATTATACTGTGTGATATCACAATGCAGCAAGTTACCAGAGTCCAGATAAAGGTGGCTACATCTGTATGTGTAGAGGTGCGGCAGTATACAGCTATATGTGGTGTCATACACGGAGAGGACATCATTATTATACTGTGTGATATCACAATGCAGCAAGTTACCAGAGTCCAGATAAAGGTGACTACATCTGTATGTGTAGTGGTGCGGCAGTATACAGCTATATGTGGTGTCATACACGGAGAGGACATCATTATTATACTGTGTGATATCACAATGCAGCAAGTTACCAGAGACCAGATAAAGGTGGCTACATCTGTATGTGTAGTGGTGCGGCAGTATACAGCTATATGTGGTGTCATACACGGGGAGGACATCATTATTATACTGTGTGATATCACAATGCAGCAAGTTACCAGAGTCCAGATAAAGGTGGCTACATCTGTATGTGTAGTGGTGCGGCAGTATACAGCTATATGTGGTGTCACACACGGAGAGGACATCATTATTATACTGTGTGATATCACAATGCAGCAAGTTACCAGAGTCCAGATAAAGGTGGCTACATCTGTATGTGTAGAGGTGCGGCAGTATACAGCTATATGTGGTGTCATACACGGAGAGGAGATCATTATTATACTGTGTGATATCACAATGCAGCAAGTTATCAGAGACCAGATAAAGGTGGCTACATCTGTATGTGTAGTGGTGCGGCAGTATACAGCTATATGTGGTGTCATACACGGAGAGGACATCATTATTATACTGTGTGATATCACAATGCAGCAAGTTACCAGAGACCAGATAAAGGTGGCTACATCTGTGTGATATCACAATGCAGCAAGTTACCAGAGACCAGATAAAGGTGACTACATCTGTATGTGTAGTGGTGCGGCAGTATACAGCTATATGTGGTGTCATACACGGAGAGGACATCATTATTATACTGTGTGATATCACAATGCAGCAAGTTACCAGAGTCCAGATAAAGGTGGCTACATCTGTGTGTGTAGAGGTGCGGCAGTATACAGCTATATGTGGTGTCATACACGGAGAGGACATCATTATTATACTGTGTGATATCACAATGCAGCAAGTTACCAGAGACCAGATAAAGGTGGCTACATCTGTATGTGTAGTGGTGCGGCAGTATACAGCTATATGTGGTGTCATACACGGAGAGGACATCATTATTATACTGTGTGATATCACAATGCAGCAAGTTACCAGAGACCAGATAAAGGTGACTACATCTGTATGTGTAGAGGTGCGGCAGTATACAGCTATATGTGATGTCATACACGGGGAGGACATCATTATTATACTGTGTGATATCACAATGCAGCAAGTTACCAGAGACCAGATAAAGGTGGCTACATCTGTATGTGTAGTGGTGCGGCAGTATACAGCTATATGTGGTGTCATACACGGGGAGGAGATCATTATTATACTGTGTGATATCACAATGCAGCAAGTTACCAGAGACCAGATAAAGGTGACTACATCTGTATGTGTAGAGGTGCGGCAGTATACAGCTATATGTGATGTCATACACGGGGAGGACATCATTATTATACTGTGTGATATCACAATGCAGCAAGTTACCAGAGACCAGATAAAGGTGGCTACATCTGTATGTGTAGTGGTGCGGCAGTATACAGCTATATGTGGTGTCATACACGGAGAGGACATCATTATTATACTGTGTGATATCACAATGCAGCAAGTTACCAGAGCCCAGATAAAGGTGGCTACATCTGTATGTGTAGTGGTGCGGCAGTATACAGCTATATGTGGTGTCATACACGGAGAGGAGATCATTATTATACTGTGTGATATCACAATGCAGCAAGTTACCAGAGTCCAGATAAAGGTGGCTACATCTGTATGTGTAGAGGTGCGGCAGTATACAGCTATATGTGATGTCATACACGGGGAGGAGATCATTATTATACTGTGTGATATCACAATGCAGCAAGTTACCAGAGACCAGATAAAGGTGGCTACATCTGTATGTGTAGTGGTGCGGCAGTATACAGCTATATGTGGTGTCATACACGGGGAGGACATCATTATTATACTGTGTGATATCACAATGCAGCAAGTTACCAGAGACCAGATAAAGGTGGCTACATCTGTATGTGTAGTGGTGCGGCAGTATACAGCTATATGTGGTGTCATACACGGAGAGGACATCATTATTATACTGTGTGATATCACAATGCAGCAAGTTACCAGAGACCAGATAAAGGTGGCTACATCTGTATGTGTAGTGGTGCGGCAGTATACAGCTATATGTGGTGTCATACACGGAGAGGACATCATTATTATACTGTGTGATATCACAATGCAGCAAGTTACCAGAGTCCAGATAAAGGTGGCTACATCTGTATGTGTAGTGGTACGGCAGTATACAGATATATGTGGTGTCATACACGGAGAGGACATCATTATTATACTGTGTGATATCACAATGCAGCAAGTTACCAGAGACCAGATAAAGGTGACTACATCTGTATGTGTAGTGGAGCGGCAGTATACAGATATATGTGGTGTCATACACGGGGAGGACATCATTATTATACTGTGTGATATCACAATGCAGCAAGTTACCAGAGTCCAGATAAAGGTGGCTACATCTGTGTGTGTAGAGGTGCGGCAGTATACAGCTATATGTGGTGTCATACACGGAGAGGACATCATTATTATACTGTGTGATATCACAATGCAGCAAGTTACCAGAGTCCAGATAAAGGTGGCTACATCTGTATGTGTAGTGGTGCGGCAGTATACAGCTATATGTGGTGTCATACACGGAGAGGACATCATTATTATACTGTGTGATATCACAATGCAGCAAGTTACCAGAGACCAGATAAAGGTGGCTACATCTGTATGTGTAGTGGTGCGGCAGTATACAGCTATATGTGGTGTCATACACGGGGAGGACATCATTATTATACTGTGTGATATCACAATGCAGCAAGTTACCAGAGACCAGATAAAGGTGGCTACATCTGTATGTGTAGTGGTGCGGCAGTATACAGCTATATGTGGTGTCATACACGGAGAGGACATCATTATTATACTGTGTGATATCACAATGCAGCAAGTTACCAGAGACCAGATAAAGGTGGCTACATCTGTGTGATATCACAATGCAGCAAGTTACCAGAGACCAGATAAAGGTGACTACATCTGTATGTGTAGTGGTGCGGCAGTATACAGCTATATGTGGTGTCATACACGGAGAGGACATCATTATTATACTGTGTGATATCACAATGCAGCAAGTTACCAGAGTCCAGATAAAGGTGGCTACATCTGTGTGTGTAGAGGTGCGGCAGTATACAGCTATATGTGGTGTCATACACGGAGAGGACATCATTATTATACTGTGTGATATCACAATGCAGCAAGTTACCAGAGACCAGATAAAGGTGGCTACATCTGTATGTGTAGTGGTGCGGCAGTATACAGCTATATGTGGTGTCATACACGGAGAGGACATCATTATTATACTGTGTGATATCACAATGCAGCAAGTTACCAGAGACCAGATAAAGGTGACTACATCTGTATGTGTAGAGGTGCGGCAGTATACAGCTATATGTGGTGTCATACACGGGGAGGACATCATTATTATACTGTGTGATATCACAATGCAGCAAGTTACCAGAGCCCAGATAAAGGTGGCTACATCTGTATGTGTAGAGGTGCGGCAGTATACAGCTATATGTGGTGTCATACACGGGGAGGACATCATTATTATACTGTGTGATATCACAATGCAGCAAGTTACCAGAGACCAGATAAAGGTGGCTACATCTGTATGTGTAGTGGTGCGGCAGTATACAGCTATATGTGGTGTCATACACGGAGAGGACATCATTATTATACTGTGTGATATCACAATGCAGCAAGTTACCAGAGTCCAGATAAAGGTGGCTACATCTGTATGTGTAGAGGTGCGGCAGTATACAGCTATATGTGATGTCATACACGGGGAGGAGATCATTATTATACTGTGTGATATCACAATGCAGCAAGTTACCAGAGACCAGATAAAGGTGGCTACATCTGTATGTGTAGTGGTGCGGCAGTATACAGCTATATGTGGTGTCATACACGGAGAGGACATCATTATTACACTGTGTGATATCACAATGCAGCAAGTTATCAGAGACCAGATAAAGGTGGCTACATCTGTATGTGTAGAGGTGCGGCAGTATACAGCTATATGTGGTGTCATACACGGAGAGGACATCATTATTACACTGTGTGATATCACAATGCAGCAAGTTACCAGAGACCAGATAAAGGTGGCTACATCTGTATGTGTAGTGGTGCGGCAGTATACAGCTATATGTGGTGTCATACACGGAGAGGACATCATTATTATACTGTGTGATATCACAATGCAGCAAGTTATCAGAGTCCAGATAAAGGTGGCTACATCTGTATGTGTAGTGGTGCGGCAGTATACAGCTATATGTGGTGTCATACACGGAGAGGACATCATTATTATACTGTGTGATATCACAATGCAGCAAGTTATCAGAGTCCAGATAAAGGTGGCTACATCTGTATGTGTAGTGGTGCGGCAGTATACAGCTATATGTGGTGTCATACACGGAGAGGACATCATTATTATACTGTGTGATATCACAATGCAGCAAGTTATCAGAGACCAGATAAAGGTGGCTACATCTGTATGTGTAGTGGTGCGGCAGTATACAGCTATATGTGGTGTCATACACGGAGAGGACATCATTATTATACTGTGTGATATCACAATGCAGCAAGTTACCAGAGACCAGATAAAGGTGGCTACATCTGTATGTGCAGTGGTGCGGCAGTATACAGCTATATGTGGTGTCATACACGGGGAGGACATCATTATTATACTGTGTGATATCACAATGCAGCAAGTTATCAGAGTCCAGATAAAGGTGGCTACATCTGTATGTGTAGTGGTGCGGCAGTATACAGCTATATGTGGTGTCATACACGGAGAGGACATCATTATTATACTGTGTGATATCACAATGCAGCAAGTTATCAGAGTCCAGATAAAGGTGGCTACATCTGTATGTGTAGTGGTGCGGCAGTATACAGCTATATGTGGTGTCATACACGGAGAGGACATCATTATTATACTGTGTGATATCACAATGCAGCAAGTTATCAGAGACCAGATAAAGGTGGCTACATCTGTATGTGTAGTGGTGCGGCAGTATACAGCTATATGTGGTGTCATACACGGAGAGGACATCATTATTATACTGTGTGATATCACAATGCAGCAAGTTACCAGAGACCAGATAAAGGTGACTACATCTGTATGTGTAGTGGTGCGGCAGTATACAGCTATATGTGATGTCATACACGGAGAGGACATCATTATTATACTGTGTGATATCACAATGCAGCAAGTTACCAGAGTCCAGATAAAGGTGGCTACATCTGTATGTGTAGTGGTACGGCAGTATACAGCTATATGTGGTGTCATACACGGAGAGGACATCATTATTATACTGTGTGATATCACAATGCAGCAAGTTACCAGAGACCAGATAAAGGTGGCTACATCTGTATGTGTAGTGGTGCGGCAGTATACAGCTATATGTGGTGTCATACACGGAGAGGACATCATTATTATACTGTGTGATATCACAATGCAGCAAGTTACCAGAGTCCAGATAAAGGTGGCTACATCTGTATGTGTAGTGGTACGGCAGTATACAGCTATATGTGGTGTCATACACGGAGAGGACATCATTATTATACTGTGTGATATCACAATGCAGCAAGTTACCAGAGACCAGATAAAGGTGGCTACATCTGTATGTGTAGTGGTGCGGCAGTATACAGCTATATGTGATGTCATACACGGGGAGGACATCATTATTATACTGTGTGATATCACAATGCAGCAAGTTACCAGAGACCAGATAAAGGTGGCTACATCTGTATGTGTAGTGGTGCGGCAGTATACAGCTATATGTGGTGTCATACACGGAGAGGACATCATTATTATACTGTGTGATATCACAATGCAGCAAGTTACCAGAGACCAGATAAAGGTGGCTACATCTGTGTGATATCACAATGCAGCAAGTTACCAGAGACCAGATAAAGGTGGCTACATCTGTATGTGTAGTGGTGCGGCAGTATACAGCTATATGTGGTGTCATACACGGAGAGGACATCATTATTATACTGTGTGATATCACAATACAGCAAGTTACCAGAGTCCAGATAAAGGTGGCTACATCTGTATGTGTAGTGGTGCGGCAGTATACAGCTATATGTGGTGTCATACACGGGGAGGACATCATTATTATACTGTGTGATATCACAATGCAGCAAGTTACCAGAGTCCAGATAAAGGTGACTACATCTGTATGTGTAGTGGTGCGGCAGTATACAGCTATATGTGGTGTCATACACAGAGAGGACATCATTATTATACTGTGTGATATCACAATGCAGCAAGTTACCAGAGTCCAGATAAAGGTGGCTACATCTGTATGTGTAGTGGTGCGGCAGTATACAGCTATATGTGATGTCATACACGGAGAGGACATCATTATTATACTGTGTGATATCACAATGCAGCAAGTTACCAGAGACCAGATAAAGGTGGCTACATCTGTATGTGTAGTATGCGGCAGTATACAGCTATATGTGGTGTCATACACGGAGAGGACATCATTATTATACTGTGTGATATCACAATGCAGCAAGTTATCAGAGTCCAGATAAAGGTGACTACATCTGCATGTGTAGTGGTGCGGCAGTATACAGCTATATGTGGTGTCATACACGGAGAGGACATCATTATTATACTGTGTGATATCACAATGCAGCAAGTTACCAGAGACCAGATAAAGGTGGCTACATCTGTATGTGTAGTGGTGCGGCAGTATACAGCTATATGTGGTGTCATACACGGAGAGGACATCATTATTATACTGTGTGATATCACAATGCAGCAAGTTACCAGAGACCAGATAAAGGTGGCTACATCTGTATGTGTAGTGGTGCGGCAGTATACAGCTATATGTGGTGTCATACACGGAGAGGACATCATTATTATACTGTGTGATATCACAATGCAGCAAGTTACCAGAGTCCAGATAAAGGTGGCTACATCTGTATGTGTAGTGGTACAGCAGTATACAGCTATATGTGGTGTCATACACGGAGAGGACATCATTATTATACTGTGTGATATCACAATGCAGCAAGTTACTAGAGTCCAGATAAAGGTGGCTACATCTGTATGTGTAGTGGTGCGGCAGTATACAGCTATATGTGGTGTCATACACGGAGAGGACATCATTATTATACTGTGTGATATCACAATGCAGCAAGTTACCAGAGACCAGATAAAGGTGGCTACATCTGTATGTGTAGTGGTGCGGCAGTATACAGCTATATGTGATGTCATACACGGAGAGGACATCATTATTATACTGTGTGATATCACAATGCAGCAAGTTACCAGAGACCAGATAAAGGTGGCTACATCTGTATGTGTAGAGGTGCGGCAGTATACAGCTATATGTGGTGTCATACACGGAGAGGACATCATTATTATACTGTGTGATATCACAATGCAGCAAGTTATCAGAGACCAGATAAAGGTGGCTACATCTGTATGTGTAGAGGTGCGGCAGTATACAGCTATATGTGGTGTCATACACGGAGAGGACATCATTATTATACTGTGTGATATCACAATGCAGCAAGTTATCAGAGTCCAGATAAAGGTGGCTACATCTGTATGTGTAGAGGTGCGGCAGTATACAGCTATATGTGATGTCATACACGGAGAGGACATCATTATTATACTGTGTGATATCACAATGCAGCAAGTTACCAGAGACCAGATAAAGGTGGCTACATCTGTATGTGTAGTGTTGCGGCAGTATACAGCTATATGTGGTGTCATACACGGAGAGGACATCATTATTATACTGTGTGATATCACAATGCAGCAAGTTACCAGAGACCAGATAAAGGTGGCTACATCTGTATGTGTAGAGGTGCGGCAGTATACAGCTATATGTGATGTCATACACGGAGAGGACATCATTATTATACTGTGTGATATCACAATGCAGCAAGTTACCAGAGTCCAGATAAAGGTGGCTACATCTGTATGTGTAGTGGTGCGGCAGTATACAGCTATATGTGGTGTCATACACAGAGAGGACAACATTATTATACTGTGTGATATCACAATGCAGCAAGTTACTAGAGTCCAGATAAAGGTGACTACATCTGTATGTGTAGTGGTGCGGCAGTATACAGCTATATGTGGTGTCATACACGGAGAGGACATCATTATTATACTGTGTGATATCACAATACAGCAAGTTATCAGAGACCAGATAAAGGTGGCTACATCTGTATGTGTAGTGCTGCGGCAGTATACAGCTATATGTGGTGTCATACACGGAGAGGACATCATTATTATACTGTGTGATATCACAATGCAGCAAGTTATCAGAGACCAGATAAAGGTGACTACATCTGTATGTGTAGTGGTGCGGCAGTATACAGCTATATGTGGTGTCATACACGGGGAGGACATCATTATTATACTGTGTGATATCACAATGCAGCAAGTTACCAGAGACCAGATAAAGGTGGCTACATCTGTATGTGTAGTGGTGCGGCAGTATACAGCTATATGTGGTGTCATACACGGGGAGGACATCATTATTATACTGTGTGATATCACAATGCAGCAAGTTACCAGAGTCCAGATAAAGGTGGCTACATCTGTATGTGTAGAGGTGCGGCAGTATACAGCTATATGTGGTGTCATACACGGAGAGGACATCATTATTATACTGTGTGATATCACAATGCAGCAAGTTACCAGAGACCAGATAAAGGTGGCTACATCTGTATGTGTAGTGGTGCGGCAGTATACAGCTATATGTGGTGTCATACACGGAGAGGACATCATTATTATACTGTGTGATATCACAATGCAGCAAGTTACCAGAGTCCAGATAAAGGTGGCTACATCTGTATGTGTAGTGGTGCGGCAGTATACAGCTATATGTGGTGTCATACACGGAGAGGACATCATTATTATACTGAGTGATATCACAATGCAGCAAGTTACCAGAGTCCAGATAAAGGTGGCTACATCTGTGTGTGTAGTGGTGCGGCAGTATACAGCTATATGTGGTGTCATACACGGAGAGGACATCATTATTATACTGTGTGATATCACAATGCAGCAAGTTACCAGAGACCAGATAAAGGTGGCTACATCTGTATGTGTAGTGGTGCGGCAGTATACAGCTATATGTGGTGTCATACACGGAGAGGACATCATTATTATACTGTGTGATATCACAATGCAGCAAGTTACCAGAGTCCAGATAAAGGTGGCTACATCTGTATGTGTAGTGGTGCGGCAGTATACAGCTATATGTGGTGTCATACACGGAGAGGACATCATTATTATACTGTGTGATATCACAATGCAGCAAGTTACCAGAGACCAGATAAAGGTGGCTACATCTGTATGTGTAGTGGTGCGGCAGTATACAGCTATATGTGGTGTCATACACGGAGAGGACATCATTATTATACTGTGTGATATCACAATGCAGCAAGTTACCAGAGTCCAGATAAAGGTGACTACATCTGTATGTGTAGTGGTGCGGCAGTATACAGCTATATGTGGTGTCATACACGGAGAGGACATCATTATTATACTGTGTGATATCACAATGCAGCAAGTTACCAGAGTCCAGATAAAGGTGACTACATCTGTATGTGTAGTGGTGCGGCAGTATACAGCTATATGTGGTGTCATACACGGAGAGGACATCATTATTATACTGTGTGATATCACAATGCAGCAAGTTACCAGAGACCAGATAAAGGTGGCTACATCTGTATGTGTAGTGGTGCGGCAGTATACAGCTATATGTGGTGTCATACACGGAGAGGACATCATTATTATACTGTGTGATATCACAATGCAGCAAGTTACCAGAGTCCAGATAAAGGTGGCTACATCTGTATGTGTAGTGGTGCGGCAGTATACAGCTATATGTGGTGTCATACACGGAGAGGACATCATTATTATACTGTGTGATATCACAATGCAGCAAGTTACCAGAGTCCAGATAAAGGTGGCTACATCTGTATGTGTAGTGGTGCGGCAATATACAGCTATATGTGGTGTCATACACGGAGAGGACATCATTATTATACTGTGTGATATCACAATGCAGCAAGTTACCAGAGACCAGATAAAGGTGGCTACATCTGTATGTGTAGAGGTGCGGCAGTATACAGCTATATGTGGTGTCATACACGGGGAGGACATCATTATTATACTGTGTGATATCACAATGCAGCAAGTTACCAGAGTCCAGATAAAGGTGGCTACATCTGTATGTGTAGTGGTGCGGCAGTATACAGCTATATGTGGTGTCATACACGGGGAGGACATCATTATTATACTGTGTGATATCACAATGCAGCAAGTTACCAGAGACCAGATAAAGGTGGCTACATCTGTATGTGTAGTGGTGCGGCAGTATACAGCTATATGTGGTGTCATACACGGAGAGGACATCATTATTATACTGTGTGATATCACAATGCAGCAAGTTACCAGAGACCAGATAAAGGTGGCTACATCTGTATGTGTAGTGGTGCGGCAGTATACAGCTATATGTGGTGTCATACACGGAGAGGACATCATTATTATACTGTGTGATATCACAATGCAGCAAGTTATCAGAGTCCAGATAAAGGTGGCTACATCTGTATGTGTAGTGGTGCGGCAGTATACAGCTATATGTGGTGTCATACACGGAGAGGAGATCATTATTATACTGTGTGATATCACAATGCAGCAAGTTACCAGAGTCCAGATAAAGGTGGCTACATCTGTATGTGTAGTGGTGCGGCAATATACAGCTATATGTGGTGTCATACACGGAGAGGACATCATTATTATACTGTGTGATATCACAATGCAGCAAGTTACCAGAGTCCAGATAAAGGTGGCTACATCTGTATGTGTAGTGGTGCGGCAGTATACAGCTATATGTGGTGTCATACACGGAGAGGACATCATTATTATACTGTGTGATATCACAATGCAGCAAGTTACCAGAGTCCAGATAAAGGTGGCTACATCTGTATGTGTAGTGGTGCGGCAGTATACAGCTATATGTGATGTCATACACGGAGAGGACATCATTATTATACTGTGTGATATCACAATGCAGCAAGTTACCAGAGACCAGATAAAGGTGACTACATCTGTATGTGTAGTGGTGCGGCAGTATACAGCTATATGTGGTGTCATACACAGAGAGGACATCATTATTATACTGTGTGATATCACAATGCAGCAAGTTACCAGAGACCAGATAAAGGTGACTACATCTGTATGTGTAGTGGTGCGGCAGTATACAGCTATATGTGGTGTCATACACGGGGAGGACATCATTATTATACTGTGTGATATCACAATGCAGCAAGTTACCAGAGTCCAGATAAAGGTGGCTACATCTGTATGTGTAGTGGTGCGGCAGTATACAGCTATATGTGGTGTCATACACGGAGAGGACATCATTATTATACTGTGTGATATCACAATGCAGCAAGTTACCAGAGTCCAGATAAAGGTGACTACATCTGTATGTGTAGTGGTGCGGCAGTATACAGCTATATGTGGTGTCATACACGGAGAGGAGATCATTATTATACTGTGTGATATCACAATGCAGCAAGTTACCAGAGTCCAGATAAAGGTGGCTACATCTGTATGTGTAGAGGTGCGGCAGTATACAGCTATATGTGGTGTCATACACGGGGAGGACATCATTATTATACTGTGTGATATCACAATGCAGCAAGTTACCAGAGACCAGATAAAGGTGACTACATCTGTATGTGTAGTGGTGCGGCAGTATACAGCTATATGTGGTGTCATACACGGAGAGGACATCATTATTATACTGTGTGATATCACAATGCAGCAAGTTACCAGAGACCAGATAAAGGTGGCTACATCTGTATGTGTAGTGGTGCGGCAGTATACAGCTATATGTGGTGTCATACACGGGGAGGACATCATTATTATACTGTGTGATATCACAATGCAGCAAGTTATCAGAGACCAGATAACGGTGACTACATCTGTATGTGTAGTGGTGCGGCAGTATACAGCTATATGTGGTGTCATACACGGAGAGGACATCATTATTATACTGTGTGATATCACAATGCAGCAAGTTACCAGAGTCCAGATAAAGGTGGCTACATCTGTATGTGTAGTGGTGCGGCAGTATACAGCTATATGTGGTGTCATACACGGGGAGGACATCATTATTATACTGTGTGATATCACAATGCAGCAAGTTACCAGAGACCAGATAAAGGTGGCTACATCTGTATGTGTAGTGGTGCGGCAGTATACAGCTATATGTGGTGTCATACACAGAGAGGACATCATTATTATACTGTGTGATATCACAATGCAGCAAGTTACCAGAGTCCAGATAAAGGTGGCTACATCTGTATGTGTAGTGGTGCGGCAGTATACAGCTATATGTGGTGTCATACACGGAGAGGACATCATTATTATACTGAGTGATATCACAATGCAGCAAGTTACCAGAGTCCAGATAAAGGTGGCTACATCTGTGTGTGTAGTGGTGCGGCAGTATACAGCTATATGTGGTGTCATACACGGAGAGGACATCATTATTATACTGTGTGATATCACAATGCAGCAAGTTACCAGAGACCAGATAAAGGTGGCTACATCTGTATGTGTAGTGGTGCGGCAGTATACAGCTATATGTGGTGTCATACACGGAGAGGACATCATTATTATACTGTGTGATATCACAATGCAGCAAGTTACCAGAGTCCAGATAAAGGTGGCTACATCTGTATGTGTAGTGGTGCGGCAGTATACAGCTATATGTGGTGTCATACACGGAGAGGACATCATTATTATACTGTGTGATATCACAATGCAGCAAGTTACCAGAGACCAGATAAAGGTGGCTACATCTGTATGTGTAGTGGTGCGGCAGTATACAGCTATATGTGGTGTCATACACGGAGAGGACATCATTATTATACTGTGTGATATCACAATGCAGCAAGTTACCAGAGTCCAGATAAAGGTGACTACATCTGTATGTGTAGTGGTGCGGCAGTATACAGCTATATGTGGTGTCATACACGGAGAGGACATCATTATTATACTGTGTGATATCACAATGCAGCAAGTTACCAGAGTCCAGATAAAGGTGACTACATCTGTATGTGTAGTGGTGCGGCAGTATACAGCTATATGTGGTGTCATACACGGAGAGGACATCATTATTATACTGTGTGATATCACAATGCAGCAAGTTACCAGAGACCAGATAAAGGTGGCTACATCTGTATGTGTAGTGGTGCGGCAGTATACAGCTATATGTGGTGTCATACACGGAGAGGACATCATTATTATACTGTGTGATATCACAATGCAGCAAGTTACCAGAGTCCAGATAAAGGTGGCTACATCTGTATGTGTAGTGGTGCGGCAGTATACAGCTATATGTGGTGTCATACACGGAGAGGACATCATTATTATACTGTGTGATATCACAATGCAGCAAGTTACCAGAGTCCAGATAAAGGTGGCTACATCTGTATGTGTAGTGGTGCGGCAATATACAGCTATATGTGGTGTCATACACGGAGAGGACATCATTATTATACTGTGTGATATCACAATGCAGCAAGTTACCAGAGACCAGATAAAGGTGGCTACATCTGTATGTGTAGAGGTGCGGCAGTATACAGCTATATGTGGTGTCATACACGGGGAGGACATCATTATTATACTGTGTGATATCACAATGCAGCAAGTTACCAGAGTCCAGATAAAGGTGGCTACATCTGTATGTGTAGTGGTGCGGCAGTATACAGCTATATGTGGTGTCATACACGGGGAGGACATCATTATTATACTGTGTGATATCACAATGCAGCAAGTTACCAGAGACCAGATAAAGGTGGCTACATCTGTATGTGTAGTGGTGCGGCAGTATACAGCTATATGTGGTGTCATACACGGAGAGGACATCATTATTATACTGTGTGATATCACAATGCAGCAAGTTACCAGAGACCAGATAAAGGTGGCTACATCTGTATGTGTAGTGGTGCGGCAGTATACAGCTATATGTGGTGTCATACACGGAGAGGACATCATTATTATACTGTGTGATATCACAATGCAGCAAGTTATCAGAGTCCAGATAAAGGTGGCTACATCTGTATGTGTAGTGGTGCGGCAGTATACAGCTATATGTGGTGTCATACACGGAGAGGAGATCATTATTATACTGTGTGATATCACAATGCAGCAAGTTACCAGAGTCCAGATAAAGGTGGCTACATCTGTATGTGTAGTGGTGCGGCAATATACAGCTATATGTGGTGTCATACACGGAGAGGACATCATTATTATACTGTGTGATATCACAATGCAGCAAGTTACCAGAGTCCAGATAAAGGTGGCTACATCTGTATGTGTAGTGGTGCGGCAGTATACAGCTATATGTGGTGTCATACACGGAGAGGACATCATTATTATACTGTGTGATATCACAATGCAGCAAGTTACCAGAGTCCAGATAAAGGTGGCTACATCTGTATGTGTAGTGGTGCGGCAGTATACAGCTATATGTGATGTCATACACGGAGAGGACATCATTATTATACTGTGTGATATCACAATGCAGCAAGTTACCAGAGACCAGATAAAGGTGACTACATCTGTATGTGTAGTGGTGCGGCAGTATACAGCTATATGTGGTGTCATACACAGAGAGGACATCATTATTATACTGTGTGATATCACAATGCAGCAAGTTACCAGAGACCAGATAAAGGTGACTACATCTGTATGTGTAGTGGTGCGGCAGTATACAGCTATATGTGGTGTCATACACGGGGAGGACATCATTATTATACTGTGTGATATCACAATGCAGCAAGTTACCAGAGTCCAGATAAAGGTGGCTACATCTGTATGTGTAGTGGTGCGGCAGTATACAGCTATATGTGGTGTCATACACGGAGAGGACATCATTATTATACTGTGTGATATCACAATGCAGCAAGTTACCAGAGTCCAGATAAAGGTGACTACATCTGTATGTGTAGTGGTGCGGCAGTATACAGCTATATGTGGTGTCATACACGGAGAGGAGATCATTATTATACTGTGTGATATCACAATGCAGCAAGTTACCAGAGTCCAGATAAAGGTGGCTACATCTGTATGTGTAGAGGTGCGGCAGTATACAGCTATATGTGGTGTCATACACGGGGAGGACATCATTATTATACTGTGTGATATCACAATGCAGCAAGTTACCAGAGACCAGATAAAGGTGACTACATCTGTATGTGTAGTGGTGCGGCAGTATACAGCTATATGTGGTGTCATACACGGAGAGGACATCATTATTATACTGTGTGATATCACAATGCAGCAAGTTACCAGAGACCAGATAAAGGTGGCTACATCTGTATGTGTAGTGGTGCGGCAGTATACAGCTATATGTGGTGTCATACACGGGGAGGACATCATTATTATACTGTGTGATATCACAATGCAGCAAGTTATCAGAGACCAGATAACGGTGACTACATCTGTATGTGTAGTGGTGCGGCAGTATACAGCTATATGTGGTGTCATACACGGAGAGGACATCATTATTATACTGTGTGATATCACAATGCAGCAAGTTACCAGAGTCCAGATAAAGGTGGCTACATCTGTATGTGTAGTGGTGCGGCAGTATACAGCTATATGTGGTGTCATACACGGGGAGGACATCATTATTATACTGTGTGATATCACAATGCAGCAAGTTACCAGAGACCAGATAAAGGTGGCTACATCTGTATGTGTAGTGGTGCGGCAGTATACAGCTATATGTGGTGTCATACACAGAGAGGACATCATTATTATACTGTGTGATATCACAATGCAGCAAGTTACCAGAGTCCAGATAAAGGTGGCTACATCTGTATGTGTAGTGGTGCGGCAGTATACAGCTATATGTGGTGTCATACACGGAGAGGACATCATTATTATACTGTGTGATATCACAATGCAGCAAGTTACCAGAGACCAGATAAAGGTGGCTACATCTGTATGTGTAGTGGTGCGGCAGTATACAGCTATATGTGGTGTCATACACGGAGAGGACATCATTATTATACTGTGTGATATCACAATGCAGCAAGTTACCAGAGTCCAGATAAAGGTGACTACATCTGTATGTGTAGTGGTGCGGCAGTATACAGCTATATGTGGTGTCATACACGGAGAGGACATCATTATTATACTGTGTGATATCACAATGCAGCAAGTTACCAGAGTCCAGATAAAGGTGGCTACATCTGTATGTGTAGTGGTGCGGCAGTATACAGCTATATGTGGTGTCATACACGGGGAGGACATCATTATTATACTGTGTGATATCACAATGCAGCAAGTTACCAGAGACCAGATAAAGGTGACTACATCTGTATGTGTAGTGGTGCGGCAGTATACAGCTATATGTGGTGTCATACACGGGGAGGACATCATTATTATACTGTGTGATATCACAATGCAGCAAGTTACCAGAGACCAGATAAAGGTGGCTACATCTGTATGTGTAGTGGTGCGGCAGTATACAGCTATATGTGGTGTCATACACGGAGAGGACATCATTATTACACTGTGTGATATCACAATGCAGCAAGTTACCAGAGACCAGATAAAGGTGGCTACATCTGTATGTGTAGTGGTGCGGCAGTATACAGCTATATGTGGTGTCATACACGGAGAGGACATCATTATTATACTGTGTGATATCACAATGCAGCAAGTTACCAGAGACCAGATAAAGGTGACTACATCTGTATGTGTAGTGGTGCGGCAGTATACAGCTATATGTGGTGTCATACACGGGGAGGACATCATTATTATACTGTGTGATATCACAATGCAGCAAGTTACCAGAGACCAGATAAAGGTGGCTACATCTGTATGTGTAGTGGTGCGGCAGTATACAGCTATATGTGGTGTCATACACGGGGAGGACATCATTATTATACTGTGTGATATCACAATGCAGCAAGTTACCAGAGACCAGATAAAGGTGGCTACATCTGTATGTGTAGTGGTGCGGCAGTATACAGCTATATGTGGTGTCATACACGGAGAGGACATCATTATTATACTGTGTGATATCACAATGCAGCAAGTTACCAGAGACCAGATAAAGGTGGCTACATCTGTATGTGTAGAGGTGCGGCAGTATACAGCTATATGTGGTGTCATACACGGAGAGGACATCATTATTATACTGTGTGATATCACAATGCAGCAAGTTATCAGAGACCAGATAAAGGTGGCTACATCTGTATGTGTAGTGGTGCGGCAGTATACAGCTATATGTGGTGTCATACACGGGGAGGACATCATTATTATACTGTGTGATATCACAATGCAGCAAGTTATCAGAGACCAGATAAAGGTGACTACATCTGTATGTGTAGTGGTGCGGCAGTATACAGCTATATGTGGTGTCATACACGGAGAGGACATCATTATTATACTGTGTGATATCACAATGCAGCAAGTTACCAGAGTCCAGATAAAGGTGACTACATCTGTATGTGTAGTGGTGCGGCAGTATACAGCTATATGTGGTGTCATACACGGAGAGGACATCATTATTATACTGTGTGATATCACAATGCAGCAAGTTACCAGAGTCCAGATAAAGGTGACTACATCTGTATGTGTAGTGGTGCGGCAGTATACAGCTATATGTGGTGTCATACACGGGGAGGACATCATTATTATACTGTGTGATATCACAATGCAGCAAGTTACCAGAGACCAGATAAAGGTGGCTACATCTGTATGTGTAGTGGTGCGGCAGTATACAGCTATATGTGGTGTCATACACGGGGAGGACATCATTATTATACTGTGTGATATCACAATGCAGCAAGTTACCAGAGTCCAGATAAAGGTGGCTACATCTGTATGTGTAGTGGTGCGGCAGTATACAGCTATATGTGGTGTCATACACGGGGAGGACATCATTATTATACTGTGTGATATCACAATGCAGCAAGTTACTAGAGTCCAGATAAAGGTGACTACATCTGTATGTGTAGTGTGCGGCAGTATACAGCTATATGTGGTGTCATACACGGAGAGGACATCATTATTATACTGTGTGATATCACAATGCAGCAAGTTATCAGAGTCCAGATAAAGGTGGCTACATCTGTATGTGTAGTGGTGCGGCAGTATACAGCTATATGTGGTGTCATACACGGAGAGGACATCATTATTATACTGTGTGATATCACAATGCAGCAAGTTACCAGAGACCAGATAAAGGCGGCTACATCTGTATGTGTAGTGGTGCGGCAGTATACAGCTATATGTGGTGTCATACACGGAGAGGACATCATTATTATACTGTGTGATATCACAATGCAGCAAGTTACCAGAGACCAGATAAAGGTGGCTACATCTGTATGTGTAGTGGAGCGGCAGTATACAGCTATATGTGGTGTCATACACGGAGAGGACATCATTATTATACTGTGTGATATCACAATGCAGCAAGTTATCAGAGTCCAGATAAAGGTGGCTACATCTGTATGTGTAGTGGTGCGGCAGTATACAGCTATATGTGGTGTCATACACGGAGAGGACATCATTATTATACTGTGTGATATCACAATGCAGCAAGTTACCAGAGACCAGATAAAGGCGGCTACATCTGTATGTGTAGTGGTGCGGCAGTATACAGCTATATGTGGTGTCATACACGGAGAGGACATCATTATTATACTGTGTGATATCACAATGCAGCAAGTTATCAGAGACCAGATAAAGGTGGCTACATCTGTATGTGTAGTGGTGCGGCAGTATACAGCTATATGTGGTGTCATACACGGAGAGGACATCATTATTATACTGTGTGATATCACAATGCAGCAAGTTACCAGAGACCAGATAAAGGTGGCTACATCTGTATGTGTAGTGGTGCGGCAGTATACAGCTATATGTGGTGTCATACACGGAGAGGACATCATTATTATACTGTGTGATATCACAATGCAGCAAGTTACCAGAGACCAGATAAAGGTGGCTACATCTGTATGTGTAGTGGTGAGCAGTATACAGCTATATGTGGTGTCATACACGGAGAGGACATCATTATTATACTGTGTGATATCACAATGCAGCAAGTTATCAGAGTCCAGATAAAGGTGGCTACATCTGTATGTGTAGTGGTGCGGCAGTATACAGCTATATGTGGTGTCATACACGGAGAGGACATCATTATTATACTGTGTGATATCACAATGCAGCAAGTTACCAGAGACCAGATAAAGGTGACTACATCTGTATGTGTAGTGGTGCGGCAGTATACAGCTATATGTGGTGTCATACACGGAGAGGAGATCATTATTATACTGTGTGATATCACAATGCAGCAAGTTACCAGAGACCAGATAAAGGTGACTACATCTGTATGTGTAGTGGTACGGCAGTATACAGCTATATGTGGTGTCATACACGGAGAGGACATCATTATTATACTGTGTGATATCACAATGCAGCAAGTTACCAGAGACCAGATAAAGGTGGCTACATCTGTATGTGTAGTGGTGCGGCAGTATACAGCTATATGTGGTGTCATACACGGGGAGGACATCATTATTATACTGTGTGATATCACAATGCAGCAAGTTACCAGAGTCCAGATAAAGGTGGCTACATCTGTATGTGTAGTGGTGCGGCAGTATACAGCTATATGTGGTGTCATACACGGAGAGGACATCATTATTATACTGTGTGATATCACAATGCAGCAAGTTACCAGAGTCCAGATAAAGGTGGCTACATCTGTATGTGTAGTGGTGCGGCAGTATACAGCTATATGTGGTGTCATACACGGAGAGGACATCATTATTATACTGTGTGATATCACAATGCAGCAAGTTACCAGAGACCAGATAAAGGTGGCTACATCTGTATGTGTAGTGGTGCGGCAGTATACAGCTATATGTGGTGTCATACACGGAGAGGACATCATTATTATACTGTGTGATATCACAATGCAGCAAGTTATCAGAGTCCAGATAAAGGTGGCTACATCTGTATGTGTAGTGGTGCGGCAGTATACAGCTATATGTGGTGTCACACACGGAGAGGACATCATTATTATACTGTGTGATATCACAATGCAGCAAGTTACCAGAGACCAGATAAAGGTGGCTACATCTGTATGTGTAGTGGTGCGGCAGTATACAGCTATATGTGGTGTCATACACGGAGAGGACATCATTATTATACTGTGTGATATCACAATGCAGCAAGTTACCAGAGACCAGATAAAGGTGGCTTCATCTGTATGTGTAGTGGTGCGGCAGTATACAGCTATATGTGGTGTCATACACGGAGAGGACATCATTATTATACTGTGTGATATCACAATGCAGCAAGTTACCAGAGTCCAGATAAAGGTGGCTACATCTGTATGTGTAGTGGTACGGCAGTATACAGCTATATGTGATGTCATACACGGAGAGGACATCATTATTATACTGTGTGATATCACAATGCAGCAAGTTACCAGAGTCCAGATAAAGGTGGCTACATCTGTATGTGTAGTGGTGCGGCAGTATACAGCTATATGTGGTGTCATACACGGGGAGGACATCATTATTATACTGTGTGATATCACAATGCAGCAAGTTACCAGAGTCCAGATAAAGGTGACTACATCTGTATGTGTAGTGGTGCGGCAGTATACAGCTATATGTGGTGTCATACACAGAGAGGACATCATTATTATACTGTGTGATATCACAATGCAGCAAGTTACCAGAGTCCAGATAAAGGTGGCTACATCTGTATGTGTAGTGGTGCGGCAGTATACAGCTATATGTGGTGTCATACACGGAGAGGACATCATTATTATACTGTGTGATATCACAATGCAGCAAGTTATCAGAGACCAGATAAAGGTGACTACATCTGTATGTGTAGTGGTGCGGCAGTATACAGCTATATGTGGTGTCATACACGGAGAGGACATCATTATTATACTGTGTGATATCACAATGCAGCAAGTTATCAGAGACCAGATAAAGGTGGCTACATCTGTATGTGTAGTGGTGCGGCAGTATACAGCTATATGTGGTGTCATACACGGGGAGGACATCATTATTATACTGTGTGATATCACAATGCAGCAAGTTACCAGAGTCCAGATAAAGGTGGCTACATCTGTATGTGTAGTGGTGCGGCAGTATACAGCTATATGTGGTGTCATACACGGGGAGGACATCATTATTATACTGTGTGATATCACAATGCAGCAAGTTACCAGAGACCAGATAAAGGTGGCTACATCTGTATGTGTAGAGGTGCGGCAGTATACAGCTATATGTGATGTCACACACGGAGAGGACATCATTATTATACTGTGTGATATCACAATGCAGCAAGTTACCAGAGTCCAGATAAAGGTGGCTACATCTGTATGTGTAGTGGTGCGGCAGTATACAGCTATATGTGGTGTCATACACGGAGAGGAGATCATTAT